>NC_080796.1:29979715-30354715 GCF_028018385.1 Neofelis nebulosa
TTTAATGAAGGCTGAATAAAAGATCTGGGGCTTTTACTCTCCATCTTGTAGTATACCATCTCACCAAGAATGTTCTTTCTTTTCTGTCTGTCTAACACATGGGACCACATCAGGACTTACATTCCATTTCTAGCATCAACTCCAAGCTTTACTCGGGATTCTTTTGGCTGTTATGTTAACAACATTGATTTTGGCACTGAATTATGCATCACCAAGAAATTTTTAATGATTTCCCAAGTGTTTTGACTCGCAACTTTTGGAGGGGAGGGAGTTTGCCCTATATGTCCAGATATTCAATATATTCATAGAATCACGAATGGTTAGGGTTGAAGATACCCTGATGTTCACCCAGTGCAAATGCACCCATAGCACTGGCATTTCGCCTTTCAAACCTTCCTGCTAAGTGGCCATCCACCAGGGATGGGGAACTCACTATCTCCCAAAGATTATTCCGTTTCCAGACAGCTCTGATGCTTGGAGAGCAAAGATTTTACTCTTTCATTCTCCACTTTTTCTCCACTAACATCCTCAACTATAATTTCTATCCCATGGGGCCCATTCAGTCCATCAGGGCTGTATGCAGTATTCTAAGCTCTTTTCCTCATGACAGATTTCAAATCTCCAAACAACTGATATCACTTCCCAGAATAAATATCCCCAAATTCTTCTCTCTTTTTTTTTAATGTGACGTGGCTCTTAAATTGTACTTATTTTTTGTTGAGGTATAATTAACATAAGTTATATTAGTTGTAGGTGTACAACATTGATTCAACAATTCTATACATTACTCAGTGCTCACTGTGATAAGTATAGTCACCATCTGTCACCAAACAATGTTACTATATTAATCATATTTAAATTTTTAATTAATTAGGTAGAGTGGTAGCCAAGAAGCCGGACTGATAGAACAGTCATGAAAATTATGTTTCTGGGGGTGCCTAAGTGGCTCAGTCGGTTAAGCATCTGACTTAGGCCCAGGTCATGATCTCACAGTTCGTGGGTTCAAGCCCCACGTAGAGCTCTGTGCTGACAGCTCAGAGTCTGGAGCCTGCCTCGGATTCTGTGTCTCCCTCTCTCTCTGCCCCTTCCCTGCTCACACTCTGTCTCTCTGTCTCTCTCTCAAAAGCAAATAAAAATTTAAAAATAAATAAATAAAATACAATAAAATTATGTCTCTGGCCGGATAATTACCAACACGAGCTAATACCCCATCATGAATATGGTAGCTTAGACCATCACTGAGAAATGTGACTTGTGCCTGGCAATTACTTCCATACCACAAGCACATGGAAAAGATGAACACCATCATCTCTGGCAAGAAGCTCCACAACAAGGTACAGCCTACATCATTCAGCTAATAAAGCAGATTTAGTCTCCATTTAAACTGCAGGAAGTAGGGGCGCCTGGGTGGCGCAGTCGGTTAAGCGTCCGACTTCAGCCAGGTCACGATCTCGCGGTCCGTGAGTTCGAGCCCCGCGTCAGGCTCTGGGCTGATGGCTCGGAGCCTGGAGCCTGTTTCCGATTCTGTGTCTCCCTCTCTCTCTGCCCCTCCCCCGTTCATGCTCTGTCTCTCTCTGTCCCAAAAATAAATTAAAAACGTTGAAAAAAAAAATTAAAAAAAAAAATAAACTGCAGGAAGAAGAGAGAGGAGAAAGGATTGTTCTCTCCATCTGCAGGTCTCCAAACTCATAGCTGCACTGAACTTCAAAACACCAAGAAGAACCATTTAAATATTCTCTCAGCGGAGCTATTTTATTCTTAACGTATATGGATGTACCAACCTTGGAAAGGATTGTTTACAAATAGTTTGCAATAATGTGGAAAAGGCTTAGCCATGGTTTTGAACTTTTTTTAAAACCTCAAGAAGATTAAATACATATGCATAGGCAAAAAAAAAAAAAAAAGCTTGAAAGAAATTTGGCTGAAATGAAAACAGTGGCTTGGGCTGATGGGATTTTAAATGTTTATTATTATTCTTTGTATCCTCCACCCTGACCCTCATGTTCCACAGTGAAGATATATTACTGTCAAATCAGGAAAACATGAATGTTTAAAAATATTTTAAATTTTAATTTAAATTGGGCAAAAGGATCCTCTTTTTCTAGAGTCCTGTAAGTTAAGGGATTCTTTGGGTGTATCCTTTGTTACCAACAGTGCATAATAGGGAATGATATATAAACAAAAGGGAAAAATTCACAAGAAATCTTTGTCAAGTTAAAACTATCCCCTAAAATAACCATTTGATGAGTACTGTTCTGAAGGGCTCTGCTGCTTCTTTGAGGTTTTTTTTTTTTTTTTTTTTCAACGCTTTTTATTTATTTTTGGGACAGAGAGAGACAGAGCATGAACGGGGGAGGGGCAGAGAGAGAGGGAGACACAGAATCGGAAACAGGCTCCAGGCTCCGAGCCATCAGCCCAGAGCCTGACGCGGGGCTCGAACTCACGGACCGCGAGATCGTGACCTGGCTGAAGTCGGACGCTTAACCGACTGCGCCACCCAGGCGCCGCTGAGGTTCTGATCTCGATTCAAATCTTCTTCACCATAACTCCTGTGGTGATGCCCTGGCATCTGTCAGATCACCTTGCTGGCACTTTCTTCCCATCATGGAGGGCCAAACACCTGAGCACAGCAAGATCTAATGGACTTCCTGGTGGGGAGTTAGGAACATCTAGGTTCTATTTTCAGCCATATAGTACTGAGGAATCCCCCAAGAGGTCTAACATGAAAGACAACTTAATTTATTTAAGCCCATTACTGCTTGCTTGATATGCCTTAAGAAATTCCAAATACAAAAAGAGATCACACTCATTAAAGCACAACATGACACGCTGTGAAAAACACAGCATATGGCTATTATCTGAAGTCTGAAAAGCCTGAATAACCCTTGATGTGTAAACGGGTCCTTTTTTGATTCTCTGAAAAATAGTGGTTTCAAGATCAAAACCACAGATGGAAACTCTCTCAGTGGGTAAAAAGCACCTGAAGATAAAGTTGATAGAGTCCATGAAGGGGATGAGGTTAAATACATGAACACAGAGAATTTTAAACACATCTACGTGAACAAGACAATCTCATAATTACTCTTTAAAATTTAGTAAACCCATAAAAATGGGAGAGACACTCCTTTAAATATTTTTTTCACTCCTAGTTATGTAATAGTTATCCTGGAAGTAGTTAACTTTGTTCCACTTATTTAAAACAGGTGACCCTTTATAAATTATACACAGCTGCCATCAAGAATCTATTCGGGGGGCACCTGTGTGGCTCATTCGGTTAAGTGTCCGACTTTGGCTCAGGTCATGATCTTGTGGTTCATGAGTTCAAGCCCCACATCGGGCTAGTTGCTGTCAGCTCAGAGCCTGCTTCAGATCCTCTGTGCCTCTTTCTCTCTGCCCCTCCCCCACTTGCGCTCTCTCAAAAATAAATAAAACATTAAAAAAGGAATCTATTTGGGAAAAATATTAGTTCCAGATCAGCAGTGTTATAGTAAAATCCTTGAGAACAAGGATTATGCACTAAATTTCATGCCTACCTCTTACTAAACTACTGCTAAGGTGGAAGTTGATTGTGAGATTGTAAAGTTCATTTTCTTCTCCTCTGTTATTTACCTGGACTTTTGACTCCCATCCCTAGGCCTTAGCTTAGATTTGTTTCACAGTACTTTTCCCTCTGTAAGAAAAGTATACATACATATATAAATGTATGCACACACACACACACACACATATACACATACATATATATATATATTTCTTTTTAAAAATTTTTTTTTAGTGTTTATTTTTGAGAGAGAGAGGGAGAGAGAGAGAGAGGGGCAGAGAGAAGGAGACACAGAATCCGAAGCAGGCTCCAGGCTCTGAGCTGTCAGCACAGAGCCCGACACAGGGCTCAAACTCACGAACCGTGAGACTATGACCTGAGCCGAAGTCAGACGCCTAACTGACTGAGCCGCCCAGGTGCCCCTATATATATTTCTTTATTGTTTATCTTTTAAATTTACTTATACCCATGACCCACAGATCAAGAGTTGCATGCTCCTCCAACTGACCCAGCCAGGTGCCCCTCTCTCTGTACTTCAGATGCACCAATAAGATGTTAGTTACCAAGTGCTAATCTTCTTGTCTCAGTCAAAGCTATTTGGAGACAAGTAACAAAACCCTACCCACACTAGCTTAGGCAAAAAAAGAGGAGAATTGACAAGTCTATTGAACTGTCTCTTCGAAACTACAGAACCCGAAAGTCATCACTCCATCTTTCTCCACCTGTACTGCCACCTGGGGGCAAATCCTTTCCTGCCTCCTCCAGCTTCTGGTGGTGCTTTTGGCTTGTGCCTGCCTAACTGTAATCTCTGCTTCAGTCTTCCCTTCTGTTTCTTATAAAGACATTTGTCATTGGCTTTAGGGCCACCCAGATAATTGCACCTTGAGATCCATAATTACATCTGAAAAGACCCTATCTCCAAACAAGATCACATTCAAAGGTTACAGGGGTGAAACATAGACGTATCTTTTGGGGGCCATCATTCAAATCACTACAAAGGCCTTTTAAGGTACCATAAGGTACTTAAAAACATCAAGAGGATACAAGAGGGAAGGGAGAAAAGGGTAATGATTTGGGATTTTTCTTCTCAAAATTGTAGGATACAGAATTGAAAAGGTGTAATAGAATTTCAAGAATATACAGGATCCTATTTTCCAGGTTATAAATTTTACAGTCCTAGATATTCCCTGATGTGTTCATTCATCTAACCTTTGGGCCATGTGATAGGCCATACCTATCATACAAGTGTGGTGGTGTTTTTTGCTTGTAAAAACTTTCCTGACAAAAAATTGTTTGGCAGTATGAGACAATCCACATCATATGAATTTTGCTCCACTATCATAAAAAATCATCCTTTGAAGGGCTTCATCAAATTTCCCCTGGTACTTTTCAATCCTTTGGTATTTAAATCACTCTTTCTCAAAGAACTTACTGTATTCTAGAGACACCGGTATTAAACTAAAAATGATATTTGCGTGCAGACTAACTTTTTCAGAGGTCAGTTCTTAGTGAATATTTTCATCTTAAAGTAACTCTTGCTTTTATCCATAAATTGTATTTTCAGAGTTTTGGAGAACGAATATTTGATAAAAGAGCTTCTATTGACAAATGAGAAATGTGTCAAACAAGGAAGAGGAACAGGAATTATTCTGTTTGCCCTGGGGAGGAGCAGACTTGAACTGAGGTTAGATGAGAGAGCATGATAGCTGTGAAGTTCCTTACACAGTACCTGGAAGTTTTTAAGTTGCATTAAATGGTAAGACTCATATGGCAAGAAGCATTTGATATATTTTAATTATGCTAAAGGAAAAAGTCTTAGAAATTGAAAGTACAGAGAGCCAAATTTCTTCCCACTATAAAGGGTTTCTGATAGTTGAGACTGTCCATAAATGGAAAAGATCATCACACAGAGTATTAAAGACATCCATCATTAGAAATTTTTCAACCCAGTATCAGTGACTCTGGGATACACTATCAGTGTCCTTGCATTGATTTGGGGTATGAGAGAGTACAGAGTGGAGAGGTTAAAAAACTCTTAGAGGTTTAAAACTCTGTAAATTTTTGATTAGGATTATGTGCCATAAAATCGGTCAATTCAAGCCTGGAAAAAGAGGGCCTTTTTTGCTTTGTTTTGTTTTGTTTTGTTTTGTTTTTGCAACTACATTAAAAAAAAATTTTTAATGTTTATTTTTGAGACAGAGAGACAGAGAGACAGAGTGGAAGCAGGGGAGGGGCAGAGAGAGACTGAGACACAGAATCTGAAGCAGGCTCCAGGCTCTGAGCTGTCAGCACAGAGCCTGACGTGGGGCTCAAACTCATGAGCCCTGAAATCATGACCTGAGCCAAAGTCAGATGCTTAACCAACTGAGCCATCCAGGCACCCCTCTCCTATGCAGCTTCTAAATCAGCACCATCCAACAGAAATATGATATGAGTCAGAATGTAATTAAAAATTTCTAGTTATCACATTAATGAAAGTAAAAACAGGCAAAATTAGTGTTCATAATATATTTTAACACATCTAAAATATTATCACATAAACATGTAATCAATGTTAAAAATCATCAGATATTCTACATTATATTTTCATAATAACTCTTTTAAATCCAGTATATACTTACATTTATGAAGTAACCATATTTCAGGTGCTCAATAACCACATGTGGCTAGTGGCTACCATATTGAACAGCACAGTTCTAGAATATGCCATTAATGAAAACACAGATCAGATTTCTGGGAGTTAAAAAAAAAAAAGAACCAACTTCATAAATGCACACAAATGGTTTCCAAAATCCAGCTTCCCTGGCATACTAGAGGAATGGAAGTGATTGGAAAACACTTCTAACTGGTGAACATTCACACTTCCTTGGGTGATTGCTCTCATAATTTCCCTGCTTTCTCACCAAAATCTAGCATTAAGTAAATTAAATAACTTTGCAAAGCACTAAGTTTCCTTATGAACTTCTAACACTCCACCGTTCCAAAAGTAAAACAGTAAATAACAACCCTCTGGTACGTTAATGTTAATCCTATTATATTTTGCTATTTTATCCATTCTTTTATTCCAGGAGCAACCGCAATTACCGATACAGTAGTAGCTCCTGTCTGTGGTTTCATTTCTTGTGGTTTCAGTCACCTGTGGTCAACCACTGTCCAGAGCAGATGATCCTCCTTCTGTTGTATGGTCAGAAGGTTGACAGTAGCCCAATGCTGTATCACAATGCCTGGCTCATTCCCCTCACTTCATCTCATCACATAGACATTTTACCATCTCACATCACAAAAAGAAAGGTGAGTACAGTACAATAAGACATTTTGAAGAAGACAGAGAGAGAGAGAGAGAGAGGGAGAGGGAGACCACATTCACATAACTTTTATTACAGTATGATTATTATAATTGTTCTATTCTATTATTGTTGTTGTTAATCTTTTACTGTGACCAACCTATAAATTAAATTTCATCACAGGTATGTGTGTATCAAATAAATAGTACATATAGGGTTTGGTCCTATCCAGGTTTTCAGGCATCCACCGGGTGTCTTGGAACATATCTCCCATGGATAAGAAGGGACAACTGTAGTACAGCTTTTACGGTTTACTAGTTGTGGCTTATCACCATGGGATTGAAGTAGCCTCAAGGGAAGCTGCTTTGTAATATTTCCAGTGACACATTATCTCTATGCATCTTACCCAGAGGAGAAAGGATAAAGTCATAAACTGGGCTACCTCTATAACTGTAAAATTCCCCCAAAGCTTGGTCAAAATAATGATGTGTTTTAACACTTCTCCAAAGAGATCCTATTACTTATTTATAGCTTTTAGGAATTTTATAGGTGGGGAACACTTTCGCTCTGTTGGTAGGAATGCAAACTGAGCAGTCACATTGGAAAACAGTATGGAAGTTCCTCAAAAATTAAAAATAGAGCTCTCCTATGACCCAGCAATTACGCTACTAGGTATTTATCCAAAGGATACAAAAATACTGATTCGAAGGGGCACATGAACCCCAATGTTTATAGCAGTGCTATCAACAGTAGCCAAATTACAGAAAGAGCCCAAATGTCTATCAACTGACAAATGGATAAAGAAGATGTGGTATGTATATATATATATATATATATGTATATATATATATATATACATGTATATATATATATATATATATATACATGTATATATATATGTATATGTGATAGGATATTACTTAGCGATCACAAAGAATGAAATCTTGCCATTTGCAACAATGTACATGGAACTAGAGTGCATTATGCTAAGAAAAAGACAAATATCATATGATTTCTCTCATATATGGAATTTAAGAAACAAAGCAGATGACCATAGGAGAAGGGAAAATAAAGCAGATGACCATAGGAGAAGGGAAGATAAAAACAGACAAAAAATAAGATAAAAATTTAAGACTCTTAAATATGGAGAACAAACAGGGTTGTTGAGGGGAGGTGGGTAGGGGGGTGGGCTACATGGGTGATGGGCATTAAGCAGGCCACTTGTTGGGATGAGCGCTGGGTGTTATATGTAAATGATGAATCACTAAATTCTACTCCTGAAACCAATACTACACTATATGTTAACTAACTTGAATTTAAATTAAAAAAATTAAGGAGCACCTGGATGGCTCAGTCGGTTAAGCCTGTGACTCTTGATTCACATTGGGTCATGATCCCAGGGTGGAGTCGATCCCCATGTCAGGCTCCGTGCTGAGCATGGAGCTTGCTTGGGATACTCTCTCTCTCTTCCTCAAAAGAAATAGATAAAACTTTTGAAAATAAACAAATATGTAAATAAATTAATAAAATTTTTAAAAAAGGAGTTTGATGAGTTATATGTAATAAGAAAAATTAAAAGTAAAATGGAACAGATTTTCCAGTTAACCCATTTTAGGAGTCCATAAATATTTCAAAACTCATAGTTGCATCTTCAGTAGAAGTGTGATCATGACTGTAAAAACACCAAAGCTAGACTTCCCAATATTTGTTAGCCTCTTCTCCTTTCTAGTTGTACAATCTCTTGGATTTAATCTGGACACATGGCTGCCCAGTTTACAAGCAAAAAATCTCAGCCTTCCTTGCAGCTAGGTGTGACCAACTGATTAATTCCTTTCAGATGAGATGTGAGCATCAGTGAGGTGTGCACCTTCCTGGTCACATCCTTTATAAAGGAAACTGCTTCCCCTCTTCGCTCTCCTTCCCTTTCAGGCCAATGGGAAGGTTTAAGTGATGCTGGTGAACCATTTTCTACCATAGAGAAGCCTGCTAGGGAGACTATAAGATGACCTAACTAGTGCTACTAACTGCCTGTGTGTTTCACTTGTTAATGTAAAGGCAAACCCAATTACATCTGCCACTGGCATATCACTTTATTAATTTTACCTCACTCCTCTCAAGTTATTTAATGGATATAATTTTTCTGTAAACATTTGCTGAATATCCACTGCAACAGAACCCGCCTTAGGGAATTTGCTAGTGAGATAAGGACCTTTCAGTGCTTTCTGCAGCATGGGCACTATTAACTACTCCTTCCTTCCAACTTTCTCATCCTTTGACTTCAGTGACTCACCTGTGGTTTGCTTTCTGGCTTTCTTTTCTTTGCTACTCTTCTTCCACTTCTTATTTTGGAGATCCCCAACGTTCCTTCCTGAAATTTCTCTTGTCACCTATCATTCTTAGCCTTTCTGGAGTCATGAACCTCTCGGATATTGTGCTGCAATACATTCTAGGGGGAGGACTTGTCACATTTAATTTTAGGATTACATGGACGTACTGAGACAACTGGTAGATGCTCAAAGGGTTCTTACCCCTGAAATTAAGAACAATTTTTCCATGGCTTTAACTTCCTCCCATGGTGCTTAATAATTCCCTTTTATACTTAACCGGGATCTCTCTCTTTCTCTCTGTCTCTGTCTCTCTCTCTCCCTCCAGACCCACACATCTGGCCGCTTATTGTATTCCTCACTTGGATGTCAAACAGGCACCTTCCATTCAAACTTATCATGTCCCAAATGAACTTATCATCTATCCCCCTTCTCTTCAGCTGTCCTTCATCCTCTGGTTTCCATCTTGGTGAGTGGCACCACATTCCAATAAATTGTCCAAGTTGTAAAGAAATAAAAGCATCAATCCAGATTACTACTTCTGAAAAAAAAATTTGTTGAATGACTAATGAATAAATGGAAAGATAGATCAAGTATGCTGGAGAAAAAAGAGAATAACTATTGAGAATGATGTGTACTAAAGTTTATGCTCAAATGTGCACACAGGGCTAGAGGCAGGTTTAAATAAGTAGTCATCAAACAAGTGAATGTGTACTTATTAAGTACCTTTTAGTACAAGGCACTGTGTTAGGCACTGATTTCATTCAGGATTCTATTTTAACAATATTTTCAGGGAAATGAACATGATTTGTCAGAAAAGAGTAGTCAGAGTATATTAAGTGGGATAAATTTTTACTGAAGTTCAATTAATCTTACCTCATGACCAAGAAATGCCAAATCACTAATAACTTCTCTAATTCTCATTAATAACAGCTCTCTAATTCTTATCTAATTAATAATACTGCTCCTTATTATGCCTTCAAAGATGTCATCATAGTTCATACACAGTAGCTGTGATAATGGAAACTCAAGAAGATGGGCTGCTCTTTGGAGTTTAAGGTCATTAAATCTGGCATCTTTCCCTTCCTGAATTCCCATAGCTCTTTATTTGCTTTTCTCTGATGGCATTTATTTTCCCCTTTATTTTATGATGATTTGTGTGCATATCCTACCTCTTATCAGAAAGATTTTCTCCCCCCACAGACTCTGTGCTTTATATCTGGAAGGAGAACATTAAATACTGAGTCAATGAATGCTTTCCAGTTAAAAAAAAAACAAAAAAACAAAAAAACTCATTTAAAGGTAACATCAAATAAATCCTATAAAGTTGAGTAAATCTTGTTACAAGTGATGTTAAGAAGTTTGTGATATTTTCCAATATGACAGCAGCATAATATTTAAGTTACAGATGTTTGTTTTAGTACTATAAGATAGTTGGGAACATGTTAACCCATCTTAGATAGTAATTTATGAGGGAAGGTATTGGCTGGTTGAATGTAGTCTCCAGAGCCAGACTGTGTGGGTTCAAATCCTGGCTTTGCCATTCAATGGCTGGGAGGCTGAGGACCCCTTGGTGCTTCACTTCCTTCATCTGGAAAATGAGAATCTTAATAGGACTTACTTCCCGGAATTTTTTAAAAGGATGAAAAATAATGTACACACATAAGGCACCTAGAATGGTGTTAGAATTCATCAGACACTAGCCTTCATTTTCTTACAATTTTAACAAGAATAAGGGGAGCTGTGATTAGATTAGGAAAGAATGGAATTTTCTTCTTAGACAACATGATATAGATAACATCTCTCCTATCTTTCCAGCTCAAAACATTCCTATGATCCCCACATTTTCCATGACACCACAAATGCTTATCAGGTATTTTCAAGATGTAGGTAAGAGTTGGAACACATTTTATTGTAAACGAAAAGGTTTAAGTTTCACACAAATAGTGTTTTATCCTTTTTAGCATTCCCTACTCAAAAGACTTATTTGCCTTCCCAAGAACAAGGCAACAGATTTTACCATCCTCTCACTCTGTCCCCAGTAAAAAATACTTTCTGGAATTTAAAGAAAGAGACTGGATCTAACCAAATCTAAGGCACAATGCAAAGAGTTAATCAGAAAATTCCAGATTGTCTAGGTCGACTTGTGGGCCTCCTCAAATGTTCTCACTGTGCCATTGGTGCCCATTACTGCTGACAGCCCCCTATTGGGGAAGCCTCAGGCAATGTCAGAGGTGGGAAGAGAGGGTGGCTGCAACTTAACTTGCTGCAGAAGCTCCAAAGAATAGAACATTTCAGAGAGGGGGCCACACAAAACATCAGAATAAGAGGCTCTGATAGTCCACCCAGTCATGGGATGATGAGTGACAGAGCTGCCTTTGCCTCACACAAAAGCACTTCTTAGTCCTGGGGGCCTGCTCCTTCCTGGGTCACATGACATGTCTCTGCCATGGTGAACCCTCACACAAGAAAAGGCCAGCATTTCTCAACCCATACACGTCCACAGGCAGCTGTCTTTATCATTTCAGGAAAAGGTCGTGGCAGTGACAGAAATTTTGTTTTGCCTATAAAAGGAATGCTCTTTGAAAAAATTTTCAGTGCATCCTAGAGAAGTGCTTTTTAGTTTCCATAACTGAGTGGTAAATGTAAATTTACACCAAGGGTGTGATTTTTATATTGTATTTTACCAAAGTGGTAAAATGTGGGTGCAAAAATTGTTTTCCCCTTAGTGTTGCAGAGTAAGTATGAATGGAAACAAGACAAAACAGACACCAAACTTAGTCAATATGAATGTTCGTGGGCAAACATGGTTGAAAATATAGCTTAATTTCAATATCGGTCTTATTCTTCTTCCTATAATTTTCATTGTATTCTATAACTGATTAGTCTGTCCAATTTCTTGGTGACTCATTATTACATTTTTCTTAGCAAAGGAGGAGACTTGTATTTCCTGTTAGCAGGACTTTCTTTTCTTGAATTGTACCACCCAATTATACTGTTTTTTTCTTCCTTTTATTCAAAATAGCGTGGTGGTACGAGAAGAAGCCAGGCTAGAACTTGCTGTGGTGTGTTCATTTATCTGTTAGAATCTGACATAGGTTGGGGATGAGGTCCTTGGATTTTTGAGGTGATGTAATGTAGTTTGGGTTTTATTTTTTTTAATGTTTATTTATTTTTGAGAGAGGGAGAGCACATGTGAGCAGGCGAGAGGCAGAGAGACGGGGGGACGGAGGATCAGAAGCAGGTTCTGTGCTGAGAGCAGAGAGCCCGATGCGGGGCTCGAACTCACAGACTGTGAGGCTGTGACCTGAGCCAAAGTCAGATGGTTAAGGCCAACTGAGCCACCCAGGTGGCCCATATAATTTATCATTTATATTGAGACATTTTTGAAAATGAAAGGGGGCACTACTCAGGATAATAGGACAGTGTAAATCAAGACTGTCACAAGCAAAACCAGAATTTATGGTAGAAATGATCTGGCCTTCTATCCAAATCTTGACTGTGCCAATTTCCTACTTTGACATGTGCAAAGTGATAAACCTCTTTGAACTTCATTTTCTGCATCTGCAAAAGAAAGATAACAATTCTCAAATGTTGAGGGAGAGGGAGAAGTGCCTGACATATTATGTATCCTTTGTAAGTATTATCAAGATAATGTTTGCCATGTATACCTTAAAATTCTTCACAATAGACAGTATGATATTATAAATGGATCAGGTTAAGTTACACTAGGGGTGCAATCAGTTGTCCCAATCAGAAATTCCCACTCCAGGGGCACCCGACTTAGTCGGTTGAGTGTCTGACTCTTGATTTTGCCTCAGGTCATGATCTCTCATGGTTCAGGAAACAGAGCCCCATGTCAGGCTTTGCACTCTGTGCGTGGAGCCGGCTTGGAATTCTCTCTCTCTTCCCCCTCCCCGCACCAAAGAAATAAATAAACTAAAAAAAGAAAAAGAAAAACAAAAAGAAATTCCCACTCCAGGATGGCAGCTAAGGGGTCTCAGCAGGATGTAGGTACTATAAGCACATCTTTCCAACTTAACTGAATGCAGACTAAAGATCATTTTATTTACTGTAACAAGTGTCAAAAATGAATTTTTCATTGTTGGAATTAGTGGTTTGTTAGCCATAATAAAGGACATTAGAAATAGACTCCCATAGTGGCTCAGTTGGTTAAGCAACTTCAGCTCAGGATAATGCGGTTTGGGGGTTCGAGCCCTGCGTCGGGCTCTGTGCTGACAGCTCAGAGCCTGGAGCCTGCTTCAGATTCTGTGTCTCCCTCTCTCTCTCTGCCCCTCCCCTGCTCATGCTCTAACTCTCTCTCTCAAAAATAGACAAACATTAAAAAAAAATAAAGAAGAAAAAGAAATAGGCTCTCACTGATAGAATTTATGATTTTCAAGATGTGTGGACTGGCTAACGTATTTCAGAGGTACTCCCATGCTTTTATGAACACGTTGGTAAGAAGCTGGACCAGTAGGGACAGTGTGTGGGACGGAGGACTTCCAGTTGTCTGGTGCTTCCTGGAAGGGTGACAGAACCCTGGTTCTGGAATATTGTTCATCCTCCTGCAGTGAACCTTTCATGCAAGGTTATGATTACAGTTCCTAAACGGAAAGAGACCGGCATGTCATCAAACTCACACAACAGGTGGTATGTGTTAACTGTTGATGCTTGCTAACTGTTTGTTTAATAAATGTCTGTAAGTATGACAGAAATTGGACTGAGATTGGTTTAATAATAAAAACTGGTTATGAGGTTGTTGGAGAATAGTTCATTTTTATCCCAATTCCTGTAATTTGGCTGCAATCACTATCTACCAATAAATAAATAAATAAATAAATAAATAAACCGGTAATTATGCATGATTAAAATATTTAATCATGTTTTTAACCACTAATGTGACTCTACATTTGGATCTTCTGTCCACTTCTGTTGGCCAATTGGAATGAAAACAAAAACAAAAACAAAAACAAAAACAAAAACAAAAACAAAAAACAAATGTTAGAGGAACTGACTTGCATAGAATGGTAAATGGCAGATCCAGGTCTAAGACTCAAATCATGTGATTTGAAGTTCAATGCTCAGGAGTGGGTACAAAGCAAATGTGTGTATGTGTGTGTGTGCACATAGATGCCCGTGTCAGATGAAGAGGAAGAGGAGGAAGGAAACCGAAGTGATGTGAGGTGACATGGAGGAAAACCAGAAAAAAACATTAGGCAATACTGTAGGGTACTAAAATTAAGCACAAGCCTGCAAAGAAGGGCTGGGAAGGTTCTGAAGTTAGTATTTACTTAAGAGCTAGTTCTATAAATAATAATAATAATAATAATAATAATAATGTCTATTAATCATTAGCAGTAGACTAACAATAGTACATTTCCTTGCACAATGCAGATGTGTTTGACTCATTGCCTGGTGCCATGAAAATGTGGTCAAGAGGGTAGGGATACCTAAAATCACATCTCTCCAAGTTTTAAGTACAATCATGTGTATTGGAGATTGTAGACTGATTTTCAAATACCACAAGGAAATTGATCTGCAAAGAAACTAAGAACAGTTTTTTCTACTTTTCTCCCATGGCAAAATTTCCCTCCCCTTGGCTTATCACCTAAACTACTAAAAGCTCCGCTTGTGAAAAGAAGAAAAACTAAAAACCAAGAAACAAAAGCACAACAAAAAAAAGTACAAAATCTTTCAATACATTTGGAGAAGAACCAAATAAAGCATTATTTTCATGCAACTTTATGCTGGAGAAGAAAGCCAGGAAATAGTTAATTTTAAATATTTAAGAACTGTTGGGGCCTGGGTGGCTCAGTGGGTTAAGCATCCAACTCTTGATTTCTGCTCAGATCACAATCTCACAGTTTGTGAGTTCGAGCCCCTCATCAGGCTCCATGCTATTAGTCCTTGGGATTCTCTCTCACACCCACTCCATTGCCTCTCTCCCTCTCAGGAGCATGCACATGTACTCTCTCTTTCAAAAATAAATAAACTTTAAATATTTAAGAACTGTCAACATTTATCTCAATGGAAAGGCACACTTCTGAAGCTAACAAATGATGAGGTTTGACAAATTTGGATCACTCTGTCTGAGGATTATGGGATGGGAGGAAGAAAGCCTGAAAAGGCAGTATTAAGTATGTGTGAGAAATAAGCCCACTGACCCCATCAAAGGAGGGACACAGAGACTCTGAGCACAGTGAACCCCGAGGCTTTAATCAACATTCTCGCAAGAGTGGGTGTCTGATGGACAGGCACACTGGGGGCAGTTACAGCAGGCAATTTATCTCCTAGCATGTGAGTCCCTCCCCTGATTCCTCATTGACTGAGTGCTACAGAGTTTACAGCCTGGCCTGGAGGTCGCCTATGCCCACGTAAGGCAAAAAGTAATCTGCCTGGAACAAATATACATTCCTCCATGACACAGAGACTTCAGTTCTTTGGCACATGCTCATTGCAAAGCTCCCCCCCCCCCCAAAATAAGCCTGCGAAATGAAGAGGGGGGATGAAGAACCAGGAAATGAAGTGTCTTAGGGTTTAGGACTCCACTGTGTGTGTGTGTTGGGGCTTGCACATATTCCCAATAGGTTATAAACCTATTGTTAAATAGACAGCACAGCTTTCATTTGGTATTTCTGAAAATGATTCATCTCACTTCTCACAGTGTGTATAAATTTTCTACATGTATATCTATATATGCAAATGGAGTTTCTAGAAGGTGTCAATGTCAGATTTGGATAATGTGTAATATCAGCATCACTACAGAAATAGCTAACTTTTAATTCTTGAGTGTCAGAATACTAAGATTGCTCTACCTAATGTTTTTGACCCATTCAAATGGGCATCTTTCACTTTGATCCTCAATTTCATATACAGTTAAATTAGCATAAATCCAACTGAGTATCTTTTAAATCCTATGGAGGTTGGAGGGAAAATGCATTTTTGTAAAAACAAAGTAAAAAGCAGAACGAAGTTACCCAAAAAACTGAAAAGATTTCCAAAGTCTATTCCACCTCTGTAACTTCAAATGGCTTACAGATGAGGCCACTTTTAATTTTAAGAGGGGAAGAAAAGTACATTGTATTCGTATGTATGTTTACTCTAAGACATGGATGAGGCTCTATAGCTTGTACAAGGTCTCCATGGCAGAAACCAGACATGAATTCAAAGGTCTCTCGAGGTGCATGTCTAGGAGGGCTCACATTTTTGGACGGGGAGGCTGCAGTAACAGTATGTGGTCAGGAAGCAAAGGAAGTGGACAGGATTGAGGGCTGAGTAGAATCATGATCCTACGGGCTAGGGAGCCACTGCACCTACCCCCTGACTCCTGCTCTCACCAATGGCAATTTTTCCTTTCCACTCCATAATGACCAGCTATTGTTTACTGAGCTCTTTCAAACTGTGCTAAGTATTTTACACACAGCATCTCACCTCTTGCACAACACCCCTAGGAGGAAGGTGTTACAACAAGTAAACCATTCACTCCTTTTAAGAATGCTGGAAGGCAGGTACTATTCTTATTCTCATTTTATAAAGGAAACCAAGGCACAAAGACATTCAGTAACTTGCTTAAGATAACGTGGCCAATAAGTAGCAGAGCTGGCTCAGAGCCATTTTTCTTGGCCACCATGTCAAGTCAGCACCATTCAAATGTTGTGGAACGGTGCAGACTTAAACCTCTGTGGCCAGACTAAAATATAAAGTGGGAACCGTGTTGGTGATACAAGGGGATTTAAGAGAGAGGCCATCGACAAGATGCACTTGCTTGTGAAGAGCCACGTAACTTGGCTTTGTTGCTGATTGATATGTGGAAGTAAATGGAAAATGGCTACAAAATGAAACACCCAACCACAAGCGTGAGCTTAACATTAAACATGCTATAGGAATGGGGCACCTGGGTGGCTCAGTTGGTTAAGTGTCTGACTCTTGACTTTGGCTCGGGCCATGATCTCAGGGTTCGTGGGATCAAGCCCACCTGGGGTCTGCACTGACAGTGCAGATTCTCTCCCTCTCTCTCTACTGCCCCTTCAAAATAAATAGACATTAAAAAAAAACATTATGTAGGAGCAAAATCTCTTGCCTAAGAGACCTGGTGCAGGTGTCATTGAGAGAAATAAGATAATTATCTGAAGCTGCAGTGATTTTTAAGATCTTGAATCATGACTGAGAGGTGATAAAAGCCCTGGGGACATCTTTAGCAGCAGTGAATCATTCGCATTTCCCATTCTCTTTCTTGGAATCTGGGTAAGTCAGACAGCCAAGCCGGAAGTCAGCCCACAACATTCACTATCTTTTTCATTAAGTAGTCTTTCTAGGGCCTTAAAGTCCCTAGTTGTGAATGTAGAATAAGTCCCATCTTTATTTAAAGTTTGTAATATTGGGTCCTCCAGAAGTGTTCTGTAAATTCCACACGCTATCAAATAAGAGGAAAAGCAATTTGAAGAATGACAAAATCACTACTCCCAAATTCCACACTAGAGTTTTCAGAGTAACTAGATCTGTAGTACTAAAGAATTCAAGTCATTTAGGGGCAACTGCCACTGTATGGTCAGTCTCACACAGCTGCTTACAGCCTCCTGGGACTATTTCCGAGCAGTGATATTGAAGTGGAGCCCCTCCCTTGTGTTTGTGAATCCATAGGATTCTAACCAGGATTCTCCTGCCCCTCCCTAAGTCCTGATCCATCCGGGAAGAAAGTAAAGAGAACACAGGTGAGCATACATATTTACATAAGCTACAAGGTTGTGCAAACAAACTCTTAACTGATAAAAGGGCATTTTATAAATGGCTCTTATTTCTAACCATTTGCTTTGGCAGCTTTATTTTTTTAATTCAAGCACAATTAACACAGTGTTATAGTTTCAGGTATACATTATAATGATTCAACAATTCCACACATTACTCGGTGCTCATCAAGATAAGTGTACTGTAATCCCTTTCACCCAGTTTATCCATCCTCCCAAACTGCCTGTGGCAACCACCAGGTTGTTCTCTATATTTAAGAGTCTAGTTTTTATTTGTCTCCTTTTTTCTCTGTTCGTTTGTTCTGTTTCTTAAAATCCACATGAATGAAATCATGTATTTGTCTCTGAGACAAATTTACTTCTTTCACTTAGCATTATACCCTCTAGATCGATCCATGTTGTTGCAACATCTTCTTTATCCATTCCTCTATGGATAAGACACTTGGGCTTCCATATTTTGGCTATTGTAAATAATGCTGCAATAAACATAGGTGTGCATGTATCTTGTTGAATTAGTGTTTTCATTTCCTTTGGGTAACTACCCAGTAATTGAATTACTGGATGATATGATGGTTCTATTTTTATTTTTTTAGGAACCTCCATACTGTTTTCCACCATGACTGCACCGGCTGGTATTCCCACCAACAGCTCTTTTCTTTCCCCATTCTTGCCAATACTTGTTATTTATCCTTTAGAGTCTAGCTATTCTAACAGGTGTAAGGTGGTATCTAATTATGGTTTTGATTTGCATTTTCCTGATGATTAGTGATGTTGAACACCTCTTCATGTACTTGTTGGCCAACTGTACGACTTTTTCAGAAAAATGTCTATTCATGTCCTCTGCCCACTTTTAATTGGATTATGTGGTGTTGAACTGTATAATCTTTTTATATATTTTGGTTATTAACCCCTTATTGGATACATCAGTTAAAAATATCTTCTCCCATTCTGTAGGTTGTCTTTTGTTGATGGTTTCTTTTGCTGTGCAAAAGCTTTTTATTTTGGTGTGTGATTTCTTACAATTTTTAATGGGCTTTACATATCTAAAGTCTCTTCCATATTGTTTCAAAGTCCTTATCCTTAGTCTCCTTAATGTCTTACACCAGTGTTTTTCCCTCTGTATAACACACCAAGGTTTCTCTTGTTTAAATCCTATATCCTTTTTATCATAAGTGTTTATCATAAAATAATGTGTATAGGTTTTAAAATAATGAATGTAAATTTTTCCTAGTGTCCATAACTGCCAATTAGCTAAGAATCTTGATTATTTCCATCATGAGGTTAAAATGGATTCTCTTTTGAAATGCACTTCGTGAACATATTTTTCTTTCACTTCCATGGGCTCCACCTTACATATGATAAATTGCAATACTGTGTAGGCCATATAAGCTTTTCTACTCACAGTTTTGCAGAGATTAGTGAAAAATGGACTCAGCAAATGGCTAGAAATTGAATTTCAGTAAGGGAGGAAAAAATGATTATTATTTAGCAAGTCAACAAAAAATATGTTCTGGGTTCTCATTAGACATTTTTAAAATGTAGTGTTAGCTTGAAAACAAATAAATGAGTCAAGAGGGGAAAACAGAAAATTCTAAACATTAAAAGCCAGAACTTCCTGAGAACATTTTTGTTAATGATAGTTACTAGTCAATTTTTGACTTCTTATACAGGCTTGGAACATTAGGAAGATAAAGAAAACTGAATTACTGCCAATAATCTACTACAAATAATTGACTTGACTACATTTCATACAACTGAAGGTCATTGACTATTTTTCTATTTTCTTCATTCCTAGTTTTCAAATACTGGATGGTTGGTATTGACCTTTAGCTTGTCATGTTCTCTATGCCAGAGCCAAGAACAATTCACAGGTATTATTTATTTAGCTAACTTCATCCTTAAAGCTGCCAAAGAGGATGCAGGATGGAACCCATATAGGGTTGCAAGTCCATAAAAGGAATAAAATTAATATTGTACAGAAATGACCTCATGTGTTCTCACAACCTTCATAAAAGTAGATAAAAAGACTATATTAGTCCCATTTTATAAAGAAACTGAAGGAAGATGGAAACAAGTATATTCAACACTTATTAAGTATCTATAACAGCAGAAGCACAGTGCTGAATTTTGGAACATAATTAAGGTGAAGTCCATATCCTTCAAGCAGTCATAATCTAGTAGGCATGGCTGACTGTGAAAAACACAATCATAAAGACATAAAATACAATGAAAGAATAGGGGAGAGAATGACCTCTCTCTCTCTCTTTTTTTTTAAGTTTATTTATTTACTTTGAGAGAGAGAGAAAGAGCATGAATGGGAGAAGGGCAGAGAGAGAGGGGAACAGAGGATCTGAAGCAGGCTCCGCACTGCTGCTCCTCAGCAGTGAGTCTGATGTGGGGCTCAATGTCACCAACCTATGAGATCATGACCTGAGCTTAAGTCAGACACTCAAGCACCTGAGCCACCCAGGCACCCAGAGAGAATGACTTCCACTGGTTGTAAGGCTATGAAAGGGTTTTGTAGATATGAAATCTGAGCCAACTCAATGGGAAGAGTGTCTTACAAAAATGGTGGGATAGCAGAGGATAACATGAGAATTCTTTAGTTATCACATAAAATCTGAGGGCAGGGCAGGGGTATAAGGGAGATGACATGTCTGTCATCTACAGAGGGTCTGTAGATATCCTTAAATGCCAACTCCGGTAGCAGTGTTGTAAAAAGTAGGGTGGCAGGGAAGTAATTAGGAGACCATTGCAATGGTTCAGGAAGGAGGTAATGAGGTTTGAACTAAGAAGAAGTAGGAGTGCCAGCCAGTAGTGATAGCAGTAGAATCTATGTAATTTGGCAAGTGGGTGGGTGTGGACCATGAAGGAGGAGGAGGAGTTGAAGATGATTCTAAGGCATTAATTTGAAACAGTGAACATATTACATTTGAGCTACCTTGAGCCACAGAGAAGGGAATTTCCATCAGGAAGGTGGAAGTGTGGGTCTAGAGATCAGGACAGATATGGAAATCACAGGCATGTGATGGCTGAATACATATGAGTAGAAGAAATCACCAAAGGATAGTGTACAAAGAGAAAAAAGACAAAAAGAAAACCTTAAAATGCAGGGAACACCAGCGTTTGAAGAAAGAGAGGAGTGAAGAGTCATTGGTGTCACATGAATGGCCGGTCTGAGAGCCAAGCATATGATGCAAAGTGATCAAAATCAACAAAAGTTTCCAGAGATACAGCTGAACGCTGCTGAGGGGATCAGCAGGCGATTTCCTGTGGTCACAGAGATCATATCCGCACCTAAACTCTGCACCTACCTACTCAATTATCACACAAGAAATACAATGTGGTTTTTCAAGAGGAACCCACTCATTTTACCAATAGTTAATGTGGGACTCAGTGATCAAAATAAATTGCAAGTTCCAATTTCCTTCATTAAATTTTCTTTCAAGCTCACTACTCTCCTTACATTGAGGTTTTTAGAGAACTATTATTAATCAAGTACGTGCTCTCTTTAATCCCTGTGGATGTGGTTACATGCAAGGACTCCTGAGTCACAGAGGTTTGTTGGGTGTCTAATCCAGCAGTGTAACGAGGACTTGTTACCTAACCTCTTCAGACTCGGTTTCCTCATTTGCAAAATGGTAATGGTGATACTTACTTGTGAGAGTTGAGAAGAGTGCATGAGAGAACGCAAGCAAAACTCAGCACGTGGCATCAAAGGTCAACTCACTTTTGCTGTTACTGTTTTGTACTTTCTCTCGGGGCAGAGGCTACCCCAACACTACTGCCGAAAGCGGGTAGCACAGAGCTGGGGACGTGTGAGCCTCATTCGGCCAGCCCTCCGGGAAGCGTCAAGCGCAGAAAGAGGGATAAACAGCTGACAGGTTCCCCAGGACTCGTAAGCCTACAGCCCCGGAGGTAGGACTGGCTGCAAGACGCCGCTGGAAGCGGGATCCTAGTCACCGCCTGTGACCCTCGGACGACCACACATCCCAGGGTGCAGCGCGCCCACCCAGGGTGGGAATTTAGCCAGGCGGAGTCTGATTGCTAGCCCGCCCGGGAAAGCAGCGCACTCTGGGACTTGTAGTCTTCGAGTCGCAAGTTCGCGGGTCGGAGGAGGGCGGAAGCCAGAGGTCCCGCCTTTTGTCCACGTCTCACTTCTCCCGGCCAATGCCCTCTCCTGTCCCCGGAGCCAGCCCCTCTCCGATCTGGTCCCCATTGGTCCTGAGCCTCAATGCCCCGGGCCCTACCCGGAAGTAACGTTGGGGGAGGCGGTTTCCTAGACTACGACACCGGAAAGTTGGGGGAGGCGCTCCGGGCTGTTAAGGGCGGAGGGCGGTGGCAGCGCTGGCGCTGGGGACCGGCTCGGCGGTTTCGGGAAGCAGTTCGGCTACGGCTACCGCTTGCGTTGCTCCGCATCCCGCCCTCGGCACGGCTCGCAGCCCCCTTGCCACCCGCGTCCGGCAATGTGTCCCACCGGCCGGGCGTAGCCGCTGCGCGTGCGCGGAACCGCAGGGCCATGAGCGAAGCCGGCGGCGGCCGGGGCTGTGGGTCCTCGGTCCCCCAGCGAGCGCCATGGAGCCTGGTAGCGGCGACGGCCGCCTTCTGCCTGGTGTCGGCCACGTCTGTGTGGACGGCGGGGGCCGCGCCCATGAGTAGGGAAGAGAGACAGAAGCTTGGGTAAGGGTGCCTGGAAGCCTGGGGTGGGTTTCCTCAGGAGGTGGACCACAGGCGAGGTGCCTGTCATTGCGACCCGGGCGTGCAGTGGCCCTCTCCTGTCGCGATTGGGACGGTTGCCCCGCGAGGACCCTGGCGGGGAGGACAGGGTCCGGGAAGGTGGGGATCGTCGCCCGCAGTGCGACCTCGAGGGACCATCGGGGTGTCGCCTGGGCCGTCGGTGACATGTGCAGCCTCCTTGAGGCCATCCGTGGTGTGTCAACGCAGCTGCCATGTCAATGTCCCGTGAAGGGGGGCTACAGCTCGTGCCACTACGCGCCAGAGTCCTGTGGTCGTCTTTCGTCGGAGACGTGGTTAGATTCTGGCACAAGTGAGCTCCCAGCTGGGAAAATGTTGCTGATCTCACAGTAGTTAAGGAAATAGTCTTTACACCTGTTACGGAAAAGGGGGCGTACGTTGAAATTTGAACTTTACACATTCACCATTTCCTTGCAGTGTTTTGTTGCACTGCACTTTCTAATAGAACAATATTTGATGGTATTACTTAGAAGCCTCAGTTAATTATACCTGTTCCCTTTGTTCAAAGTAGTCTTATCAGTCTTGAGAGTGTGATAAAATTATCAGTTATATTTACAGCATTTAATTGGGCGTCACTATTCCTAATATATGCTAGGTCCCACAAATTAATAAGAAAAAACCAAGAACCAGTAAGAAGATGGGCAAAGGGTATGAAGAGTTAATTCACACAAGAGGAAATGCAAATGATCAATAAACATGAAAAGTTACTCAATCTCTTAAATGTGAGAGATGGCAGATTAAAGCAATGAGACAGCTCTTTTTTGCCATCAGATTAGTACAAAACACAGGTACTAACTAATTGAGGTGTGAGAAAAGACTTGGTGGGAGTGTAAATTTGCTGTAACTTATTGACAGTATCTCCTAAAATTTAAATTGTATCTACTCTTTGATTCATTAATCTGGTCTCAGGGAATCTATCCTACAGAAATAAAAGCACTCTTGATGTAGAGATAGGTATACACGGATGTGCATTTTTAAGGACTGGAACTGTTTCTTGGAGCATCTGTATTATGGAGTAATATTCAGATATTATGGAGGAGGTAGAAGGCCATCCAGGATATATTCCCAAGACAAAAATGCAAGTTGTAGAATAATATGTATAGTACCATCCTATGTTCTTTTAAATGCAGAATAGAAATTGTCAAAGCTCAGAAAAACATGGAAAGATGATTACCCCTGGGATTAGGATGGAGGTGAGATGGAACCATCAGTTTTATATACGTACTTATTGTTTAAATCATTGCAAGAGTATTAGTTTCTTAGTAAGACAACGATTAAGAAATAAGAAAACAAAAGATGCTTGATGGAAAAAAAAAGTATCAGCTACCAAAACAAAAATATCAGGAAATTCTCTTTTAAAAAAAATTTTTTTTTCAAAGTTTATTTTTGAGAGAGAGAGAGAGAGAGAGAGAGAGACAGAGTGCGAGTGGGGGAGGGGCAGAAAGCGAGGGAGACACAGAATCTGAAGCAGGCTCCAGCCTCCATGCTGTCAGTACAGAGCCTGATATGGGCCCGGAACCCACAAACTGTGAAATCATGACCTGAGCCGAAGCTGGATGCCCAACCGCCTGAGCCACCCAGGCGCCCCAGTAAACCCTTAATAAGTATCTTACATTTTCTCTCTTTATGAATTTAATGTATCCTCGATAACTGTTTTAATGAATGCCCTGCTCTGTGCCAGGTTCTTTACAGCTCTGTAATCCTCCCTGTTTCTTAATGAGGTGAATGTGATTCCCGTGGTGCAGATGAGGAAATTGAGACTCAAGGTCAACTTGTTCAAAATCAGTTAGTAAATGGTGGAACCAGTATTCAGACCCAGATCTGTGTGACTTCAGAGACGTTCTCTCCACTGTGTTGCACTTCATAAGATTTGGAAAGAGAAGCTTAAGTCTAAGGATGGAACGTATCTTATTTGATCACCACTCCCTTTTCTCTTTTTTTGTTAAAAATTTTTATTTGAAGAAGAGTCATTAGTTAAGTCATTTGTTGACCAAAATTAATTTTTAACTGGAAGAATCCAACCAAAGTGGCTTGGAATTTCAGCTCCAATTTTGAGAGTAAGAATCTGGAGCTAATAAACCGCAAATACATAATTGCTTGATTGCTTTCCCCTCTGGGAATTTTCGGGAACCTGAACTCTGATTCATTAGGTTTACCTGTATGATTTTTTTTTTAAAGCCCAAATAATGATTTATGATAAAAAGCATAAAGTGCCCCACCCTTTTTCCTATCCTACCAAGCCAAACTGATGATACAGACTGGAATTATCACTAATAGTAAAGAGTTGCTCAATTGCTTACAGTTTATGGAATTTTTACTTGGTCATATGTAGTCTTATCCTTCCTGGAATACATTGTTTTTTGTTTTTGTGATTTAAATATTACAGCAGTTGTTAATGTTCTCTTTTCATTAAAAAGAAAAAGTATAAATGCAGTTTCTATAGCACATTGGCAGGCAGTGTAATTTTAGATAAAGCTGACTTACAAAAATTATTTTAAAGCGAAGAAAAAGACATAATGTTTGAACTATGGATCTGATTTCCAACATATTTTTATTCACTTGTTGAATAGATATAAAACCATCTTAGAGACATTTTCTTCTGTTGAGTATAGTTATCTACCATTCTGTATTTAAATATGACTTTGTAGACTTACGTGTTTAAGTAGGAGAGAGAGAGCACTGAACTGGATATTAAATATCTCCACTTTGAAGTATGTGTTGTGAAATCTGATGATCATGTACTGCATAAATGTAAGGGTTGGAAAATAACACGTTCTCATATGCAGTCGTGATTTATTCATAATCATGAAAATCAAGGGCTTACGAAGTTTGGGTTACCAAGTTACAGTTTATGTTATCTATAATGCGTGTGTCTGGGCAGTGCCATTGCCAGTTAAAGGAATTTGTACCTCTTGACAATAATCTTGTATTGATTCCATTTCGGTGAAAGGAAGAAGGATTTCCTTATTCCATTTGTTGATATCAGTGTTTGAAAAGAAAATCTTAACATTGTTTTTGGTGGTTTATTAGCTAATTTGAGAGATCTTTATCATTTGTAATGTAATAAAGAAATGTATGGAAGAATTCTTTAAGATACTCCATAGTTTTCTGAGATAACTTGGTCCATATTCTGTCATACATATAAACACATACAGAATTAATGTTTTAGCAAAGTGATAAGATCTTGTTTTAAATGATTGTTTTAAAATGATTATTCATAAAAAGTTTGCCAGGCCTTATTCAGTTTATAAGTTTGAGTGTGCTTGATTTTGCTGGTCATTATAGCCAGGATCTGGAAATTAGTTCTTTTCTGTCTGCTAGCTTTATTATTACCAGTGTTTCATTATCCATGGTTACAGTTTTTAAAATGAGAATTTCAACATAACAGGAAGTAAAATAAAATTATACCCAGCCATTTTCTCTAACACTTTCTTCAGTTCTTGCTATTAGTGATTGGAACTTTGGGAATAATAGCATTAATAAAAGATTACCGAATTATTTTTCCTTTGCTAATTATTTAGATATTTGGCTTTGTCAAACCATAACATTAAATGTAGAACAAGGCCAACTGGGTGGCTCAGTTGGTTAAGCGTCTGACTTTTGATTTTAGCTCGGGTCATGATCTCACAGTCCTGAGGGACCGTGAGATCGAGCCCTGAATCAGGCTCTATGCTAGGCTGGGCCTGTAGCCTGCTGAAGATTCTCTCTCCCACTCTTTTTGCCCCTCACTTGTTTGTGTGTGCGCTTTGTGTGCTTTCCTGCTCTCTCTCAAACAAACAAACAAACGTAAAACATTTGTAGTTTTTTGTATAGTTGTCAAGACCCCAAACTTGAGAGTGTTTAATTGAAAGACTAGTTAGTTGGTCCAGATAGTACAGATTTTGACTTAGTAAATCTGATGTGGGGATCAGATATCTCCATTTTAAACAGTCATCTTGGGGATTTTAAGACACAGAGATAGCCAAAACACACAAATTTCTTTTTGAGGATTATTTTTCTCATTTTATTTATTTTTTTGATGTTTATTTTTTGAGAGAGAGAGAACAAGCAGGGGAGGGGCAGAAGGAGACAGAGGATCAGAAGCAGGCTCTGTGCTATCCAGCTGTCAGTGCACAGCCCAATATGGGGCTCAAATTCACGAACCTTGAGACCATGACCTGAGCTGAAGTAGGATGCTTAACTGACTGAGCCACCCATGCGCCCCTATTTTTCTCATTTTAGAGATGAATATTATTTATTTGACTTTTGACAGTTTTTTAAAGAAGCAGAGAGTACATCGTAAAATCATAAAATTGGTCTTTTGAAAGTGTGAACAAATATGTATTAATAAGTATGTATTAAAGTAAGCATTAGTGATTTTATTTAAAAGGGAAAGTAGAAGCTGTTAGAGTACTGTTATTTCATATCCTTACACACCCACCCCTCTCTTGCTAGAGTATATATATTCTATATAAGCAATAAATGGTAACAATTCTTCTTTTGGAGGTCTCCAGCAATATTCTTCCTTTTAAGACAGATGTGTTAAATAATTTTTTTAAGAGGTAATTGTTTTTCAGCATCAGACTTCCTTCTCTGTGCAAGGCATCCATCATTTATCAGTTTTCTTAGGGAACATAAGGTAAATTTTACATAAACTGCTAGGAATAGTAAAAGTTTGGCCTAGCCCTGTGTGTTTCATGAAAGCTTGTCTATTCACACTGATGTATTTCTTGACTCTGTTTATGTCTTTTTCTAACTATTTTTTTTCTTTTGTTTTTTAATTGGTGCACGTTTATGAAGGAGCTGTAGCTTTTTGAAAAAACAGTAAATAGAACGTTCTTAACTTTTTTCTATTTCTGCTTTTTTAAAATTAGGAATCAAGTACTGGAAATGTTTGATCATGCTTATGGTAACTATATGGTAAGTAAAAGGCTTATCTTGACATAATTTATGTGAGCAGATGGTTGTATCAGCACAGTCACCTGGGAATTTTGAAACCTGAATTAATAGCACATTATTTTAAAGGAAGTTTTTAAGAAACAGTGCAAGCAGAGGCTAACAGAGTATTCCTGATAATTGGTTCTTAGAGGACCAGTTTATTAAATAGGTAAAAATTGAATTAGATTATGAAACTTTGTACTTTGGTTGTTTCCTTTGGTACTATCAACAGTGTTTATTGAGTGGTTTATATAGCTAGATACTGTGGCTGTACATGAATAAGATGTTCTCTCTGGCCTTCAGGGAAATTATTCTCTTAATTAAAAAAAACAGGGGCGCCTGGGTGGCGCAGTCGGTTAAGCGTCTGACTTCAGCCAGGTCACGATCTCGCACTCCGTGAGTTCGAGCCCCGCGTCGGGCTCTGGGCTGATGGCTCGGAGCCTGGAGCCTGTTTCCGATTCTGTGTCTCCCTCTCTCTCTGCCCCTCCCCCGTTCATGCTCTGTCTCTCTCTGTCCCAAAAATAAATAAAAAACGTTGAAAAAAAATTTTTTTTAAATAAAAAAAACAAACTGCAATATTACTTTATTACTCTGAAGAAAACCGTTGCTTAAAAGAGACAGAATATGACCTAGTTTCTGTCCAAATTTGTCTTCATAGTGGTCTTTGAATATATTTTGCTTTTCAGATACACTGATTTGTACGGTTGTAAATGTCTTAGTGTTCACTGGGGTTGAAATAGTTTCAGTTTTGCAAGATGAAAAAGTTATGGAAATCTGTTGCTCAACAGTGAATATACTTAATGGTACTGAACTTAAAAATGGTAAATTTTGTGTTACATGGTTTTTTTCTTTTTACCACAATTAAAAATTTAAGGGGCACCTGGGTGGCTCAGTTGGTTAAGCGTCCAACTTCGGCTCAGGTCATGATCTTGCAGTTTGTGAGTTTGAGCCCTGCGTCAGGCTCTGTGCTGACAGCCTGCTCACAGCCTGGAGCCTGCTCTGGATTCTGTCTCCCTTTCTCTCTGCCCCTGCCCCGCTCACACTCTCTCTCTCTCTCAAAAATAAATAAATATTTTTTAAAAATGAAAAAATGAAAAAAATTAATACCCAGGTGCTTGGGTGGCTCAATCAGTTTAGCATCCGACTTTTGATTTCAGCTCGGGTCGTGATCCCAGGGTTGTGGGATCGAGCCCTACATCAGGCTCTGTACAGAGCATGAAGCCTGCTTAAGATTCTGCCCCTCTCCCCTGCTCATGCTCTCTCTCTCTTAAAAAAAAAAAAAAAAATGAATCCCCACACAGTACAGGGGAGCCATTTGGGGGACAGTAGGGCTGAGGGGGTTGTAACTGCCCCCCTACTTCTCCTTGCCTCTTTCCCCTTAACACAATGATCTTAGACTCCAGGGAAAAAGTGTTTAATTTCTAAAAAGATGAACTAGCAGGGAAAATTTGAGAGTTGCAAGAAAATTTTCTGGGTAAATGTGTGTCATTTTGAAAAGAGTAATCAAATTATTCTGAGAATACTTATGACTTTGTTTTTACGTTTTAAAATATGCTAGCAGATTTTCTTTTAACATGAAGGCCTATGAAATATAGTTGGGAAAAGTTTGGCAAAGAACTCATTTTGATTCTGCTTTAAGTATTTTGCAACTGATTCTGTGAATCCATTTTTACATTATATATTACCCAAATATCTTCATATATTAACATCTTTATAAACATCTAAGTACATACATACTTTATGCATTTTTGTATTGTTTCAGCATGTTTTATATTTGATACTTCCTGTTCCTTTCTGTAGTGCACATTTTAAAATGTTTTTTTTTTTTAATTTTTTTTTTTAAATGTTTATCTTTGAGACAGAGGGAGACAGAGCACAAGTGGGGGAGGGCAGAGAGAGAGGGAGACACAGAATCTGAAATAGGCTCCAGGCTCTGAGCTGTCAGCACAGAGCCCAATGCGGGACTTGAACCCACGAACCGTGAGATCATGACCTGAGCCAAAGTCGATGCTTAACCAACTGAGCCACCCAGGCACCCCACATTTTAAAAGGTTTTTAGAAAATAATGGTAATGAAGTTTCGGGTATTTTTGCAATATTGAAAACACAGTTTTAAATTCATATCTAAAGCTCTTGGCCATTTCCTTAATATTTCTTTCAAAATTATTTCTCTCTGGTTAATTCTATTTGAGCCAAGCATAATTTTAAAAAGCTAGGCTAATAGTTTTGAGGTGGTCAAACGGACCTATGCTATACCCTCAAACCTTAGTCATCTCATAAATGCATACTTTTGGTTCCAAAGTTGAATAGCTGGATCAATTCAGTACATTTCTTTTTTAGAGTTTGTTTATTTTATTTTTGAGAGAGGGAGAGAGAGAGAGCAGAGTGTGAGTGGGAGAGGGCAGAGAGAGAGGGAGACACAGAATCCGAAGCAGGCTCCAGGCTCTAAACTGTCAGCACAGAGCCCAACGCAGGGTTCAAACTCATGAACCGTGAGATCATAACCTGAGCTGAAGTCTGACTGAGCCATCCAGGTGTCCCAGTTTAGTACATTTCACCGTGAAGAGAATCCTGTCTTTGTAAATCACAGTATCTTTAATGTCTCTTATTAGGTAAATGGCAGAAAGTTTTACCAATACATTTTTTCCTATTATAGAATGCACTGTAGTAAGTGGGTTTATAACAAAGCAGACACTGAGAACAGCTCTCAGAGGACTTCCTGGTGTAGTTCCTATTTATTGGATCCTAACTGGGAAACTTTGGTATACCTGCCTACTTATAAGATCTAAAGGAGAGGGATTTCAACCCCAAAGATTGGGAACTCCTGGAATTAACACTGTCTTCCATTTTTCTGGTGGATCCACACCCATCTGCAATCCACCGCAATAGATATTTTTATCATTTATTTATTTCTCCGTTTATTTATTTCAAGAGAGAGAGAGAGTGAGCGGGAGAGGGACAGAGAGAGAGGGAGAGAGAGATCTGAGGCATGGATCCAAGCCCGATGCGGGGCTTGAGCTCACGAACCATGAGATCATGACCTGAGCCAAAACCAAGAGTCGGACACTTAACAGACTGAGCCATCCAGGTGCCCTGCAATAGATATTTTTAAACGTTCAACTCTTTTACAACATGAGTGACTTTTGTAATGTACTTATGCTCAGTTTATGTGAAATTTGTAACATAAGATTTGGTCTAGAATTCTCACTTCCCCTTTTCAAGTTCTGAGCTAACCTGAAACAGTTCTAAAATATTAAATAGAGACCAGGTGCTCTATATTTGTTATTTGAAGTCAGTTGAAAATTTTTTCCAGTTATTGTACTCAAACAGTATTAGCTTGCTGTAGAGCAAAAGTATATAGATTTTGGAATTAGATGGATTTGAGTTCTAATTCTTTCCTGGCTAGTTAACAGCTGGGACCCTAAACAGATCATTTAACCCTCTGAGCGATGTCTTCCTTTGTAGCCTGTAAGATGGTTGAGAACAGGGATCATTTTAATATGATTAATATTATGATTAATAATATGATTTTAATGAATTTTTAATAAATTCATCTTTTATAGGTCTTGTGCCTAAAATCATGCCTGGCACACAAATGCTTATTTATTTAATTTTTTTAAAGAACTGAATTGTATTCTTGTCAAGATGTAATCAAATAGTGGGGTTTTTTGTATTTGATTATTATGATATATCTTTGCCTCATAAATTCAAAGAAATCATTTAACAAGCTTCATTAAAGATATGAGTTTATGGTGAATTTTGGGATCTAGAAGTTTACTTCTTTTGTTGTAGTTAGTTGCCTACTATGCCGAAATATAAAATGCCCGGCACATAGTGGACTGTTAATAAGTGTTGAAATCTTTTCATTTCTCACTAGTCCTTCTTAATATTACTCTCCATTCTAGTGCACGTTTAGAGCAATTCCTTTTAACTTCCTTAGTTCGTAGGAAAACAGTATTTTCCAAAGAATACAATATAAAGAGCAAGTGAGAAGTCTGGAAATGGGACAGGACACCCTAAGGTAGCTGTGTCACCAGCTGAGCCAGCTGGGTTGCAATGAGACAGGTAACTAATCTCCCTGAGCCTGTTTTCCTCATCTCTCTCCAGTGGTTATTGCCTGCTCCACACTGCCATTGTAAGGATTAAACAAGTTAATATCATTCAAGTGCATAGAACTAGTGTCAGGCAAATAGGAAGCCCTGTATAAGAGTTTGCTGTTATTGTTACTAATACTATCATTATCCATTCTCTGCTTGAGATTGAAATTGCCCTCCTAAACTTCATCTGGATTCTAAACTCGTTCCTCAGATTGTGATGAGAACTTCTTTAAAACACACATTCTTTTCCGTTCTAGGCATGCACCCTTTGAGCTTATTTTTTTCCTTGTTTTTGTTTTTGTTTTTGGATTCCCCAAGTTCTGCAAATGTTATTTTTCAATAACAGTGCCCCGCCAGCTTTAGGTAGGGCAATACAACTCTGCCATCTTTTGTTATATGCAGGCATTTTCTGATTTTAAATATTTTAAAACCAAAATATTTTAACAATATTGGTTTAATATTAATATAATAACAACTATGTTTGACGTATCTCTAGTCCCAATCAGACTGCAGTTCATCCACAATAAATTGCACAGATGGCTTTCTTTTCCCCCCAAATAACATGAAATTTGATGTTTGTTTTGGCAGTTCTTGTGTGGCCTAATTTAACCTCAGACCATAGCCACTCTAGCACTTCTGTTAGTATGTTTTTAGTATTTGTGCTGAGGTTAGTTTGCAGATTAAGTTAGACAACAAAATGGCATGTATTTAGGCCACCAAATGCAGAACTGCTTTGGATCTGAGCTCTTTGACCTGATATTTGTCTCCTGAGGTTTTTCCTGTTACTGTAGACAACTCAAACTGTTACAAGTTGTAAAAAAACAAAACAAAACAAAAAAACTGTACTTTGGTAGAGCCCTAAACATTACAAATAAACTTTAAAAGAGTTGGTAAGAACAGTTTCTTGTAACTCAGTGGAATCATACCTAATAACCACTTTTAAGCTTGATTTTGTGAGAGCACGGTTCAAAGAAACAGTAGATTAGTCCTTATCATTGGAACCAAAGGAACTGTTTTAAAGCATAACTTCCTTAAAAATTTCTAGATTTGTGTAAGTTTTCTTAGAATTACTTTCTTCTCCTAATACTACTTCCTTTAAACATTTTTTATTGTGGTAAAAAGTATCATAAAATTTACCATATTAACCATTTTTAAGTGAACATTTCTATGGCATGAAGTATATTCGGCATGTTGTGTAACCATTACTATCTGTTTCCAGAACGTCTTCATGTTCCACATTGGAAACTCTGTACCCGATGTTTTCTTTTTGATAGTTTGCTCATCAAAAAGAGTAATTTGTAAATAAAGTACTTTTTGAAAAGCAGTGCTATGGCTGGGAGGAGGTAAGTTAGGAGCTTAAATGTGCCTTTTTTGTGTGTAGAGGAGTGTGGGACTACCTTTTTGTTAACCACTGTTCCTTGGTCTGTACTTCTAGAGCATCCTAAAACTGCCAAAATGACAAATTCTGTAGTGTTCTCTTGTGATATTTTATCATGACACTCTGATACTCTATATAGGACTTGAACTCGGTAGAACACAGGTTTTTTTTGTTTGTTTAGTTAGGTATAATTTATAGACAAAAATCTTTAAGTGCACAATTCTGAGTTTTGACAGTTGTATACATTTGTTTAATGACCACCACAGTCATGACATGACATTTTGGTCACAAAACTTCCTCGTGTTAGCAGTGAGTTCCTTTTCCACACCTCTGACCTCCGGCAACCCCTGTGATCTGCTTTCGGCACAACAGTTTTTCCTCTTTAGGAGTTCATATAAATGGCATCGTATAGAATATAGTCTTTTGATTCAGATTTCTTTTGTTTAACATGATGCTTTTAAGATTTTATCTATGTTGTTGGATATACCGTAGTTCTATTTGTTGCTTAACTGTAGTTCCTATTTGTTGCTTAATAGTATTCAGTTGATTTGATAGAACACATTTATTTATCCACTCACCAACTGATAAATAAATATTAGGCTTGTTTCTGGTGTTTGGCTACTATTAAAAAGACTGCTGTGAAAATTTGCTATGCATGCAAATTTTTATAAGGACATATATTTTCATATATTTCCCAACTAGGAACGGGATTGCTAGGTTATATGACAATACGTTTGACTTAATAAGGACTGCAGGGGTGCCTGGGTAGTTTAGTTGGTTAAGCATCCAACTGTTGATTTTGGTTCAGGTCACGAGCTCATGGTTTGTGAGTTCGAGTCCTGCGTCAGGCTCTGTGCTGGCAGTGCAGGGCCTGCTTGGTATTCTCTGTCTCCCTCTCTCTCTGCCCCTCCTCCGCTTGTACTCTGGTCTCTCTTTTTCTCAAAAATAAAATGAACTTAAAAAAAAAAACAAAAAACTACAGAACTTCCCTAAAGTGTCTGTAATATTTTGTATTCCCCCACCAGCAATGTATAAAAGTTTCTGCATCTTCCCCAGTGCGTTGTATTTTCAGTCCTTTTAATTTCAGCCATTCTAATGGGTATGTAGTGGTATGTTCTTGTGATTTTAATTTGACTTTTCCTGATAACGGGTGATGCTGAAAATCTTCCTGTGTGCTTAGTATATCTTTTTTTAGTGAAGCCTCTGTTCATATCTCTTGTCTATTTTAAAATCAAGTCATTTGTCCTGTTATTGCTGAGTCATAAGAGTTATATATCCTGGATATCCTTTCTCACCTATATTACATATCACAGATATTTTCTCCCTATATGTGCTTTGCCTTTTCATTTTCTTAACAATGTCTTTTGAAGGGCAAATGTTTTAAATTGTGATCAGTTTTCTTTTTTCTTTTTCATGCTGCCTAAAAAATATTTGCCTAGCCCAGGATCCCAAAGATTTTCTTGTTTTCTTCTAGGTGATTTATAATTTTAACTTGTTCATTTAGATCTATCACTCATTTTGAATTAGTGTTTATATATAGAATGAGGTGAAGGTAAATTTATATTTTTTTCTACATGGATATCCAATTATTCCAGCACTGTTTGTTGAAAGGATATCCTTTTATCACTGAATTACTTTGATATCTATATAAAATTAGTTAACCATATGTGCATGTATTTTTTCCCATTGATCTGAATATTTTTATACTAATATCACACTGTTGTAAGTGTGATATTAAGTTGTGAAATCAGGCAGTGTAAGTCTTTTAGCTTTTTGTTCTTTTTCAAAATTGTTTTGGGTATTCTAGATTCTTTGCATTTCTGTATAGATTTTAGCATCATATTGTCAATTTCTACAAAAACGCCTGTTGAGCTATTGATTGGGATTATGTTGAATCTATGGCTCAATTTAGGGAGTTTGACTTAACAATATTGAGTCTTCTATTCCACGAACATGGAATCCATGTCCATTTATTTTGGTCTTATTTAATGTCAACAGTCTTTTGTAGTTTTCGGTATACAGGTCTTATACATCTTTTATTAAACTTACATATATTTCATATATTGATGCTTTTGTAAATTGTAGTTTTTCAGATTTGTTTGTCCAGTTGTTCACTGATGTTATACAGAAATACAATAACTTTTTGTCGGTTGATCTTTGTATCCTGTAACCTTGCTAAACTCACCTGTTATTTGTAGTAGTTTTGGGGGGGAATTCCTTAGGACTTTCTACATTGTCAATCACATCATTTGCAAAGAGACTTTTCCTTCTTTCCTTCTGATCTATGTGCCTTTTATTTCTCATTATTATTACAGTGGCTAGAACTTCTAGTATTATTTTGAAAAGAAGTGGGAAGGTCCTTGCTTTTCTCCTAATTAGGGAGAAAGCAGTTAGCCTGCACTATTAAGTATGATGTTAGCTGTTGGTTTTTCATAAGATGTCCTATAATAGGTTGAGTAACTTTCTTCTCATTTGTAGTTTACTGAGAGTTTTCATCATTATGGAATATTGAATTTTGTCAAATGCTTTTTCTAAATCTGTTGATATAATCTTCCTAAAAAGTCTGTTAGTAGTAGGACTTTTCAACAACATTATTATTTATCATTTATTCATTTCATGTAACATTATTTCATAAGTTATAATTGATCAAAAACCAAATCGATTGATTTATTGGAAACTTTTTTCTCATGTAATTTTGAGTACATACTTTATGCTAACATTCTGCTCTGTAGAGATTAAATCTTATGAGACAGCTGCACTTTTGTTGTTGTTACTCGTTTCTCCTCAGTGCTGAGAAACATTTCATAAAGTACACTCTGTAAGAGGACAACAAATGTTCAATGTAGGAAGTAAGTCTGATAGTTTAATAATTTAGCTAAATGAAATCCTGATACCTGAAAAATGTTTTAATAAGTGAATGTAGTGAACAAAAGAGAATAGGAAAATTTGGGGTGAAAAAGAACTGATAAACTTATGCAGTTCAATCAGTAATTAGCATATGCTGTCAGTATGTTGGAGATGGTATATTAAATATCAGTTCATTTTTGGGGGGAGGAATAACTTATCTGCCTCAAGGAGGGAGGTATTTAAGAAGAAGGATATGGAATGTGACATTTTAAAAATGTGTATAGCTTTGGAAATTAAATAGGTTGATATTTTTAATAACTCACTTTTATAAATAATGCCTTTGATGTTTTTAGGAAAATAAAGTCTCTTCCCTTTGTTTTCAGAATTGGTTTTACTAAAGTCAGTGTTTGATGCTGCTTTGACTTGAGTATTTTAGAGCAGGGTTCTGTCACTTCAGTGCTCTCGTAAATTTAAAATCTGATATGGAGAGCCTACTCTGTTTTATGTATTTGCTCTTGCTTTTAGCTAGGCACATGTTCTACTTAATTTGTGTAGGACTCTTTTCTCACCTGAGTTTTATTTCTGAGTGATAATCATTAAGTGTGTTTCGTGGTTCTGTGTCATAGCAGTATGAAGTAGTTATCCCTTGTTCTGGCAACATACTGTGAAGAGAAAGTATTCCTGTACCTCAAATAGACAGGATGTTTGACGTATAATCATGGCTGCTTATTTGCCACATATGCACTGCTCTGGATTTATGCAAACCAACTGTAGTTCACTTTGTGGTCAACCCAAAGAAAAGGCTGTGGTTTTGTTTTTATCCTTAATCTTGAAATAGGGGGGTGTGAAGTATTTTTACATCTGGTTCAAAGCTCCCTAATTTGATTATTCTGCTTATAATTGCTATTAATGTTTTTCTTATCTAGATAAACCTAGGGTTTGAGTTTCATATTTAATTTCAGACAGAGGTGTTTGCGCATGTATGTGTTTTTGTGAAACCCTAAAAATAGTAGTATGAAGGCTTCTAAGCGGTGGTTTCGCTAGTAAGGAACTCTTTACAATTAACATTTGAATGATCTCTTACAAAGTTGCAAAATACCTCGGCAAGCTGAAAAAGATACCACTTTTTTTTAGTTACTTCTAATTGTTTATGTGCTAAATAGGAAAGTTAAGCAATCAAAAATAGTATGCATTCTGGGAAATCATAGTTCTGTTGGGATTAATACTAAAAAAGAAATTAGGAGCTTAATATGTTAAAAGACCTATAAAAGTTATTAGAAATTTATGCTAAAAATTTTATGCAATACTAAAATTACAATATGTTCAATTCAGAAATTAGTAGCTGCATGTGGATTCTAATTATAGTGCAAGCAGTTGTTGTCTGGAATCCTTTCCTCAGGAAATGAATCATTATGGAGCACTGCACTTTTTTAAATACCTGAAGGATTGCAGTCTTCAGTGCTTCTTGTATTCTTTAGCCTACTTTATTATTTTTTTGTCCTTCCTTTTCTGTTTGACCATGTGTTTAGTGTTCCTATCCTTTATTCTGTTTTTCTGCTGCTATGGATTTGGAATATAGATAACTGAGTTTAGTGAGAGGCAGTAGGATAGAGTTGGACGTGGAATTGGGAGTTTTTCTGCTGAACTCCAAGAATTAAGAACCATAGGGGCATACAAGTATAGGATGTACAGGTCATTCAAAAAAGGGTCGGACTAGTCTTAGAAACTTTGCCATAGCCATACTCAATGCAAGAAGGTCATAGAACAGTATCCTCAGATTTCTGAAGGAAAGAAAATACATCTCAAGCATTTTATAAATATTTTATTTTTCAAGTGTAAGACAAGAGACATCCTAACCCAGGAATACCAGAGAAGTAACAACACTGTTGACACTCTTTTCAAACCGACAAACAAACAAACACACACCTATCTGAGGACAAGTCCAGGCAACCAATAGCTGAATCAAAATAAAAAGTCAGGAATGGAGAAGCCACAGAAAAATGGTGTGTGTTTGACTACTACTTAAGGTAAAATTCTAATACTAGCAACTGTGAGAATTATGGTTCTAGACCAGAATAGAAATGTTATAAACATCTTAAAATCTTTGTCAAAACATTTAAAATTCTTGTGGAACCTGGGTGGCTCAGTCGGTTAAGCGTCCAACTTCAGCTCAGGTCATGATCTCACGGTTTGTGAGTTTGAGCCCCATATCAGGCTCGCTGCTGTCAGCATGGAGCCTGCTTTGGATTCTCTGTTCCCCTCTCCCTCTGTCTCTCCACTGCTCATGTTCTGTCTCTCTCAAAAATAAATAAACCTTTAAAAAAAGAACATTTAAATTCTCTTCTAATGGTTATAAGTATACAGAGAAGATTTTAAAATAGCAAAACTCATGTTCAAAATATTAGACACTTTGCAAATTGAAGTGTTACTTCTTTGCAAAAACTAACAAGAGGATCCCAATAGTTCTTGCCTGGCTTGCCTTCATCTCACTGTGTGATCTAAAACAACAGAGCACGCATCTTCTCTGTGCAGTGGTGAATTGTCCCCCTTTCAAAATTTGGATCCGTTTGAAAAATTTTGCCCTTTGCACTATGTACCCTGAAATACCTCTGGGAATTTCTTTAATGGGAAGCGTTGTGCAGGTATCATTTCCCTTGTGACATCTTCACCCTTTATGTCACAACTACTTTCTTTATCTTTGTAGATAATTATGCCTTCCCTTGGTTCCTCCAGCTGTGTACCCGGCGTCTCTGGAGTGATCTGGCGTCCTCTACATTCCTTGGCCAGCTGTGCTATACCCCATTTACGTTCAGTTCCATTTGCATTTTCAGTGTCCTCATTTTCCATTTCTTTGCTGAACTTTCATCTCTGTTGGCTAATCTTTGTTGATGATCCATTTTTGTAAAATCATCAAACTGTCATGCACGATTACCACTGGCTGACAAGGAGACAACTGCACACTTGCTGTGCATGAGCTGAAAAATAGATACACAGTGATCACATCACTGACAGACTTCGAAAGAAGTGTGTGGTTGATCACGGATCATGATGAGCATCTGTTACTTACATAGGGACTTGTGGATCGAAGAACTGGCACCGAAGTTTGTGTTTTGTGCACTTACTGCAGTTAATATACATACGGTGGTTGAAGTTTGAACCGTGTTGTTGAGGGTTTATTTAAATAAATTACAGAAACTTGTATATAGTGAAAGCGAAGACCGCCTATAATAGCATAATTGACAAAAATCCTAAATTGAATGGGGAACAGTATGAATGTATTAATCCTATTATTCTTGTCAGGGAGTCAGTAAATACTGTCTGAAATTGAAATACATGAGCACAGTGATCTAACCTCTAAATGTTTTTCATAATCATATCATTAATTTTAGAGGAATCTTTTAGGGACTGTCCCCTAGAGAAGAAAATATAAAGTTCAGCAGGTCTTTCTGGTTTCTGTCCTTTTCTGTTAAGACCTGTAGCCATTAGGTGGGGATGTGCCAGTCAAATTTCACTGAGGCAACTATCCAACTTAAAGAACCTACCTCTGGCTTGCGGCCATGTGTGCAGGGCCAGTTCCATCAACTCTCATACCCTTTGGGCATTAAAATAATTCCCACTGAAGCCTCTGTTTGTTTCTGATGCCCATGTTGTGGTCACTGCAGCTTCATCTTCTGTATCCCATTACTCACTTTTGGTGCTTGAGAATTTCTTGTTCTCAAGCTCAGCTGTGTATTTCAAATAATTGAGGGGTGCCTGGGTGGCTCAGCCAGTTGAGGGTTTGACTCTTGATTTTTGCTCAGGTCATGATCTCACCGTTTGTGGGCTCGAGCCCCACATCTGTCTCTGTCTGTGCTGACATTGCAGAGTCTGCTTAGGATTCTCTCTGTCTCCTCTCTCTGCCTCTCCCCTGCTCGGGTTCTCTCTGTCAAATAAACATACATACATACATACATACATAAGATAATTTAACACTGACACAACATTTCTGTGTGTTTGTAATAAGAGGGAAGATTTTTTTTGCGTGTGCTTTATTACCATCTGGATTAGAAATACTCTGTCATGGTCATTCTTAAAAAAAATTCCTCTCAAAATAATATTGCAAACATAAAATTCCTATTAATAACTATTAAGAAATGGGTGAAACCTATAGAAGAAAACTAAATTCATAAAAGAAGATCTGAAATAATGTAGTGACATTCCTAGATGGGAAGACTCAATTGTTAATGGTATCAATTCTCCTCAAATTAGGCTCTTCCAGTTAAAATTTCAGTGGAATTTTAAGAAAAATTGAAAGTTTTCCAGAAGAGTAAATTTGAAAAAGTAGTTAAGAAAATTTTGAAGAAAAATAATTTGGGGAGAGTAAATTGCTATACTAAGTAGCAAGGTATGGTGCAAAGATAAAGTAATCAAGATAATGGTCTGGAGCAGGAAATAGATCTGTAGGGCAGTAGAAGTAGGAAACAGGTCCATCAAGCAAATCGGACTGTAGAACAAAATTGAGACTACAGAAACGTGTGTATAGACAATTTTGAACTAATCTGTATTTCAAGCAATTAGGGAGAAGATGGATTGTTTAAAAAGCAGCATTTAGAAAATTAGCTATTTTGGGGGGACAAACACCGTTAACGTCCCTATTTTATATCAAAAAGAGAATTAGATTCCAGAGGGAATTGGATCCTACATTGGATTGATCATCTCCTATGTTAGTGAGAGTATTACAGGGATGTAAATTAGGGATGTCTTCAGTTTGATAGGTATCAAAAATTAAATATTTAATACCTTTGACCCATTGGGTCTGTTTCTAGGGATTTAATCTATAGAAATAAAAGCATATGTGCAAAAGATATATACATATAGATGTTTACTGTAGCATTGTTTATATATTGTGAAAAATTGCATTCAACCTATATGTTCCTCAATAGAGGAATAAGTAAATTTTACTGTATCTATACTTTGGAATATTGTGAGGTACTATGAAAGGCAATAGGCTCTGGAGGCAGGTTGCCAGGTTTGAATTCTGGATTCATCATTTACTAGTTGCATGTCTGAGCTTACTTAACTTTTCTGGGCCTCAATTTTCTCATCTGTGCGAAAGGGATAATTGAATTTGTTTCAGAGGGCTGTGTGATAATTAAATGAACTAAACTGCACAGAGCAGTGCTTAGAACATAAGAACTCAATAATAATAATAGTTAATATTAAGTGATCATTTTGCAGTTACTAAAATAACCCCAAAAAACCCTAAAATTCTAGCACGGAAAAACCGCACTGTGATTTAAGTAAACAACTTTTAGAGCATTTTAGAGCAGTGTATGCATATGGCATGAGCAGCTGCTTGTAAATAAAATGTAAATTATATATGTGCATGTATTTTAATATATGTGGATACATTTGGAAACATAAATGCCAGTCTTAACAGTAGTTACCTCTGGGGAATGAGATTGGGTGGAACAGGAGCAGATTATCAGATTTTTAAAGAAATCTTTTTTTGTATGGTTTTTTTTTTTCCCAAGCAGTTTTTCAAACATTTGTAACTAAAGTTTTAAAAACAGATCCCATAGACTGTAAGAATAGTAGAACTTCTAACTTTTATCTTACCCTGTTTTTTTTAATAACTGCAAGAAGGTTGTGTCCTGGGTGATGTTTGCTTTCTCTTATTTTTCTCAGTGACTCACTAAAATTTTCCTTGCAGGAACATGCTTACCCAGCTGATGAACTCATGCCTTTAACCTGCAGAGGTCGTGTTAGAGGCCAGGAACCAAGTCGGGGTGACGTTGATGACGCCTTGGGAAAGTGAGCATTAACGCAGTGGGTGGTGTGGCACCTCCTGGGTCCCAAGTCTCAGGCTTCCTAGATGTAGCTTACAGTTGTATTTCTGGGGATTGGTTAAATTTCAAGGACTGCTTTAAGTATTAACATTAAACTCTTTTATTTCCTTGTGTTATCTTTTATAAAAAATCAGTTTACCTCTTAAATCAGTGAAAAGTTGTTTGCTAAGATGAATATAACTTTCGAAATGTATATAAAGTCTACACATTATAAGGTGTTGATGCTTTAATGTTTTTATTTGCTTTAAAAAGAGTTAATGAATATTTTCATTTGAAAGATATGTAGATACACTGAACGTTAAAATGTAATTAATGTTCAGGCTTTTCAGGTGCCTTCAGTGCTTTTTTATAAGTTACATTGTACTGTAGATGATTGGAAGTACTAGCTAATAGAAACTACCAGTCAATAAGGCATAGATACATCTTTAGTTATAATTTCATGGATAAAGTATTCAGAACTCTAATGGTTTGTATCTCATTATACTTGTTTCTTAGATTTTCCTTGACACTGATTGATTCTTTGGACACTCTTGTGGTAGGTTGGATTCTTCTTGAATTTACTTATTTTATAAATTTCATAATATGCACACTCGAATATGAATACAGTCATTACACAGTAAGTCTGAAGTAGAAGTTTTCAGAATTTAAGGTGTTCTGCTTTCACACTTATGTCCTTAGGACATAATTCTCAGCTTTGAGTTAATATCTCAACTACTGATTAATATTTTAAAAAACAAAACAAAAAATCTTTGGGGTGGCAGAAAATTTTCAGAACCAAGCTTTTCTTCCCAGTATTGTTTCTGCATTGTTCTTTCGCTAGGCATTTTCTTTTTCCTCGCCTCTGCATTCCCCGCCCCCCCCCCCCTTTCACTTCCCTCCTTCTGTACCTGGAGGCACAAATTACCTCTCTGGGAGGAACTAAGTGGTGTTATTTATTTGTAACTGTAGCTGGGTTATACTCTTCGCATGTACCTTGATTGACATGGTGGAGTAAGCAAAGAGCAGTAGCTCTGTGTTAGGAAAGACCATAGGTGAAATTACGTTTATTTCTCATTCTGTCGGCTTTATCCTTCCCTGTGGCAAGTTCCCCATCATCTCTCTGTAAGCTCTTAGTTGATTTTCTTGAACATGGATCTCAGATATCATATGCTGTAAAACACTTTTATCAGAAATAAAGGAAAAAAGGTGGTTTCAGTCTGTGTAACTTTCCCATATTTAGAAATCTGTTGGCTTCTAATTGAGTGGTCATTAATTATTACCCAGGTGATATCTGTCAGGTTTTGCCAATTATATACTTTGGCATCGGTTCTCAAAATATCCCAGCAGCAGCAGCAGCAGCAGCATCACCTGACAACTTGTTAGAAATGCAAAATTCTGGCGCCTCATCCCCAGACATACTAAATCAAAGTCTGGGAGTGAGGCCCAGTAGTCTGTTTTTTAACAAGCTCCCAGATGATTCTGATGTATGCTAAAGTTTGAGAAATACTGGATACTGATGCAGTGTTTTTTAAACTCCAACATACCACAAAGTCACCTGGGCACCTTGGTCATATGCAGATTCTGATCCAGTAGACTGAAGGTAGGGCCCAAGAGTCTCTGTTTCTCATAAGCTGCCACTTGGTGGTGCTGCTATTGCTGGTTAGCTGACTGTGCTTTCGATGACATGGGTATAAACTTGAGTTCGGGCTTTTTGTGACTGTACTGATGTATGTGACCTTAGCCAAATTATTTAACTTCTCTGGGTTCCTGTTTTCACCTCAGAAGGGCCTAGACTAGGCATTTAAGTTTCCTATTCACTGTAAGGGATTATTTCTTACTGATCTTTGGTTCAGATTCAGATAAGTAACTCTTATTTGTCTGTTTGTTGAAGCTATCCTCAAGAAGGGTTAAGAAGGAAGATTGATAAAGTCTTACAAATATTTAAAAAAATGATACTTTATATAAACTCTTTAAATTTTAGTATTTTCAGTTAGGAATAACCTAAGTAACTTATTACATATCATCATAACTTCATAACACTATTTTAAACATTTTCTTTTTAATTTAAACAGAAGAATTAAAGTAGTTTAGAAAGTTTTTTTTCCTACATTTAAAAGGAGTGCTTTCTTGTACATTTCATCAATACATTTACATTATTATTTACAATAATTTACTTTGCCTTGACTTTGTGATTATTTATTTTGTGATTTATTTGAAAATATTAATAGAACATATCACATATGTACATAAAACTCTATTTTTATTTTGGTCATACCATGATATGTTAAATAGAATTTCTGTTGTCCTAGTTTGATCTTTAAATTTAACCTGTTCCTGATTCTAGCCACCTAGTTTGTATTGATGTAATGAAGCCAAGAACTAAAACTTTAAATTTATCTTAAAATTTTACATTACCATGAAATGTATAGAAAGAAAGATATCAAAATAAATTAAAGATGATGGGGGAAAGGAAGAGACCTGAATTCATCCTTTGTTATCACCTAGGAGCTTAAAAGGTCATCCACTAAGGGCGTCTGGGTGGCTCAGTCGGTTAAGCATCTGACTCTTGATTTCAGCTCAGGTCATGATCCCAGGGTCTTGAGATCAAACCCCTCATCAGGCTCAACACAGAGTACAGAGCTTGCTTGGGATTCTTTCTCCCTCTCTTTCTCTCTGCCTCTTCCCTGCCCGTGCCCTCAACTCACTCTCTCACTCACTCTCTCTCTCTCTCTCTCTCTCAAAATAAATAACCCATCCCATCAACCAGTAGAGGATTTGGAGTGAATTTTCTAATTATGGATCAAGAGACTTTTCACTTTTATTCTCCTTTGAAACAAATAACACTGGTCCAGTTCTTGGAAGTAGTTCTCAGGAGATAGACTCAGGAAGAAGAATAAGATTAACAAATGATACTAAGAAGTGTATGTGTGGGTGAGTGAAACAGTTGTGTTTTATTCTAAAAGTGATAAAGGTATGCATCTGCGCTTGTTGGCTGCAGAATTTACTTGGACTTGGAGATTGACAAGGAAAAGCAGTTAGTTTAAAACCAGGCTTCAAAGTATATTTTACTCAGGACTTACCCTGAATTTTACTTTTATTTGAATTTTAGTCAAATTCTTATGGAATGTTTTATACTTAAATTAGAATTTTTAGTGAAAGTATCGAATCAGGTGAAAAAGCACTAGAAAATATTATCGAACAGAAAGATAAAACAATCAAGTGAAGGAAAACTGTTTTTCATGGATTTAGAGTCTAAATACCACATAATTGTGCACCTGTCACCGAACAATCTATCACAACCATAACTCAGGAAGCCAACAGCTAAGACCTGGCACACTGTCTTGACCAACCGCTCCCTCCTCGGGAATCCTGAGGGGGCTGGACAAATCAGAAACATAGCTCTTGGCTGGGTTTACCAACACTGGTGGCAAACAAACTCTGATAACTCTGAGAAGTCAATAACTCAAGAGAGAAGGGTTTGGAAAAGAGATTTATTTTGGGTGCTGACACCTGGAGGAGGTGGCAGGTATAAGCCTTACCTCTTGGTAAGTACAACTGACCTCTTGGCAGGCAAGATGGACACCTAGAATTTTATAAGGGGAGGTTGGGGAATGGGGTGGGGGGTACATGCAGGAGAACAGGCAGAGAGCTTGTGATCATGGGGCGGGGGGGGGGGGGGTCCGTAGGTGTTCAACTCATGATCATGGGCAGGGAAGGGGGCATGTAGGTTGTGGTCTTCTAGGCAGCCCATTGATATCAGGGCTTTTCTGGTCTGGCAGTTGGAATGTTCTGGTCACTGCAAAATGTCTTGTCAGTGACTCTAGAAAGTGCGATAAGAAATAAGCACAATGGGTTGTAGTTAGAACTTGAGTTAAGCGGTCTTGTCTATTTATGGTTTTAACTGTTGGCATCAGTAGTTGAGCCTGAGGGCTCACTGACACAGTTTTAATTGAGACTGAAAAAGCAACTGAAATGCATTGGCCACTTTATGGAGCTCATTGCAAGAATCCATAGAATTCTTAGGATTCTAGATGCTCCTGGTAATAATAATTATAACAGCAATGATATTAAACACTTATTAAGTCAGGCACTCTACTGAAAGTACTTTATATATATTACTTAAGAAATCAGTCCTATGAGAGTAGGTATTTTTTCTTTTTATGGGTAAGGGAACAGGCTCAGAGACAGAAGTCACTTGACTGAGATTATACAGGTAGGGAGTGAAAGAACCAGAGTTCAAGTCAGGGCTTGCTCTTGATCACAACATTATACTCCTCCTCAATTAGGGCTCAGGGCATCCATGGATGAAGATGGCAGGTAGTGTTTGGTTTAGGATCAGTCATTCTCTGAAGGATGTGTTTGTTCTCTTACAAGAGTAAGCAACCTAGGGGCACCTGGGTGGCTTAGTCAGTTAAGCATTGGACTCTTGGTTTGAGCTCAGGTCATAATCTCATGGGTTGTGAGATCGAGCCCTGCGTGGCGCTCTGTGATGACTACGGGGAGCCTGTTTGGAATTCCCTCTCCTTTGCCCCTCTCCTGCCTGCTTGCGTGTATATATGCACACCGTCTCTCAAAAAATAAAAGTAAGAGTAAGCAACCTTTAAAATGATGTTTGGTGAATAGTTGATGTTTGGTAAAAAGTTTTCGAGTTGTTTTGACTTGGAAACCAAGTCAGTGAGATGAGTAGAGCTCGTCTCATGCAGCTCTAGGTCATGGGTTGTATATTAAGAAACTGGTTTTGTGATGACTCTTGTAAAGTCTTAATGATATTTTCATGTGTCTAAAAAAGAAGTGTATAAAGATTCCTTATAATGTAGGCATTTAATTTGGGGGGGGGGATTTAGATACCACATTTTTATCATTGGCTTGAGATAAACATTTTGTTTGTGTCACTTTTTAGAGTCTTAAGGTATTGATTTGCTTTTAGTAGCCATTCTAACACTATTTCTCTTTTACTTGGTGAAAAAGAACTTTATTTTCATAACTTTCTTCTCCTAGGTATTAAATAAAACTAAAGAATTTGAAGATGCAGTGAGAAAAGTTTTAAGAGATGTTAATTTAGATAATGATGTAGTTGTATCAGTCTTTGAAACAAACATCAGAGTTCTTGGGTAAGTATGTAAGACACTAAAGCTATAACTTTAATAACAGAAAAGCCTAGGGCATACTGTTTATTTCTTGATGGTACTAAAGCAAGAAATTTCTTAAGTTTAAAAGATAAAAGTTGGGATATTATGAAACACAGAGGCTGTGAGATGGCCTTGCATTGTATCAGACACAGACAGCAGCAGGCTTTGGAAATAGTTGTAGACTCAAAGGTAATCCCTGTATGTTGTTAAAAAAAGGACTAGAGGTTGAACATTTGCATATCAGCTACATCTCCTATTTTTTGCTAGTTTACATAGTTTGCTATCTTTAACCAATACCTCTTCAAGCCAAATGAAATTAAACGTATATTACCTTTCGACTAAACAACTTGAGATGTTCTTAGAACATTTAAAAATACTGAATTATAGGATTTATTAATTCAAGTTTCAATGTTATGAAATTTTTATATTTAATGGTTACTTTTATGCTATTGTAACATGTTTCCTTTTGTCAGATAAAGTGAGTCTTCAATTTAGGAAATATTTCACAGAGTTTATTAATCTATTACATTTAATACAGAGTGGGGAGGTTTTTTAATGTTATACTGTAAGAATTACAGATTTCATGATATAATTAAGTTAAATTTAAAATTTTTTAGAATCAAATGTTAAATTTGTTAAAATAAATTATTTCTAGAATATTCTTTTTTTTCGGATATTCTTTATTTTAAGAAATGTTAAGATATTAGAGAATGCCAACACTTTACAGCAGATAGAACATCTAAAATTTTTTTGAACTGGCTGTGGTTTGCCATCAAATGAGTAGTCAGAGTTAGGTACAAAACAAAACAAAACAAAACAAACAACAAAAAAACCCCAAGTTCGCCTATGTAATTTCCTTATGTGTGCTAAACTGTTGATAACTAGATGCCACATCTTTTTAGGTGGTAACTTAAAGTATCTGTAAGACATGGACAATGTTTCATTTCTGTGATTGTAGGGGTCTGTTGGGCGGACACTCCTTGGCAATCATGCTGAAAGAAAAAGGCGAGTACATGCAGTGGTACAATGATGAACTTCTCCAAATGGCAAAGCAATTGGGTTACAAACTTTTACCAGCTTTCAATACTACCAGTGGCCTTCCTTATCCAAGAGTAAGTAATTCTGAAAAATATGGCAGTCTTTATAACCTTCCTTTGCTGTCTTAAAAAAATGAATTTTTGTGATTGGAGCCATTGTTCTTCATTTGCTTGAGGCTAGAGTAAAACGCTTCATTACTATATGATACATTTATATTGACATTTCAGTTAATTTGCGTTTGAGTGGTACGAGAATTTTGATTAGTTTAAGTCTTTTATGTGCCACTGTGTAACAGATTAGATAGATTATGCTGCAGGAGGGAGAAACAGATGCCAGACTAGAATTTGGGTTTGGAGTTACTTGGGCAGAAAACACAGGTGCATCAGCAAGCATGGGTATTGATTCTCCAGAGGAGAGGATATAGAGAGAACACAGGACGGAGGGGAATGAGGAGGGAGTAGAGCATGTTCAGAGACTTGTTAGGAAGAGAACCACACAGTAGCTATGGTATTCTGAAATCTTAGAGCTTTGAAAGGAGGTATTTTAGAAACCAACAGAATTAGATGCAAACAGAGCCTTAAAGGATGTAATATGGGGAAAGATGGGTTCAAAGTGGGTGAAAATATAGGACCATTCATTTTTAGGTGTCCGTGTTGGTAGTTGAAGAGAGGTGGCAGCAGAGTCACTTGAGGGAGTTTTGTGTTTTTTTCCCCCAAGAAGATTTTATATTTATTTATTATTTATTTTAATTTTTTTTTTTTTAACGTTTATTCAGTTTTGAGAGACAGAGAGAAACAGAGCGTGAGCAGGGAAGGGGCAGAAGGAGGGGGACACAGAATCTGAAGCAGGTTCTAGGCTCTGAGCTGTCAGCACAGAGCCCGACACGGGGCTTGAACTCTCGAACTGCGAGATCATGACCTGAGCCGAAGTCACACGCTCAACCGACTGAGCCACCCAGGCGCCCCAGAAAATTTTATATTTAAAGCAAAGGGAAAGAAGCCATTGAATATGGAAAGAACTCTGTCTCTCTCCTGATTTATTTCTTTATTAACACTATTGCTCTCTCCCTCTTGTCCAAGTTAGATCCCTCAGCCATTACCAAGCTCTGTTAATTTTTTCTTTCCTTATTGCTGCTATGCTAGTTGAAGCCAGTATAATTTTGTTCCTATACTATTATAAATTCCAATCTTACTCTTTTCTCTCTGGTTTATTCTTTAGAGGCTTAAAAATTAATGTTACTAAAACATAACTTTTATCAAACTACCCTCAGAAGTTTTACTGACTCCCTATTGTACAGAGTATCTTTTAACTTACAGAATTCATTATGGTTTGGCAGTTGGCTTTCTTTCTGACGTTCTCTCAGGACCTCATACCCAATGTAATGAGTGTTCCATTTCAGCAACAGAATCTATTAGTGTCCCCCCAAACACCTAAAGCATGTGTTTTTGTTTTTACATTTCCACGCCTTTAGGCCTACCATCTCTATTACCTGGAATAACTTTTCTCCCGATACAAATCAAGTAAGACTAACTTTCACCATCAAGAAACCTCTGACCATGATCTAGAGCAGTGCTTTTCAAACTGGAGGTTACAATATATTCCTTTACCCACCAATTTAGTGGACTGTGACCAACACTTTTTTTTTTTTTTTTTAAGTAAAACAGACTAGTTATTCAATCTCTTATTTAAATTTCTAGCTTTTGATATTTTGAATGGCTAGTCTGTGAACATCTTTATACAGATCATTTTACTTATTTCTTCCATAGGAGAAATTACTAGAAGAGGAAATAGTCACAGAAGTAGGGAATGCTTTTTAAGGCTTTGGGTACTTACTGCCTAGCTGTTCTCCAGAAGGGTTCTACTTTTATAGTTACTCAGTGTTTTATAAAAGTATATGTGTCATTGTCCTGTTGCCAAAAATATGAATTATTCTTTGCTAATTTAGTGAGAAAAAAATGGAGTCTTGTTTAATGTGAATTTCTTTGCTTTCTAGTATGGTTAAACTTATTTGTTGATTTCTTTATTTTCTTGGCATATTAAAATTAAAAACAAAGTTATTTTGAATAAGCTAGATGTTTATTTAATTGGATTTACTTTTAGTAAACATTTTTAGTTTTTGTTATAAGTGGAGGTACTGAACTATGGGGAATCTAGCATGTCTTCACTTTTGCCGGAACAGGAGAAACAGGGAATTAAAATAGTAGCTACTGGGGGGCCTGGGGGGCTCAGTCACTTAAGCAACCGACTTTGGCTCAAGTCGTGATCTCACGGTTCGGTTCGTGGGTTTAAGCCCCGCGTCAGGCTGTCTGCTCTCAGCACAGAGCCAGCTTTGGATCTGTCTTCCTCTCTCTATCTGCCCCTCCCCAACTCGCACACGTGCACTCTCTCTCAAAAATAAATAAACATTTAAAAAAAGTAAAAAATAAAACAGTAGCTAAGAGTATTATAGTAAAATAAAGAGAATGTGTTATTTTCTTATACTTTGAAGTATCAAAGTTTTTGATACTGCTTTTTAGAAGTAGACTGCAGACAGAAAATAAGTATCTTCCCATCCTTCCTTAATTCACACTTGTTAAATACTGCTTTTGCTCATGAAAATTTGTACAGTCAGTCTCTCTTAGATATGCATGCATAATAGATAGTATGGCATTAATGGTTTTGACTCCAAAATTTGCTGGACAGAAATGCTATAATTGTTAATGGTCATTTATTCCACCCGCGTATAAACCCTAGAGGTAGTCCACGGTATGTGATGCCATTTCCTCCAACGTAATTAAAAGTACTTTGCCAGTTTTTCATTTAAGACCTCATTTCTAAGATCAGGTAGATGATTCTATCCATGAAGTATAGGGTTAGTAAGAATTCCATTATGATTCAGTACATATTTTAGGGGTTTAATGGGTGTAGCAAATATATAATATAGATGAATTTAATGTAGGTAATTTAAAATTCTACTTTTTAATAAAAAAATTTCATTTTAAGAACTACTTTGTGACTCTCAGGAACACAGGATCAGGAGGAACCAGTTTCCAAATTCCTTCTAAGTATAAAACCTTTATTATATATTTATCCCTTTTTGTCTTAAGACTTTCCGATAAGGGGCAGTAAGCTCCTTGCTTCTGACTTCTTCATGACTAAATGGATGCTACTACCAGTGCCCTCTCTACACCCATCTTTTGAGATCTAGTCAGGACCGGAGCTTATCTAGCCTCTAGAGCAAAAGTCAGCAGTAGGATTTCCATTAGCAAAAAAGGCACTCAGCGCTTCTTTCTTGTAGAAATAGTAGTGCCCCCTGGAGATTTTGCATTTGAAAGTTGTTTAGTAACACTCACCTTCAACATATGAGATTGAAATGATATGATACTATAAATAGCTGTATTAAGAAATAGTCCTTTTATAGCATTTTGTAGAGATCACCTTGGAACAATAAATAAAGATCATAATTCAATATACAAACATCTTAAATATTTTTAATGTACAGAACTTCAGTGATTCAAAATATCTCCTTTTTTGTTGTTAAGAGAAAAGATACTAAAAGTGGTATATAAATGTTTCCCATGTTGTGTTTGCTTTGCCATGACTACTACTCTGGACTTTGCCATTGTTAGCCCTTAGCTACCCCCAATTATGTGATATTTTATTATATATCAATAATATTTCTTCTGATTTTTAGATCTTAGCATTTGTTGTCAGTTCCATTTGTTTGGCACTTACTTGTGACTTTCCATTATTAGTTACCATCTCCATTTATATGTCTGTCTTATTTGCTCTGTCTGGATTTTAAGCTTCCTGAGGACAAGGATCTTTTCAGTTACTTTATGTCTTAACATAATACCCAGCACATAGTAGATAACTATTGGTCAGTTGATTGTAATAATTAGTAGAACTAACCAGAAAATAATTTTCACTGTTGACTCTTACTGCAAATATTTATAAAAATTATTATACTTTACTTTAGCATAATTAATGTAAATTAATTTTAAAGTTTATTCTCAATTTTAATTCTGTAGGTAGAGATATAGGTAACATGGAAAGGACAAGGGATGGTTCCCATTCTGGTTCTTGGTTCAGAACTACCTGAAGTCATTTATTCTTTCAGAATTACAAATGATAGAGATAATTATGAATTTGAGTGGAGATAGAGAGATGCTGCTAGGCTAATAGCACATGAAACATGAGGTAAATTTTGCCTTAAGTGGCATTCTGCAAAGTGAGGTAAATGGCCAACATAGCAATCTGCTCTGTGTCTCACCTATGTTTCACTCTCGTTATTTGTTTATTGGTGGTGAGTGGGTACTATCCCTGTCTTCATGCATAGGTATTCCTAGAGTGTTGATTGGATACTGTTAAGGTAAGAGGCATACCCAGCAATTGATTTCTGCAGCTAAGTCGAAATACAAATTTATTTGAACTTCTCCTTACGAGTCTGATAGAAAGTGATCTAGAAACACGATTTTTATTTGTTTTGTTGTTGTTGTTACGCTAAATCTTGGCATATGCTTGCTCTTTTGTTATTTATTTGGACTGTGGAAGACCATGATCAGTCCAGTCAGTTTGGTTCTGGTTCACCCAGTTTTATCACATAGTATAATGTGGTTGTCTTTGAATTATAAAAAAAAAAAAAAACCTCCTTTGGAAAAAAATTTTTTGTGTTGTTTGATAGCCCATCAGCAAGGCTATACACTGTGTTTCAGAACTTTTAAAGCCTTTAAACAAAATTTTAATCTTTTAAATTTTTTTTTTTTCAACGTTTTTTATTTATTTTTGGGACAGAGAGAGACAGAGCATGAACGGGGGAGGGGCAGAGAGAGAGGGAGATACAGAATCGGAAACAGGCTCCAGGCTCCGAGCCATCAGCCCAGAGCCCGACGCGGGGCTCGAACTCACGGACCGCGAGATCGTGACCTGGCTGAAGTCGGACGCTTAACTGACTGCGCCACCCAGGCGCCCCAAAATTTTAATCTTTTAAATACACCCCATACCTAATCAGTTTTTTTCACTGTGGAGGGCTAATATAGTACTGTTTTTTCACAAATTCTCAATTAAACTGAATTTCTCTTAGGGCTAGTCTAATATCCTATTCTTGTACTAACTGGTTTAAACTGTCCAGAGAATAAAATTGTTTTGGAAGGTATTTTCTCTATGTAATTCCTAAATGGGTACTTAATTTTGGTCTCATTGAGGAAGGAAATAAATGAAAACTTACCCCATGAATATATGTATGGTAGTATATACCTCACTAGATGTTAATTGGAAAGGCACAAAGATCATCAGATTAAATTTCAGTGTTTAGGTATTTTATTAATTATTTCCATGATTTGATGAAAAATCTTGACTGAAAAATAATCTCTTATCCAGAAGCCATTATCTCTTGACAGTTGCTAATGATAATCTTCTGATTTTATTTAGATTAATTTAAAGTTTGGTATCAGAAAACCAGAAGCTCGGACAGGAACTGAGACAGATACCTGTACAGCTTGTGCAGGTACCTTGATCCTTGAGTTTGCTGCTTTAAGTCGATTCACAGGAGCAACAATATTTGAGGTTTGCTTTTCATAGTCTTTGATTTCTTGGGTTTTGGACATAACTAACTTTATATCTTTTTTTCATTGGTCAAGTATGAGGATTATCAATTGGAGGAGTACTGTTAGTTTAGGGAACTTTTGTCTGGATTCCATCACATGGTTTTTGTCAAAACCCCAGAAGTCATTGTGAGGTAGCTGTATGTTAAATACAACTTTGCATTTCTGTAAATTTTTAGCTCTATTCTTAGAAGACTTTTAGCTATATTCTATGAATTTGATATCACAAATGTCTTATATGAAAAACTGTCTTTTTGTTTATTCTACTTCTAGATGGTCTATTGCATTTCTGAAAGCTTCACTGAAACACAGTGAACTTTTTACTCTTGTCTTGACAGAGTCATAGCTGTAAGTTTTTTACTCCAAGGTTAATGTTATTTCTTATCTAAAAGACTTAATATTCCCTAAGTAATATGTTGTGGACTAGCTGTGTCTCACACTTTTAATTTTATCTGTATGTTTAAGCATGTCATTGTAGTGCAATAGTATCACAAAATACCCTCTTTTTCAAACATATGATTTAGGAAAATTTTTTAAAATTCAGGAGATGGCACACAGAACAAGCCAAAATAGGGAATACTTAAAGACATTGGATCTGAGTGTAATTAAAATAAGTCAAGTGGTCTTTGTGTGTATGTGTATGTTTGGTTTAGTGTTTATTTTGTATTTTGCTGACATATTTTCCTTTCATTGAAAAGTATAGTCATTTTTGCATACTGTCTTAATTTAATTCGAATTACAAACTCTGAGATATTGATGCATTTATAGGATGGGCAAGTGAGACTTAAAGAGGATAAGATGCACAGCAAATAGGTGAATGAGTGGAATTGGAATTAGAATCCATGTCTTTCTAAATACAAAGTCCATACTCTTTCCACTAGTCTATTTTGTATTTATGAGTAAGTCTCTTGAAAATTATGATCTTTTTAACTTATGATTATACGTTAATTTATTGTAAGAGAAGCAACCTGATGCAGTTGACAGAGCATTGATCTAATATAGGGTTGGCAAACAACAGTCAGGGCCAAATCCAGCCACTGTCTGTTTTTGTGAATAAAGTTTTATTGAAACACAGCCATGTTTATTTATTTATTTTTGTCTATGACTCCATTTGTGCTACAGTGACAGAGGTGAGTAATTGTGACACTGACTGTATAACCCGTAATGCCTAAAATATTTACTGTCTGGCCCTTATCAGAAAAAGTTTGTTGGTGTTGATCTAATAAAGAGATTGGAATTCTCATATTAGTTGTCCTGTAATTCAGGTTTAAACTGTGGATAAATCTTTGATTTCACTGGGCCTGTTTTCTTAGCTGTAAGATAGGAATAGGGAAATATAATCTTTATGAAACTTCTGGCCCTGAAGTTCTAGTGTTTAATTAAAGCCATAATCTGCTTTGTTCTAAAAAATCAGCATAAATAAGTTGAATCAAGAGTTAAGACTATTTTACACTCCTCTTAGATCTACAAAGTGGCAAATTGGTTTAACGATTTTTTTTCTTTTGTAGAAGTACTTCTCCAAAGCTAAATAGAGTCATGCTCTGAAATTAATTTTAATTCTCCTGTAATGTCCTTTGCTTTTATCTTTTATAACATTTTTTCATCCAAAGCCAAGAATTTGATCAGAAATTATTTTAATTTAGTGTCCAATGGGTGAAAATAAATGGAAAAAAATGGTAACATAAGGTTATAAATTTGGTATTGCCAAATGAATACTAGTTAATTTATTTAGTCTTCAGTAACAAAGTTTTATGCTATTTAAGAAGTGAGCTCTTGAAATGCCTGTTTGTGTTTCAAAGATGACATACCAACTTTGAAATCCTCTTCTAATTCTCTAAATAAGACTATCTAAGGAGATCTTCACTTTGTATTTAAATGATAGGCATTATTTTAGCAAGTACATTTAATTATGGCAGCAATTAATATAATTTAATAATACATGTGTGAATGTGAACTTGCACTATCAGAGTAGATGAACGTGATGGTCTCAAAGTGAGATCACTGCCACTAAATAGCATTTTTAGACCTGTTCTTTTTAACTAGACTTGATTGGCTGAAAGAAAAAAAGCCAAGATTTTACTTGTAAGGAAGTTTAATATAATAAATCTTATCTTAGGAATTTTACTTAATTCTTAAAATATGCTGTGAGCCTTTGATTTTTTTTTCTTTGTCTCCTGTTTTCCAGAGACATATAGTTCTTCAGGTATGCTTTTCTTTTTTTTAATTATAGGAATACGCAAGAAAAGCTCTTGATTTTCTCTGGGAAAAAAGACAGCGAAGTAGTAATTTAGTAGGCGTGACTATAAATATTCATACTGGAGATTGGGTAAGAAAAGGTATGTAAGTCGGGCTTCTTAAGCCTTCATATCTTCAGAATGGTTGGGAAATAAAGGATTTTCATTTGTTAAAATAATCTTTGGGACAGTATAAAGCATAGTTTTTCACCAGATTTTCTAGAATTTTAGCTAATTTAACTTGATTTTCTTCTTTGGTGCCAAATAATAGCACACTTACTCTAGGTGGGCTTACTGATTTGTTTCATATTTTATTGGGTATAGCATTATAGATATAGGGTATAGATGAAACACTAGAACTATTCCTTTGAGAACTAGAGGATCAGAATACCTCAGCCATCTCACATTAAGTGGAAATCTGTATTTAATGTTATCACCAGCCCTTATTAAAATGAATTGGACTCGTGAGACGTGTTATTTGAACAAACCAAATATAGTGTTATATAAAGAATATGAATGAATCTTTATAAGACACTCCTATAAAACATAGATGAATGGAAATACACTAGAATATTCCTAAGGAGATTATCTTACTTATTATCTATTTAGTATTATAGAAGATTTTTCCAAATTTTGTCTGTAGGGTTCCTGAAACTAATCTGAATTCTGGCTTCAGAATTCTGCAGTTTCTTTTTTTAAACTTACTTGGAGCCCCACATTGGGCATGGAGCCTATTTAAAAACAAAACAAAAAAAGAAAACAGTATAATCTGCTTGGAACTGAAGTGCAAATTCATCAGAATTAATTTTCAATTATAATTTTTGGTTTATGACACACTCATCATTGGTCCATGCATGGCCCATTTTGCTTAGTCATTTTTAAGAATGTAGTAAGGAAGGACCTACAAATGGGCCATCCATTACTTGACAACATGCACTTCTGCGTATGGTCCTTGACTCTCTCTACCTGTGCAATCCCACATCTCTGCCTTCTCTAACTGAAATAGTCATCATTCTTATGACTGATGATTTGCTTTTAATAAAGTTATATTACATCTGTATGTATTCTTAAAAAGTACATTTCTTTGTTTTAAACTTTATAAAATCCTATGTCCTGTATACTTTTGAGACTCTTTCACTTAATATGATTTTGCTAAGATTCATGCATATTATTACATGAAGGCATATTTCATTTTATTTTGACTGCTGTCTAATATTTTATTGGATGAATGAACCACAATCTAAGTATTTAGATAGTTTCCAGGATTTTACTGTTGTGAATAATAGTGCTGTGAATATTTTTTATGTTTCTCCTGTTGTACATGTTTAAGAGTTTTTCTTGGCTATATATGTAGGAGTGGAAGTTTTAGATCATAGGATAAATTAATGTTCAGCTTTAGGAGATAATGTCAAAATTGTTTTCAACATCGTTTTCCAAAGTCATTTCACCACTTTATACTTCCATCAGCAACATATAAGAGATCCCTTGAATTAACATCCTCTCCATTGAGTATTGTCAGACTCAAAAACGATTTTGCAATAAAATGGGTATAAAATGATTTCCCATTGTGGTTTCATTTGTATTTCTTTGACCATTGATGATGTTTAACACCTCTTCGTATTTAGTGGTCATATAGGTTTCCCTTTTTTTTTTTTTTTTTGATATTGATGTTTTTGTATTTTGTCCATTTTCTACTCAGTTAGTTGTGCTTTTAAAAAATATTATTGAGGGGCACCTGGGTGGCTCAGTTAGTTAAGCATCCAACTCTTGATTTTGGCTCAGGTCATGATCTCGCGGTTTGTGGGATTGAGCCCAGAGTTGGGTGCTGCTCTGAGAGTGTGGAGCTTGCTTGGGTTTCTCTGTCTCTCAAAATAAATAAAGTTAAAAAACCTCACTTTATAAAAAAAAATAGTGTTGATACCTATGTGATACTTACGATCTGTGTGATAACTATCCTTTGAAATTTATTGACATTTTCTTTTTGGCCTGGAACATAGCCAGTTTTTGTGAACATTTTGCCTTAAAAAGTGTGTATTTTCTAATTGTTGTATGTAGATATCTATATATATCAATTTGCTTAATTTGTTCAGATCTTTGCTGATTTTGTTTGCTTGAACTCTCAAGAATTAAGAAAGGTGGATAACGTTTCTGACAAAGATAATGGACTAATATCTGCCTATAGTTCTATTGGTGCACTGGTCTATTTTATTGGGTGCATACATTTAAAATTGCTCTCTTCTTGGTTGAACCTTCCATCATTATGCAGTGATCATCTCTAATAATGTATTTTGTCTTTTAGTCTGTTTAATCTGATAGCAGTACAGCTCCATCAGCTTTATATTGTTTAATTGCCTGATGAGTGTTTTTTCTATCCTTTTACTTTGAGTCTTTGCAGGTGCTCATGCTATAACTGTTATAAAATGTATAAGTTTGTAAAAGCCAATTTGTCTTATCTTTTAATTGGTGATTTCAGTCCATTCACATTTACTTCTATTTTTAATATATTTGGGCTTATACTATCTTAATTGTAATTTCAGTGTGTTCCACTTTAATCAGTGTGTTTTCTCTTTATCTTTTTGTTATTAAATGAAACTTATATTTACCTTCTAGTAAGACATGGACTTTAGCATGTTCTCCTGTCTCTGTCTCCACTCGCCCCACCCCTCATTTCCCATTATATTGATATTATATAGTTGGTTCTTATTCACTCTGAATGTGTTCTTTTTTCTTTTGGTCTTAGTGCTACCCTCCTTTTCCTTTAAAGGTAACAGACCGTCAAGATATTTGCTCACTTGTACTTTGTATATTGCTCGCAACATCTGTTAGATTTGCCTGTCTTCTTATTTAAGTAATTATTCCTGCTTTCAGTAGCTTTAATAGCTACTGAGGCCTTTAATGGCTGACAGTCATTTTATTATGCTTTCGTATTTGAGTGAAGGTTTGGCTGTATATAATTTTCTGTTTAAGTTCTTTTCCTTCAAGTCTTTAAAAATACAACTCTATTGTCTTCTTACATCCTGCTAAAAAATCTGATATTATTCTGATTTTTATGCCCTTGTGTGTATGATCTACTCTTTCTTTCTCGAAGATTAAGAATATTGAATGCAAAGAGGGTTGCCTGGGTGGCTCAGTCTGTTAAGCGTCCGACTTTGGCTCAGGTCGTGATCTCACAGTTCGTGGGTTAGATCCCTGTGTCGGGCTCTGTGCTGACAGCTCAGAGCCTGGAACCTGCTTTAGATTCTGTGTCTCCCTCTCTCTCTGCCCCTTCCCCACTTGTGTTCTCTCTCTCTCTTTCTCTCTCAAAAATAAATAAACATTAAAAATTAAAAAGCAATAAAAAGAATATTGAATGTAAAGAAAATTTTCTAAAAATTTCACTATAGTTTTAGATGTAAAATATTCTTTAGCTCTCCTTTTGGTATTCTATGGGTCCTTTCTACTTAAAATCTTTGGTTTTTTTTTCTTAAGTTTATTTATTTGGGAGGGGGGCAGAGAGAGAATCCCAAGCAGGCTCCCCACTGTCAGCACGGAGTTTGACATGGGGCTCAATCCCACAACTGTGAAATCATGATCTAAGCCAAAATCAAGAGTCATACACTTAGCCAACTGAGCCACTTAGGCGCCCCTAAAATCTTTTATGTTTTTAATTGCTGAAAACTGGTCTTACTTTTTATACTTTTTATTTTTTTCATCTTATTTTTTAGATGTTCTTTTCATTTTTATTTGTCTTTTTGCAATTCCTATTATCTTAATCACTTCTATTTCTATCCTCTGTATGTCTTAGCCTTTGTGTGTGTGTGTGTGTGTGTGTGTGTATATATATGTATATTTGTGTGTGTGTATATATATATATATTTTTTTTTTTTTTTTTTTTCCCCCCTGCCTTTTCTTTCTTCTGGAAGATTGCTTCTGGTCTTCCAGTTGGCTCATCTGTTCCTCAGCTGCATCCTTTCTGCTGTATATCCCATCTGTTATGTTACTTTAACTGTGTATTTTTATTCCATATGTTTCTGCCCGATTAAAGAATTTTTTCTTGTTGGGGCACCTGGCTGATTTTAGTCAATACAGCATGTGACTCTTGATCTCAGGGTTGTGAGTTCAAGCTCCAAGTTGGGTGGAGAACTTACTTAAAATTTTTTTTCCTTATTTTTTACTGCTAACATCTTTCCTATCTCTTTAGTATGTTTGTTAGGCTAAATTTTTAAAAAAATTTTAAAGTTTATTTATTTTGAGAGAAAGAGAGCACAAGCAGGAAAGGGGCAGAGAGAAGGAGAGGCAGAATCCCAAACAGGCTCCACACCATCAGTGCAGAGCCCCATGTGGGCCTTGAACTCACAAACTGTGAGATCACAACCCAAGCCAAGATCAAGAGTTGGACGCATAACTGAATGTGCCACCCAGGTGCCCCTATTTGGCTAATTTTAAAATTAAATAATTTAAAATGGGTGTGCCTGTTCTGTTTCTTGTTCTGATAAGTTCTTATTCTAGTACATTCTTTTTATTTTTAGAAAGTCATGCTTCTTAAATGTTTTTGGCCTACAAGTTCATGTTCTTTGTCACCTACTCTGTGGAAAGATCAGATTCCAATCCCTGTCATCCTCAGTGATCTTAAGGATGAATTCTAAGAAATTTTTTTTAAAAACACTGATGCTTAGATTCCTAGAGATTCTGATTCAGTTGACATTGAGTGTTCCCTGGGTATAGGGATTTGTAAGATTGTAATTATAATTTAGATTGTAATTCACTAGCCTCATTTGTGGGGAAAAGTAGGGGAAAGAATGTCTAAAATTAGTCCGCCACTCTTTTGTTCAGTTCCTTATGCAGGGCTTCTATGATGCCCAGATTTTACCCTGAGGATACCTGGAGCATAGACTGAGTTGTAGCAAGGATAGGAGGAGACATTGTGTCTTATGACAGTGGTGGGACAGAAGCATCTGCAAAGCTCTAGCAGTTTCCCACCTGATTGACTTTCTTAGCCATTTCTGGCCGCCTTCTGTTCCTGGCCAAGGCCACCCTCTCCCCCACCTTCCCTGCTTCTGCCGCGAGGTTTCTTACAGGTTTTTATTTTCTTTCTTTGGTCCATTTTAATGATGATCTTGGAGGAAGAGGCCACTAGTCACACTAGGTGCAGCAATTAGAATTGTCACCTCTAGTGGGGTGCCTGTCTGGCTTAGTAGAGCATGCAACTCTTGATCTCGGGGTTGTAGGTTCCAGCCCCATGTTGGGTGTAGAGATTACTTTAAAATCTTAAAAAGCGGGGAAAAAAAAGAATTGATACCTCTAAACAGCTGCAGTCTTGATTTCATATCTACTCTAACTCTACAGATTGATGTCTTACTGATTAAGGGTGTAATTTTTTTTTAAAAAATTGCACAATGGTCCTCTCTAGTATTTCCTCTTTGGAGTTCCTCACTAAGAAAATGAGCTTTGAAAAACTTCTTAAAACTAGTATCTCCTGCTTTTTTTTTTTTTTTTTTTTTTTAGTTTTTTTAACATTTCTATTCATTTTTAAAAAAAATTTTTTTTTCAACGTTTTTAATTTATTTTTGGGACAGAGAGAGACAGAGCATGAACGGGGGAGGGGCAGAGAGAGAGGGAGACACAGAATCGGAAACAGGCTCCAGGCTCCGAGCCATCAGCCCAGAGCCTGACGCGGGGCTCGAACTCACGGACCGCGAGATCGTGACCTGGCTGAAGTCGGACGCTTAACCGACTGCGCCACCCAGGCGCCCCAACATTTCTATTCATTTTTGAGAGACAGAGAGAGTCAGAGTGTGAGCAGGGATGGGGCAGAGAGAGAGAGAGACAAAATCTGAAGCAGGCTCCAGGCTCTGAGCTGTCACACAGAGCTTGACATGGGGCTTGAACTCATGAAGTGTGAGATCATGACCTGAGCCGAAGCCGGACACTTAACCCACTGAGCCACCCAGGGACCCCTCCTGCTTTTAAATAAGGTTTATGTAACCAGTTTTGCAAAGTAAGAGGTTTTTTTTTTTGTAAACATACAGACATCAGCAAGAAATTGTCGGTTATTCAAATAGTAGGGTTAATATTTCTGTAAATGTTGAATTTTTACTGTAAACACAATTTCATGTTTAGACCAGTGTTTCATTCTTAGTGTACTAATATCCTTACTTGTACTCTGTAAGGAGTTTTTAAGACTGTTTAAATAAAGAATTGTGTTTATGTGTATTTTTTCCATAGATAGTGGAGTTGGAGCAGGGATTGATTCATATTATGAATATCTGTTGAAAGCCTATGTCTTACTTGGAGATGACAGTTTTCTGGAAAGATTTAATACAGTAAGTTGATCCAATTTTATATTAATTTTAGAGCCAATTTTATTTGCCAGATTTTGATAGAAGTTCAGTTATCTGAGTGGCAATCTGAGAAATAATTTGTTTTTAAACGTGTGTGTGTGTGTGTGTGTGTGTGTGTGTGTGTGTGTGTGTGTGTTTGTCAGTATTCCCTGATGATGTTGGGCAGGGATAGGACAAAACTATATAAATTCCAAAAATTAGTTTACAAAGTTTTTCATTGTAAACTAATTTCAATTTCATTTTCATTACAAAAGTTTTCATTTTCATCTCTTATCAGAAGTTTTTAAGATCTGCCAGTAAGTAATAAAATGGGTAGATTTGAGTTTTACCTAATCTTCTACGCATGAAGAGAATTTGTTGGAATAAATTACTAGTTATTTTTTTCCTGTGGATTCCAATTCTTTGTGAAAACTTGGAAGTTTGACCTACTCCTTGATCACATCAAGCATACAGGGCTTTGGATACCTAGGAGAAACTAGTGAGTGTTCATTTCAAAAGCAGGTCTGTCAGTCTTAAGTCTGGGTCAGAATTACAGGCATAGTTTTAAGAGAGAAGGGTAAGGATTACTGAACCTGATTGGATTGCCTTTGTAATTGAAGCAAAATGAAATCAGTACAGCAAACTCATCAGCTGTATCACTGTGGTTTTTTTTGAAATTATTTATAATTTGTTTGTGCACCCATCAATTCACCCACATTACTGTGAGACAGTACAGTGTAGTGACTGAAGTATGGGAGTTGCTCTACCTGAGTTTAAATCCTGGTTGTACCACTGGTTTTGTGACTTTGGGCAAGTAACTTTACACTGTTTGTCTCTGTTCCTTATCCATAAAATGGAAATAGTAGTACCATTCATGGAGATACTGGAAGGATTAAATGAGCTAGGGCATATGAAGTGTTACAGCCGTGTCTCAGCATCTAGCAGATACTCAGTAATGGTTATTAAATAATATACAAGTTAGGAAAAACCAGTAAGAGACCCAATAATAAGTTATCGATTGAATACTTTAAAAAACACTATCATATATTGTTTATTAGATTACTACAAGATTTTCTTGAGGTGAACAAGAACAGATTATTTTTGTTGGCTCATTACCATTCATTGACTAACAGCTCAACCTGTTGTTGTCAAAGCTGAGAAATATCTAAGGGAAGAAGATAAAAGAAGGGGAAAAAAGAGTTTTTAAGAACATAAAAGACATCCCATCAGGGATGGGATGTTCAGATCTGTTCCCCTCCAAAGATCTTATGTTAACTATAGTCTTTAATATTCTGTATCAGAATTAACACAGGGGAGTATATATATTTTAGAAAGATTCCCATACAGAATCACTTAAATATTTACATAATTACTTAGTAAATTTATTTATATATAAATTCAGCTTTACTTTCTTCACAGCGTTAACGAAATGCTGTTTTTAGAGTTTTTAGAGTAGTACATCTTTTTTCATCTGCTTTCATGAACACATGTTGTGATCTTCTAGCATTACGATGCCATAATGAGGTACATTAGCCAGCCACCTCTTCTACTTGATGTGCATATCCACAAGCCAATGCTCAATGCTCGGACTTGGATGGATGCTTTGCTCGCCTTTTTTCCAGGTTTGCAGGTAAAAAAACCCCAAAACAAAACACTGTACTTTCTTAATATTAATGTAGAATGATGAAGTACATTTGTGACCTCTAAAATGGAATTACCAAAATGGAGTCACATTTTAAAATGTATTAATGTGCAGCTTTCTATGTATATAATGACTCTAGACAAAATCAATTCCTATTTTATTAGGTAATTTTGTTGTTATTGTTGACTTCTAGGTCTTAAAGGGGGATATTAGACCTGCCATTGAAACTCATGAAATGTTGTATCAGGTGATTAAAAAACACAATTTCCTACCAGAGGTAAGCAAATAATCTTTGGAATTCTAATTTATATATACTGTAACTTGCTAATTTAATAATGTACCAAGTGTCATCTTCAGGGTTGGTTTATTCTCTTTTTCTGTTTTTTCCCGGTTAAATAGTATATCCATTTATATTTGGTTTATAAACTATTACATATGGTTTTCCTTTTTCTCATATACCAAAAGAACTCAAGGTAATGCTGGACTTTTGTGTAAAAAAACCCAAAAACCCAAATTAGTATTTTTCAGCCTTTCTAATCCATGCCATTAGATATGCATTGTCTAGTTCTAACTTTCACATATATCCATCAGCTAGAGAGACTTTTTTTTACTCTTTATTTTCTGAAGCTTATTTTATGAAAATGATAGACATTGAACATACTCTTGCTGATCACATAGACTGCCTGGTTTTTATATATTAGTAATAAATATTATTTCTAGCTTGATATGGCAAGATTTTAATAGCACACATTTTGGCTTTCCAGAAATGTTCCATTAAAAATTTTCAAACTCATGTGTGACCTTGTTCTGTCGCTGCTTATTCCCTACACTGTGGGATATCTGAGCATTCCTAAAGTGTTTGTTTTAGAAAGTATAGTTATATTAGCCTTCAAGTAAGTAGGACTGTACATTGTAGAAAATTTGCATTCACTCTGAATAAACTGACGTTTCAACTAAATACGTCTTACCGCAGATGAAGTTTCATTTGGTTCCCACAAAGGTTTTGGTCTTGGGGGCTGGGGTGGCTCAGTTGGTTAAGCATCCCACTCTTGATTTCAGCTCAAGTCATGATCTCACGGTTTTCAGATCGAGCCCCACATCGGGCTCTGTGCTGAGCATGGAGCCTTCTTGGGATTCTCTTACCCCTCTTTCTTTGCCTCCCCCCTTTTAAAAATAAATAAACTTTTAAAAAAGCTAAAAAACAAAGTTTTAGTTTTATTTTGATCTTTTTTTTAACACTTTATTTTCTTTTTTGAGAGACAGAAACAGAGTGTAAGCAGGGGAGGGGCAGAGAGAGACAGGGAGACACAGAATCCAAAGGCTCCAGGCTCTGCGCTGTCGGCACAGAGCCTGATGCGGGGCTTGAACCCACGAATGTGAGATCATGATCTGAGCCGAAGTTGGATGCTCAACTGATGGAGCCATCCAAGCGCCCCTTAATCTTTTTTTTTTTAACCAGTTGGCTCTGTTAGTAAATAATTTCAAGTGAGACTAGTGTAGTTTTTAACTAATGCCCTGTCTCACTCTGCAGAGGATTGAGGTTATAAAAGAAAATATATGCTAAAATGCCAAAATAGAAACATAAGAACTAGGGACTTAAGAGGGGAAAATGGAGATAAGGAAAAAGAAAACACAAAGGCCCATGTAGTGGCATTACTGAGTTTCATAGTTTTCTCTAAGCTTCCTAATAGCCAGAATGATCATTTACAAAAATAATTACATTTAATTGGTAAAAATAGCACCTTACCAAAAATGAATTGGGATTTTAAGCGATGAAAATTTTCATTTTGTAGATGAAAGTTATCAATATTTTAATTATTTTTAAATTGTGGTCTAATTCATGTGCTATTATATTATATACTCTGGAGTCACTTGTTTATTTTTTAACTCACATTACGGTACCTATTTATATGTTGTTTTGTCCAGGCATTTACGACAGATTTCAGGGTACATTGGGCTCAACATCCTTTAAGACCAGAATTTGCAGAAAGTACCTACTTCTTGTATAAAGTAAGCTATTTTACCTCTTTTTTTTTTGCTGTTTAACACCCATTTTGTGTTGGATATCTCACTATCTTATAATAGTAATTGGGTTTTCAGACTGCTTGTTTAATGTTATAATGATTGGATATGTTACAGTTTACATTCATCTAGTCCATAGTTACTGAAAGATGTAAGAATTGACATCTAAGTTTTTTGTCTTTTCAAAATACTTGTATAAACATTTCTATATAGAGTTTTATATTTGAGAGCTGCTTTCTAAAGCATGTCTCTTACCTTTCTTTAATCAGGCCACCTTTCTGGGTATTAAAAATTTTATCTAAGGGTTGAGATATATAGTTGGACAGCTTTCCAGTTGTGTGTTTAAGAAATTCCATAAAGCAGATCCATGGCTTATTTTCAGAGCTAAGTTCTATGTAACCTGTGTTCCAGTGCCTGATACAATGCCTAAGCACCTAGTAGGTACTCAATAAATATCTGATAAATGAGTGGGTGTATGGTAATATATAAGCTATATATATGTATACATATATTCTCCTTTTTAATAGGCTACAGGAGATCCTTACTACCTTGAAGTAGGGAAAACACTTATTGAAAATTTAAATAAATATGCTAGAGTGCCTTGCGGATTTGCTGCCATGAAGGATGTTCGTACTGGAAGTCATGAGGACAGGTAAAACAATTCCTAACATCCCCTTTCCTCAGGGTAACTTACAGCAACACAAAATAGGACTCTTAGGTAGAATTCAGATAAGCTTTACAAAGGGTATTTGAAGATGCAAAACTTAGTTCGTCGTGTTTAATTTCTAAACTCTCTTGAATAGGCTGATTTAAAACTGTTTGAAAAGTTTGTATTTTTATCATAGTGCCTGGCATATAGTAGGTGTTCAAATGATTTTTACACAGATGAACAAATGATTGTTAACTATCAGAACCTTAGTATTAGGAATGGGGTGTTCTGTGTTAATTTCTGACACTTTACATAATATAAAAACTGTTACCAGGGTGATGAATGATCTGAATTATGATATATGTCAAGAATTCCTCAAAGTAGTATCGTGGTTAATGTATATTCTTATTCTGTTGCCGGTTTGGAGGCTGGGGAAGACCACTGGCAGTTTCTGTTTCATTGGTTACTGATAGATGTAGATGGCATGAAATAAGCTATAAAAAGCATACTTTGGTTACTGTGATAGTCGCTAACATTCCAGTTATTTTAACTGTCCAGAAAATAGCAACACACTAGTTTCTAATGAACACTAAAGTTTATTTATTTGGTTAGCAAATGTTCATTCCATAGGCATTTATGAGGTGTCTTATATGCCACAGTTATACTAGTTTTTGAGGATTAAAGATAGGAAGACATGTCTTTTCCATCTTTGAATCACTGAGAATGGATGGGTAAATAAATTTTAAAACATTGTATAAGTGCTGTGAAACATATTAAAGGGACATGAAATGCAAATTGGGATGTGATAGTCACTGGAAGACCACTGGAGGTTCTTGTATCTTGAAGGATGAACAAGGGTTAGGAAGAAGTACTAAAAGGACTTTGAGGCAGAGGGACTAGAGGCAGGTGAGACACAGCACTTGTCATCTACTCGGAGTTATCCCTTAGTCCTTCACTCCGAGTATTTAGATAATAATTAATGAGGCTTGGGACCTACTTCCTTGATCATAGCTGATGAAAACTGGTTAGGTTTTTAGAAACTGGCATGCAGATACCAGCAAGAAATGAAAGCAAATAGGCTGTGTATTTGTTTTTAACATTTATTCACTGCTTCCCACCTTCTGGGTGCTCTTTTTTTTTTTTTTTTTTTTTTGAGAGAGAGTGAGAGATGGTATGCAAGCACAGCAGGGGCGTGGAGAGGGAGCACGAATCCCAGGCAGGCTCCTTACTGAGCATGGAGCCCCAGTGCAGGACTCGATCTCACAACCGTGAGATCATGACCTGAGCTGATATCAAGAGTTGGATGCTTAACCAACTGAGCCACCCGGGCACCCGGACACTCTTCTGATTAAGCACTTTCTATGTTTAACTCATTTGATCTTGAACTCTCTGAAGTGTAATTTCTACTATAATCTTCATTTTATAGATGAAGAAGCTGAGGCACAAAGAAATTGGGGAACTTACCTAAGGTCACACATTAGTAAAGTTAAGTCCAGATTCCCATCAACACTTGAACTCTAAGAACACGAAGCTCTTGAACACCATGCTATTCTGGCAGTTCATTCAAGGAACAGTAATTAAGTACCTTCTTTATGCCAGGCACCACACTTAGGTGTGGGGATGGAAAAAGAAATTAGAATCAATTCCTGCCCTCCCATGACTTACAGTTAGTGGAGAAGATAGGTGTATAAAGACGTAATTGCAACCATGTGATTTGTGCTGTGGTGGAAAAAAAGGGGTAACAGGTTGAAGAATTACAGAGGAAGACATGATTTATCCTGTTTAGAGAGTTCTAGTTTTCTAAATTTAACATTTTTCTTTTTTTCCCCAGTGAATATTCCTTACATGACGTTGTTTCTAGACCTTTTACCACTGCCTTTGCCCTAATCTGATTTCATATTCCAATATATAGAGTATCTCTTAAAATAACAAGTCCAGAATTAATCACACTTAAGATGTGCCTAGCAAAAACATCACTGTTAAGAACAGTTGTAAGGTTGCTAATTTTCTGAGGGGCTGATGGGTTTACACCATCTATTCAATTGAGGATCACTGCTTCATCAACTCTGTTCCTCATGACAGCATTGAGGACAGCATTGTATCTTTTAGGCAGTTGGCCGAACAAAAGGTTGAGAACTACTAATCCTCATCATTCTGTGTTATTAGATGTGCTTTAGATTTTTTTAGCGGCTTTATTATATTCACCTCACGGTGAACTTGTAGCCAATTGACCTCAGTTACTTGTGGCCTGCTGACAAATGGGTATTCTCCACCCTACTTTTGAGTAAATGATTTTTTTTCTTTAGTGTAAACTTAGAACTTTATACTTACCTCAGCAAAATTTGGTTTTGTTGGGGTGTGTGTATGTGTATGTGTTTCTAGACCTAAAAGAGAGCTTGAATCTCATCTTAGTCATCTAACATATTACTAATCTAAGTTCAGTGAGCTGCAGTTTAAGCGTACCTTAGAAAATTTCCATCTAAATTGCCAGGAGGAATTCTGGTTAGGACCAAGACCAGTGTACCTTATGGTGTGGAACTTGAGAGTTTGCAGGTTACAAGCTCTTTGCATTTGGTTGCTTATTCCTTTACAGATCTACCAGTGCTGTCACCTGGCTCACCAGTGTCCCTGCGCCCATGTGCACACACGTGCGTGCACACACACACAATTTTCAGAATGGGACTATCTGTATTTTCTTTATAATAATGATCACTGGAAAGAATTTAAATGGCAAAAATAATATGAAAATCTTCGCTAAGACACTTCCCCTACATGCCCACCCTAAGATAACCACGGTTGGCAATTTGATAAATAGTCTTCCAGATGGTTTTATTGCATGTATGTTTGCATTTGTTTTTTTTGTTTTTGTTTTTTTGTTTTTTTTTTTTTTTTACTGTTATTTTTATTTATATTTGAGAAAGATACAAAGAAAGAGAAGGAGACGAATCCCAAGCAGGCTCCATGCTGTCAGCACAAAGCCCAACCTGGGGCTCGAACTCATGAACTGTGTGAGATCATGACCTGAACTGAAATCAAGGGGCGCCTGCGTGGCTCAGTCAGTTAAGCATCCGACTTTGGCTCAGGTCGTGATCTCACGGTTTGTGGGTTTGGGCCCCACATCAGGCTCTGTGCTGACAGCTCGGAGCCTAGAGCCTGCTTCTGATTCTGTGTCTCCCTCTCTCTTTGCCCCTCCCCTGCTCACGCTGTCTCTCTTTTGTCTCTCAAAACTAAATACATGTAAAAAGAAAATTTAAAAAAATAATAATATGAAAATCTTTGCTAAGACACTTCCCTTACTTGCCAGCCCTAAGATAACCATTGTTGGCAATTTGATAAACAGTCTTCCAGACAGTTTTATTGCATATATGTTTGCATTTCTGGGTTGTTTTTTTTTTTACTTTTATTTTTATTTATATTTGAGAAAGATACAAAGAGAAGGGGATGAATCCCAAGCAGGCTCCGTGCTGTCAGCACAGAGGCCAATGTGGGGCTTGGACTCATGAACTGTGTGAGACCATGACCTGAACTGAAATCAAGAGTCGGATGCTTAACTGACTGAGCCACCCAGGCACCCCAATGATTTTTTAATACAAATGAGATTATATGATAAGATACCCAGTTTGCTAGCTTTACCCAACTCATACTGTAGTGATCTATCCTGTCTCCATTCTTTTCTAAATGTTTCCAAATCATTTGTTTCATAATCAGTTCTACAATTCACCGCAAGTCAACACTGTGTTCATCAGTCTATACTTCTCAAGCTAACATTTTTTCATGATAGTAACTCCCCGTTATCATAAGTATATTGCAGGTTGACAGGGCATGTTTTATATATTCTGAAAAGATTAACTACAAAATGTTCAAAAATTTTTGTGACATTACAGGTGAGTAATGAAAGTCATTCAAAAATGAAACATCATTGATGTGTACGAAAAATAAGGATAGCTGTGTTTTGAGCTTATACATATGCCAGGTGCTATGCTAAATAATGGACTTAGAGTATCTCATTTAGTCTTCACCCCAATGTTAGGCAGGTATTATTATGTCCTTTACAAAAAAATAAACTGAAACTCACAGTCCTTATATAATATCCCCATGATTACACAGCTAGTCAGTGAAAGGCCTTTTCTTTTTCCAGAGCCTGTGTTCTTATCACTGTGTTCCATTGCCTCTCTAGTTCATTCTTTTTGTAATACTGCTAAAAGTTTCATTTGATTTAGTAAACGTTTATTGAGTGCCTACTGTGTGCCAGGACTTGTGCTTGGCAGGAGATGTAAAACTATGTCATCTGTCCAGTAAGCCACAAGTTATTACCACCAAAACCTAGGACTCTTTGGGAGGTGGTAAATGTAATGAAATTTCATGTTACTGTAACTACATCTAACAGCTGTGCTTTTTCTGCCACTTTTGATTTTATTAAAAGCTTTTCTTTAAAATGTTTATTAAAACATTATAACATTGAATCATTTGTAAAGTCATATATATTTATATTTTTATTCCTTTTGTTCTATATTCCCTTCTTGACAGGTATTTAAATATTTACAGTTACAATCATAGTCCCTGTGATTTTGTGTTGTACTTTTTTCTTGTAATTTTTTAGAAATGATTTCCTTTACCTTAAAACCTTCTTGTATATAACTTAAGTGTCTACATCATGAACTCCATCAAAATTGTATTACTTTATCCAATTTAATTAATATTAATTGACAATTCTTGTATGGCTCTTACTAGTAAAGTTTCATCTGCATTACCTCCCTGTTGTTGCTTCTCTGTAGAAGAAATGGAAAACTCTCCTTCATTGGAAGGCCAATAGGAAAATCTTGTCTGCACCATTGACAAGATTTAGTGTGCCTGTGTGGTAGGCAGTCCCTCTGGTCTTTTTCATTTCCTTGGAATATGCTTGGAGTCAAGACTATTACCACCGGGGGATAGATGGATTCTGTAGTACTTTGGACATCTAAATTGATACAGACATGTTTATTGACCTTGACTCTTTGGCTTTCAGATAGTTGGTATTTGAATATTTTTATGTTCTAAGATTTAATTATGACCTTTTATTTTAGAATGGATTCTTTCTTCTTGGCTGAGATGTTTAAATATCTTTACCTGTTATTTGCCGATAAAGAAGACATTATCTTTGACATAGAAGATTACATCTTTACAACAGAAGCTCATCTGTTACCTCTTTGGCTCTCTACTACAAATCAAAGCATCTCTAAGAAGAATACAGTAGGTTATGTTTTTTAATTAAATGTTTTATTGTCTTTTATGTGTTTATTTTTCCAAGTGAAAAGTAATCTGTGCATAGAATTCAATAAATATATGTATGGTAGGAGGAAAAGTACACTTGATATTTTCTTTGTTTCCTTTATTGCATCCTATATATTCTTATATTTCATTTACTGTTTCATTTGAACAAGCTGTAATGGTAAGTAAAATAATTATTTTTATTTACATAACATTCTTTTATATTGTAGACTTCAGAATATACAGAACTGGATGACAGTAATTTTGATTGGACTTGTCCAAACACTCAGATTCTCTTCCCTAATGATCCGTTGTATGCTCAGAGCATTCGTGAACCCTTGAAAAATGTGGTGGATAAGAGCTGTCCGAGAGGCATCATCAGAGTGTAAGATGTATTATTTTATATTTGTTAATATTAAAGTTAATTGTTCGTAAATGATAGAGAATGTAAGGAACATATAACAGCCAAAAAGACATTTACTTAGACCAAAAATATTGAAGCATATAGTTACCAGTAATTAAAAGTTATTCATTGGTAAAGTTATATGAAAAAGTTTATTCTGCAGTAATGTCTTTTTCTTATGGAAATTTTCTTACGGAAATTTATTATGGTGTATCTTTTGTTTAATGAACTAAGTATTAATGGTCAGTGGGTGGCATATAATAGTTTTTAACTTCTGTAGTTCATTTTTACCCAGAATAGTTCCATCAGATATTTCCACATGTCTTGTATATGTAGAAAATATTTAAAAAATATTTTTCCTTTAACTGTGTTTTCTACATAAGGAAAGTATAGATTTTGTTTTAATTGATTTTATTTTTTGATGAAGTGCTTATTCTTGATTTTTAAATAAATTTTTTTGGCTTAATGAGTTCATTTTTTCCCAAATAGTTACATTGAAAAGCCATTAATAAATTAAAAAAATTTTTTGAGTATTGTTACTCACTGATAGAAGTATTGTTTTATTTTTAAAATATTGGGAGAAAAGTCTGTTTTTCAAGGGAGAAATCGGTAATAACAAATCCCCAAGCCAACCTATCCTGTACCTTCAAATAGTTTATAAGGCTGTTGACTAAGACAGTCCTGCAGATAATATACATGCTTTGGTAATTGTAAAATATTTGAGTTATACCACTTAATAACCTAAGTAATATATGGGAAAATAACTGTTTCCAGTTTTTTCCAGTTTCACTAGTTCTATAACTAGCAATTTTGCAAATACCTACAATTATTTTTATTTGCCTTCTGTTTTTCCCCAGTTCTGATTTGTAGTTTTTTAAACCTTGTCTGTAATTACTTTTAGCAGAGAGGAGAGTTTCAGGAGTGGAGCTAAACCCCCTCTGAGAGCCCGAGATTTCATGGCCACTAACCCTGAACATTTAGAAATCTTGAAGAAGATGGGGGTGAGTTTGATTCACCTCAAAGATGGGAGAGTCCAGTTGGTTCAACATGCAATCCAAGTAAGCCATTGCTGTACTAATTAGATACCATCTCTGCCCTCTGTGGTCTCATTAGCTTGAATAAGATAATGACATTTGGCTTTCTAAAAACTTTTAATAGATGATTTAGAGAACCATTCTAGAATTTTAGGACTTGGAGAGGTATCTTGGAAAAAGCCATGTAATTCAACCCTTTCATAGGCTAGATCAATTAAATCACAAAAAGGTTAGGTAGTTTGCTTAAATTGATATAGTCAAATGTAGGGCTCAAATCCAAATTTTTCTGTTTTTCAGCCCCTTGTCTTTCCATAATTTAGAGCATAATCTTAAAAGCTAATAATTAGTTTTAATATCTCTGTAGTTTACAGTATTTTAGTTTCCAAAACATTCCTGAATCTAAGTATTTTATTCGTTATGGAAATCAAAAGTTGCATGTACATGTCTATGCCTAGGAAAGATAACAGATTTCCCTTTTGGGAAAATTCTATTGTTTTTTTGCTGGAAAAGCTTTCATAACATGAGGCCTTTTAATTACCCAGCTTATTAGTGTATTGATTCTGAGAAAACTACATAGTTTGCTAAATAATTTCAACCTGGATCCATACCAGGTATCCCTTAAATTCAGCCTTCCCACAACCTTAGTTTCTGTCTCAGAATTCTGTTTCATCTCTGTTGTCACATCCATCCTTCCTCAAAGAGTATTCTATCCACTTCCTTATGTTTCACTTACTGTCACTTCTCAGTAGTGGGAGTGACATCTCTAACTACATTACTTTTACTTATGCCACCAATGACATAATTACCACCCAATGGCCTCTTAATCCTTACTTGATTGAATTTTTCTGTAACTGTTGACTGACCTCTTTTTATTTTTTTTTTTTTTTTTTTTTTTTTCAACATTTTTTATTTATTTTTGGGACAGAGAGAGACAGAGCATGAACGGGGGAGGGGCAGAGAGAGAGGGAGACACAGAATCGGAAACAGGCTCCAGGCTCCGAGCCATCGGCCCAGAGCCTGACGCGGGGCTCGAACTCACGGACCGCGAGATCGTGACCTGGCTGAAGCCGGACGCTTAACCGACTGCGCCACCCAGGCGCCCCGACTGACCTCTTTTTAAAACCTATCCCTTTCTTGGCTTCCAGGGCATTCCAGCAACATACATCTTTCCTACTTTTCTGTTCTTTGCTTTGTGGATTCCTTTGGAGCTCTCCTTTTTTGGTACAACCACTCAACGTAGGCACTGCCAAAGAACCTGGATCATACCCTTTTCTCTCTATACTCTTCTTCAGCAGTCTCCTCCGTTTCTACAAGTTCAGCTGTCGTCTTTGTACACATGATTTCTTAGATACACATAGGTAACCCTGACTCCTAATTCAGCTTTAGTCTGCCTGTCATACGTGTCTGCATCTCCGTCTCAATCTGTCCAAACCTGATTTAATTATCTCTTCCTGTCCCCACCTCAGTCCATCTCTTTTCCTTTTTGTTGTCTGTCTCAGTAGACCCTAACATCATTCTCCTAAGTCACCGAAACTGGACATAGCAAGATAGGCTTGAACTTGTCTCTGTGTCCCAACCCTCTCTGTTTTCTTTCATCCTCTGACTCCTGTCAAATCCAAATGGCTTTTCCTGTACAGTCTCAGGAATCCACCTTCTTTCTACCATAGTCAGGCATTCTTTAGCTTTTCCTCTGTTAAGACTCAAATCACATGTCATTCTAAATATTTCCCAGATCCACACTGGCAGAATCAATCATTCCCTTGTCTGTACTGCTAGTCTGCTTTCCCACCGGAGAATTTTATCATAGGTAATTTTACATGTCTGTCTCCTCTGGATACAAACTTCTTAAAGTGAAAGACTATCTCCCCACTTCCTAGTGAAGTGCTGGAGCCCGACACTAATAGATGCCTGATACATATATTTTGAATTTAGTCTGGTTGTTGGTTCGTAATTCCAAAGAAGCGAAGTGTGGGTCAGGTATGAGGTTTATTTCTGAAAAGAGGAAGCAGTGGGGAGAAATCAAGCATAGTATTAGCATTTGAGCATTTGGTGGAAGTCTAATACTCCCATTTGTATCAGAGTGGTTTATAGAACAGTGAAAGAGACATTGATAAAGATTATAAATTTACTTTCAGAAAATATTTCCAGAAGTAATATTTTTGAGGACAAAAAAAGCCATAAAATATTTGATAGGGACCAAAACTGAAAGGGAAAATTATTGTAGTAGTATTTAAGAAATCAGAAAGTTGAAAGTTTTCATAAGGAAAGGATAAAATGAATTTGTTTTTTTCCTAGGCTGCTAGTTCAATTGATGCTGAAGATGGGTTGAGGTTCATGCAGGAGATGATTGAACTGTCAAGTCAGCAACAGAAAGAACAGCAGCTACCTCCACGAGCCGTACAGATTGTTTCCCACCCATTTTTTGGCAGGGTAGTGTTGACTGCTGGACCAGCTCAGTTTGGGCTAGATCTGTCTAAACATAAAGAGGTGTGTACACTTACAATGTACTTGTTGAAATTGAATTTAAAGTATTGTGTAAGAATTATCTAATTTCTTAGTTGCTCTAATTTATTAAACCTAAATATTTAATTTATTAAAACCTAAATATTCACTCTCCCAGATTAAAGTAAAGTTAAAAGCATATCTTGAAAATTTTGAGTCATAATTTATGTATACAACATACTTATAGGATTTTACTTAAAATATTGTTTAGATACTGTCCATTTCTTGGCCTGTTCTCTAATTTAGTATCTTTAAATTATCTAACAATGGGTTTTGGGACTTTCTAACCACTACTAGAACCTTTTGTTGAACAATAAGCTAACTTGGAGCCTTAACGTAGAGAACAGCTCTAAAAGCAGAGGTGTTTTGGCCCAAGTGGCTAGGGAGAGTGATGCTGAGGTCCCACCAGGCCAATAGGAAGACCACTAAGCTAGCCCATCCCCTTAGTTTTAACACAGTAAACAAAGATCTGCATTGCTAAACAGTGCACAAGTTTATCTAATTGGTTGCAGAGTTGGGACCAGACCCAAGTAGCCTGACCATCTAAAGCCAATGGTCTTTGAACTCCATTACCCCTAATTTAGGCCATTTTTATATGTGTATTTTAAAGCTATATAGGTTTGTGGATTGACTCATCCATTCAGCACCTCTTTACTGAGTCCCTACTATATTCTAGGCACTGTTTTATTAGATGTTTGCTGTATATCAAGTTTACAAAGCCAATGAAGATCCATGCCCTCATGGAGTTTATGTTCTAAGAGAGGGATATTAAAACATCTTTATTTTAGCATCTTTAAAGTCAGTTCTCTAGTGGATTTAATTTTTCTAAGAAGAAGAACTGCTTACAGATTCATGTAGACTAAATCCAATTTTTTCCTCTTTCAAAATTTTTTCTGGCTACCAGTGATGATTTAAAAATGGTTACCAGCTATTTTAATTGTGGGTGTGGGTACATAGTGAAACTGCCTACAGATTTACATATTCCAACTTTACCACTCACTAACATTGTGTCTTTGAGCATACTAGATAAACTGAGTCTCAGTTTCCCCCTATGTAAAATGGAAATATCATCTGTATTATTTTTCTTAGAGTTTTTATAAAGATCAGATTTAGTCATTTATGTAAAAATGCTTTATAAACTGCAGAGCACAGTAAAATGTCAGTTGGGTACTATATGATATGCAAAATGTTCAAAACAAAAATTTATATATTGGATGTGTTATCATTAGAAAAGAAATAAGGCTTATTTAAAACTCTAGATAGTGAGCTATTTGAGAAGATAAAGGAATATTTAAGTTACTTTTATTTCTGACAGACGAGAGGATTTGTTGCAAGCAGTAAACCATACAATGGTTGTTCAGAGCTTACTAACCCCGAGGCAGTGATGGGAAAAATCGCTTTGATACAAAGAGGACAGTGCATGTTTGCAGAAAAGGCACGCAACATTCAGAATGCTGGTGCCATTGGTGGCATTGTTATTGGTGAGTAATCCTCTGTGCCATTGTGTTGATGAGGAGGAGATGATTTTTAGGATTTTTTCCTTGTATTTTTCAAAATTTTATTGGAATTCATCATATTATTTTTACTTCACTAGTCAGTGTAATGGATGGGTAATCCAGTGACACTCTTAATAATTTCTATTTATCTTGTATCTTTTTTGAGAGTCTAGATTTAGGTTTCTGTATATTAATGCCAGTGAAAGTGTGTGTGAAGGTAGGGTACCCCAAAGCACCCAGCACTATGGATAAAAAATGTGCTTTGAGATCCAAAGCCCCTTAAAGGCAAGAATTACACCCTGTCACCTCCAGTGGGGAGCCATTAAAAATACTCATTCCTCCACAAAGTTGCAGGGTTTGGAGTCAAATACATGGGGGAACAGTTCCTGGCTCTGCCACAAGATCATGGTGTAACCTTGGCCTTGGCCCAGCTTTAGTTTATCAGTTTATTCAATAGAATTTTTTTTTAAGCTCCAGTGAAAATGTTAATAAATATCTTTTAGGTGGTTGTAAGGTTTGAAGATAATAATAAATAAAATTTGTTAGCATAAGGGCTTACATACCATAGGTATAAGTACTAATTGCTAGCAAATTTTTATTTTCTTGGGTCTTTTTCCACTGAAATTACAAACTCAAATCATTTTACCTCTGCATTTCAACCAGTGTGTTCTGCTTTTTTATTTTTCATAGAAAATCACTTATAACAGGCAGTCTGGGACTGTCAGGGAAAATTTGCATTTTGACACTATAAGTAAATAGTTTATATCCAGAACTAGAAGACCTGAGGTCATATCCTAATTATGAAGTTTTTATAGTGTCTCTCACAGGGGAGATCTATTTTTGAATTTTTTCTTTCTTATTAGAATAGATTTCCTTTTTGAATTCAAGATAAATAAAAAGACATTTAAAATAAGATATTAGGATTTAGGGGCTCCTGAATGGCTCAGTCAGTTAAACATCTGACTCTTAGTTTCAGCTCAGGTCATGATATCACGGTTCGTGGGTTCGAGCCCCACGTCAGGCTTTGCACTGCTGGTGTGGAGCCTGCTTAGGATTCTCTCTCTGCCCACCCCCGCCCCCCCCCCCCACCTTGCACGTGTACTCTCTTTCTCTCTCTGAAAATAAATAAATAAATAAAACATAAAAATATATGTTAAGGTTTATTTCAATGAAAATAATTTAGGACATTTAAGATAAAATATTAGGATTTCTTTCAACGAAAAAAATTATTTATTGTCTATGCCTACTTTAAAATTTTTTTAATGTCTTTTTATTTTTGAGAGTGAGAGAGAGTGCGCGCGCACGCACAAGCCAGGAGGGACAGAGAGAGAGGGAGACACAGAATACAGAGCAAGCTCTAGGCTCTGAGCTGTCAGCACAGAGCCCGATGTGGGGCTCGAACTCATGAACCGCGAGATCATGACCTGAGCCGAAGCCGGACACTTAACTAACTGAGCCACCCAGGCGCTCCTGTCTGTGCCTACTTTTGAGCCACAGTAATGGACTAGAGAACTGCATAGTCCAAAACATTCACTTTCTGGCCAATTACAGAAACAGGTTGCTGATGCTCCGCTCAAATCATCTCTCTATCCTTAGTTATTTTCCACACAGAGATATCTTTTATTGAAGAATTTAATGCTTGTCATCACTATCACTTTGAACACCTCTTCACCAAGACTTTAAAATATAAAAAGTAAAGTCTGGAACATAAGTGGAATAGTTACCATTTTCCCTATAAAGTGTGACTCTTGTGGTATTCTCTACTCTGCGAGGTTTGTCAAGTCAAATGTTGTCTTTAGTAGTTATTAGTAGCAGAATCCTCTACTGAGTTCTGTGGGTAAACAAGAGGCAATGATCTTTATTCTCAGAAAATTTAATTTTTAAAAGGAAGCTTTCTTGTATTATAATTTCTTTTTCCTATGTTTTTTTGTTTCTGATGAAGTATTTTGTTTTTTCTAGTTTTAATTGTAAATAAATGAGCTAGTAATTAAGACTAAGTTTTTTACCGCAAGTACTAGAAGTAAAAATTATCTTAGAATAATCATTTGTCTGCAAGAGACAGTAATTGATTAAACTGGTTTAAGATGGAAAGTTTGTTTACTACATGGGACTGGATTATTTTCATTGAACATGAAAGAAGTTCAACTGAGCAGAAATCATCAGGAACCATGATTTTTTTAAGTAGCATTTTTCACATCTGTCTGTCACTTATCTCTGGGTCTTCCTATACTCTCTTCTCTGCATCTCTTTGCAGTTCTGCTTCACTCTCCAGCTTCTCACCAGCTTGTTCCCTCTTTCCCCATTAGTTCCAAGAAGTCATTGTAAAATTGCAGCCTCAACCATGAGTCTGTTATTTTACTAGATCACTACCCACTGCTAACCGGAGCAGTCATTCTGTGTGCCACTTCTAGGTCCTCCAGAGAGACTGTCAGGTGGCCATGCTTGTCTAGTCAGTTATTGCTAAGGAGGCAGGTCCTCAGAGCAAGCTCTCTGAGAAGGGACAGGGAGGTTCTTCACCTGGCATGTGCAGTTAGAGGTGAACATGGCCGGCCCCGTGGTCAAACAGTATTGAGCAGTCCTACTGCGGTTAGCTAACCAATGTAAACTAACAGTAATGGTCACCTCAACTTACAGAGCGAAAACGACTATCATAATTCTTCTTTGTGAGCAGTATATAAAAAAGAACTACCAATAGGTAGTTTGGTAAATGCCATTAAGGGAAATCTTAAGCAACAATAAAATTTCATTCATAGTTCTATCATTGTAATCCAAGTCTTTGAGTGAAATATCCAAGGCTTTTCATAAGCATATGGAAGTTTTTAGTCATAATCATAAAATTTTGAGTTCTACTTTTTTCATGTAATAATAATATTCTGTTTTCCTGGGTGTCCCATCAAGTACTTAATTATAATTTACTTATAATAGTTCACAGTTGTTCACAATTATAAGTAGCACTCCAGTAAACTACTTTGGGAGTAAATCATTTTGCTTCTTTTGAGTTCTTTCCTCAGGATAAATTTCTAGGAGTGGAATTAGTGAGCCCCAAGTATGTTCATTGTTATGATTCTTGATGCATAAAATAAATGCTGCCAACAGGGAAAGAAAACAGTAAAGTTTTGTCTGTAGATCTTTTTAATGGACAGATGTTTTTATGTTTGCTGTATTCATTTTCTGCTAGATGACAATGAGGGGAGCAGCAGTGATACTGCCCCTCTGTTCCAGATGGCAGGTGACGGGAAGGACACAGATGACATCAAGATCCCCATGCTATTCTTATTTAGTAAAGAAGGAAGTATCATACTGGATGCCATCCGGGAATATGAGGAGGTGGAGGTGCTCCTTTCTGACAAAGCAAAGGATAGAGGTAAGGGTAAAAAAAATCCTTGTTTTTGATGTAGCTTAGCATTAGTTTTACTAGTTTGGTAACAAAAATGAGTTATAGAAAGTTATTTTTGGTGCACTGGTAAAAGAAGTTAAAAAGAAGATGCTTTCAAAATATATTTTTCTTTTGGAAATAAGAGTTGCAAAACATTTACTTTGCTTTGTTTGCTGACTTCGGATGCTTTCAGAATAATGTTTTTTACATGTAATTTATCATTTTTGCTATGGTCCTGCCCAGTGATAAACATACGGGGGAATATATCAAGAGAGTCAATTTAAATATCCACACATGTTCACCATTCAGTTCTGCTGATACTAGATCTTACATTTCTTTTATAAGGAATAAAAAGAGATTGTATCGAGTGGTATTGTATACAGTATACTAGTAGTTAGGTTTCAGCAGGCCACCAATAATCAAATGACCACTGTCTTGTTGAAGGCAGTACAAATCTAGCAGCTTCTACCCACTGAGGTGTAAGTTTATCACATAGGGATTTATAAGTTATAAGAGATATAAGTGATGTCTGAAGAACAAGGCAGCATGCCTTAATTCACGATAATATATAGTCCTCTATAGGCCACAATGTTTGTTAGTTATTTGAAAGCTATTCGAAACCCAAATTATTGTATAAACGGCAGGTCTTACTGGTATTCTCTTATATTTCACATCCTGGGATAGTGGAGAAATGAGGGAAAGTGAACCATCAGACATAGACTACTACCATCCTGCTTATGGTAGGCCGCACCTCCTGATCTACTGGAGGAGCCTGGAGGGAGAACTCTCTTTCTCCCATTACCTGTAAATGGCTAAAGTTGTGTAATTGGTGCAGGTTGTTGAATCCCCTGGGATGTTTGTTTCACAGATATGTAGGAAACTGATTCAATTCAGTGTAACTTCCAAGTGAAACAGTAAAAAAAAAAAAAAAAAAAAAAAAAGGTTAGCTATAACCTAGTGCTAGCCAAGTCAGTGTTGTTTTGTCTTGTCTTCTCATTCTTATAGTGCTTTATTCTTCTTTGAGATCCTTTCAAGTGTCAACTATTTAAGAACAACGAAGTAGGACATATGTACATAAGGATGTAGAGTTGGGAACAACAGAATAGAAAGGATTTCTAATCTTAAATCCTCCTGTGTTTGTGATTTTATTTCCCCAAGTCCTTTTGCTCAACTCTTTCCTACGTATATGCATTTATGCACATCAAACACAGGCAGATTATTATTCCATATAAGTCTTTAATGCCTTTGCTTTTCTCCCCCCATTTTGTGCTACCATTGGAATTTCAGCAGCAATATTAAAAGGTAAAATGATTCCAAGCTACATTATTAACAGTAGTAAGTATCTTGCATTAATAAGCCTTAAATTATATATATGTATATATGTATTTGTGTACGTGTATATATCCACACACATGTATATGCAAATATATATATATATATATAATTGTGTTTCAGTGGATATCATGATAATTATCTTGTTCAATGTGATTAGATTATTTTCATGTCTAGTCAGCTGTCCCATGATAATAATTCTTTTTCAATCCTGTCATAACAAATCCTGTGAATTATATATCCATATAATAGATGAATTCACTAGTCCATGTCCATGCAAGAGTCAGTCTAACAAAGACGTTGTTTTGGCATGTGTTACTTTTGATCACTTTTATTTGAATACAGTATAAAGTATGTAAAATATCGACTTTGTTTTAGAAATGTGTATGTGTGTAGGAGTACATGGGATTAGGACTACAAGATCATAGCAAAGCATGTGCTTCCCATACTAGAGAAAGAATGTGAGAAAAGATAAATTCTATAGGTAGCGCCTCCCCTATCTGTGGGAGATATGTTCCAAGACCCCCCAGTGGATGCCTGAAACTGGATAGTATACCGATCTGTATATTTGCCATGTTTTCCTATGCATACATACCTGTAATAAAGTTTAATTTATAAAGTAGACACGATAAAAGGTTAATAATTATAACTAATAATAAACTAGAACAGTTATAACAATATACTGTAATGAGACTTAGGGGAATGTGGGCTTTCTCCAAATATCTTATTGTACTATACTCATCCTTTTTCTTGTGGTGATGTGAGATGATAAATTCCTACGTGATGAGATGAAGTGAGGTGAATGACATAGGCATTGTGACAGTATTAGGCTGCTAGTGACCTTCTTCTGATGCTGTGTCAGGAGGAGGAGGGTCATCTGCTTCCTGACCATGGTTGACTGCAGGTAACTGAAACCTCAGAAAGGGAAACCGTGAATAAGGCAGGAGTGGATTACTGTACGAAAGTATTATCTGAACGGTGTTCTATTTTAAGGACCTTGCAGTAAAAGGGCTTTACTTAAATTATATGTATTTTAAAGTTTTGCTGGTCTCTAAATTTGTTGAACTGTGATTCTGTTATAGAGTCATCTTTTGACACAAAGTCTTGAAAAATTCCCTTTTTTATGTAGGTCTTTCAGGCACTGTACAACTATATTTACTAAATCAATGTAACACTATTATCAATACAACAAAAAAATCGATAATAGTTTTAGTAAATCAACTACTTCATTCAGAATACTTAGGAAAATATCCTAAGAAGTTAACGTCTGTGGTGGTTGTCATTGATTTGTCTTGTGCCATTACTGCATGCATCAGTGTTTCTCTTCTGCATCAGAATCAGCTGATGTACTTGTTACAAGTGTAGATTCCAGAGTCCTACTCCAGAATATTGAATCAGACTCTCTGAAGGCAGGGGACCAGAATCTGACATTTTAAATAAGCATCGCAGATAATCCCACTCAGCTACACTTTTAAGAAGCACTGAATAGAACTAAGTAGGCACTTTTTTTTTTTTTTTTTTAAATTTCCAGCTATGTCTGAGCCATATTGTACCGTCAGGGGTACCAGGTAGGATTGTATAAGTACCCCAAACAATTAGCATCCTTAAAATCTCAACATTAAAATGTCCTCCAGATTGCCCTTTAAAAATCTCATTGCACAAATCCATACTTCCTGTATAATGTCATACAGTTTGGATTGAGCAGTTCTTCCCACATATTAATACAGAAAATAGAAGTCCAGAACAAGCCCCCCACTCCCACTGTTAACTGTCTTATTCTGAGAAGTCCCAGCCATTAATACAGAAATATCTGCAACAGTCCTATCTGCTAGCAAAAATGTTCACTTATCTTACTATGCATTCTTCAGAAGTAAAGCATTCTTAATTTATCAAGTGGAAACATTGCTTCCTCAGGTCAAACCAGTCATACATCTAAAAGTTAAGTTATCCACAGAAGTTTTAATATTATGTCTGTCATGTGTGCCCCATCTTCCCAAATTTCAAGAGTTTGTAAAGGTACTTAGTCCAACCCTGTGCTCACAAACAAAATACACTGTGCTCTTTCATTTAGGTCCAAATTTCAAACAGTTTATAGTTAAGAATCCATTTCCCTTTCTCAGTATTTTCAAGGGGAAAAGACTCGTCATTTTAAAGGTTCAATACATTATTATGCTTGCAGTTTACAATGTAGGCCTGTGGTGCCTTAAGAGTGTAGAAGGATGTTTTCAGGGCTACTCCTATATTTCTGTCTACCTGGTAAAGAGGCAGACAGAGAAAATAGGGGAAAGAAAGGAAAGGTGCCATGGTTTGAACTGCTCAAGGTTTAATTCTGGCAGTGTTATTTTTCCTAAGATTATTTCCCACTGAACTTGATTGGGGTGAATCTGCCCTAAATTTGAACTGTAGGATTTGGGTTGCTATTGGAAAGGATTTGCTTCAGGGAAAAAAATCTAATATGTACGCAGAAGGCCTCTGCCTAAAAAGGAGCATCTGAAACCTTTTAAGCAGAATCGATACATACCTGCCCTCTTTCTACAACCTGGCATGCTTTCTCATGCATTTTTGCATTTGGACATCTCTTCCCTCTTTCTGGAAATGCTCATCAATCCCTGTCCCCATCCCCATAGCCCATTTTCTCTTTGAGGACATTTAGCCATCCTGCATACCCAGTTTAAATACCACCTTCTTTATGGAATTTTCTCTTAGAGGTAAAATTTAAAAGTGTCTTTTTAATGAGTTCTACTTTGACACTCATTTCACATTGTACTTCTTTACCTGCTCTCATCTCTGTACTCTTGTTTCAGCAAATGCTGGTTGTACAGATGAATGAATGATTGTGGAACATCCAGTCTCTGAGTCTTTGCCAAGGCTCCCTTGTCCTTTTATTATTAAAACTTAATAACTTTCTTGTCTTTGTATCTTGACATTTTCTTCACTCTTTTTTTGCTTCCTGTGTTTCTGACCTATTCCTGAATTTAATGACATAGCTGTTAATGCTCTTAGGATCGTGGTACTCCATGCCAGTGCTGACAGGCACCTTAGAATCAAAATGTGTATTAGTGTGGCAGACACCACTCCTTCCTTCCTTTTTCTATTTCTCCATCTGCCATTTTTACTTTCCTGATTGCTGCCTCTTTGCTATATACCAGCTCTTCTCATATATTCCATGTGTTTCCAGACTAGCACTTCTTTTCCACTGATCTGTTTGTTTACTCCTATGCCAGTAGTACAAGTTTGCTGTTTTGAGTGCATTTTGATATCTGATAAGGCAACTCTCCTCTCACTAATTCTTTTTACAATTTCTTCACTTCTCGTTGATATATTCTTCCATAAGAACTTGTAAATAGTTCTATCTGCTCCCAAAAGAAAACAAAAAGAAGTAGAATGGGAACATGATGCTTTCATAGAAGTAGGAAGTTTTTGTTAAATATTAAGACAGAAACATACCCTTAGCTACAAATATAATTAGATCTTGTGTGTTTTCATTGAGATTTTATAGTATTAAGTAATATAGTCTTGTTCCTTTCATAATAAATTTGTTTTATAGTTTTTACTTTTATTGTGAAAATGGTACTTAATTTAATCCTAACCAGTTGTTACTAGAGAGAGGTTGTTTGCATATGTATCTTATTTTTACCCTCTTTATCAAGTTCTTTTTTTTAATGGTATTTTTTTGAATTGAGAGTTGCTTTGAGTTTAAGCATACAATACAATTGAAAATGCAATTTGATCTTTTCTTTTCCTATATTTACACCGACTCTTCTGTTTTCTTATCCTTTTGTGTTAGCTAGATTTCCAAAATAATGTTACATAATACATGTATCCCCAGGGTAATTTTGCCAAAAGCACAATTTTTATTACTAGACAAAACAGCACTACGCCCTTTCCTATCCTTCTAAAACTAGATTAATACAATTTTAGAAAAAAACTTGAAGGTTTTCTTTTTGTTTTCCCTTGAACTTAGGGTAGCCTAGTGTAAATGAGCTCCAAGCAGCCAGTTTCCGCTTTCTCTTCTTTGGTCGCCACCATAGTTTTCCTGATTGTCGAATTCAAGTGTACCTTTTCCACAGCTTAGAAGAGAATGTGGAGACTCCCCCAACCCCCCCCCCCCCACCAAGAACTTAAACTTCCCTAGTCAGATAATCCTACTTAGAGTACGCATAAACACACCTGTCTGTACCTTCCTGCATACCTGTATTTCCTTTAGTTTTTCTGGTTTTATAATATGTCCATCTTCCCTTCCTTCTTTGTTGGATTAACTCTACTTTTAAATCTGAGCTCAAGTGTCAGTTTCCAAAGGAAACCCTCAACTCTATTCTTTCCTATTCTCTGTAACCTTTCCTAGCAACATAAAACATGTCACAGTTAGAGTTTTCCATTTATTTTGTGTGATTATTTGGAAATGTTTTCCCCAACTGGACTAAAAGATCCATAAGGGCAAATCTGGTGTCTCTTTTTGCCTCGTTTTACCCCCAGTACCTTGCACAGTGCCCATCACACAGAGGACCCTCAGGACTTGCTTGCTGGCTAAGCACAGAGATTGAGGATGAGGCAGCATGGGGCATCAGTGCTGTGGAAGCACTTTCTTGTAGGAACCCCAAATAGGATGCTTCTAGTGGCTTCATTGTATATTCATTACAAGAGGTTTAACCTACTCTTAGCCTTCCAGTGGATTTTAAAATGGTCTTATAATTCATAGACCTACAATAATGAAATACAAGTTTTGTAAATAATCTTAGTTCGTGTCTTTATGAAAATATTTAACCACATTAGTACCCTCAAATCATCCAAAATTTTGTATTATTGGCATTGTCATGGCTTACTGCATGGGAATTTCACTTTTCAAAAGAATATTATCTTAAAATATAGTTATGATCAGTGCTGTTTAAAATTTACTCTATTTCATATGTTCTCATGTGCAAGCTTTCCTGAATTGAGATATTTAATAAATTTTAGACCTACAGTGTAAATCTATGTACACTTAAATAATAGTATTGTTTAGTGTATTCGTTGGCATATTTACTAATCCCCATTGAAGACTTGTCAGTTACTAGAGTCACTCTTCAGTTTGGAAGAATGTTTATTTTGTAATGGCACATTTTGCAAAATGAATATGCAGAAAACATGTGATTACATGATTAAAGGCAGTCTTTTACTCTTCAGTGTTAATGTTCACCGCTCTGCATTAACATGTTTTTCTTTCTTTTTTATTTCTTCATTTTCTTGCAACAACCAGTAGGCTGTTAAAAGTGTGATAGTAAATATTTTGAGTAGGAAAGTAGCATGAAGCTTGTTTCTTTCATGTACAGATCCCGAAATGGAAAATGAAGAACAACCATCCTCTGAAAATGATTCTCAGAGTGCTGAACAGATTACATCAAGTTCTCAGGAGGTTGATTTGGTTGATCAAGGGTCTCCTGAGGAAAGTTCTCTAAACTCTCAACCAGAATCATTATCTCCAGCAGATACGGACAATGCTGCAAGTGTTTCTCCTTCTGAACAGATTTCTAACCCCATGGAAAACCATGAGACTACAAGTCTTGATGGTGAATGTACAGATTTAGATAACCAGCTTCAAGAACAATCAGAAACTGAGGAAGATTCCAATCCTAATGTTAGCTGGGGTAAAAAGGTCCAGCCTATAGACTCCATATTAGCAGACTGGAATGAAGATATAGAAGCATTTGAAATGATGGAGAAAGATGAACTATGACTCACTAAAGAATCTGGTGGTAGGTATTTAAAAAGAAAAGCCAAACTGTGGTTAACAGACACCCGAATACTAAGCAGGCTCTCTGATGGGAGTCTTTAAGTATGGTGATGAGCAACCACGTTCTGACTGAGATAGTTAACATAGGAATCTGGAGCATGCCGTGTTAGAACTGACCTTGCTCAAAACCGTCCCATCAAAAATGGAAACTCCCAACCCTCCCCCTCTCCCCATCCTGACCCCATGACAGCGTCGCGTGCCACCCTGCAGCACCTCAGGCCAGGAAAAGATTGCTGGCGTTCCTAGGAACCAGATTTCTGCAGTCTTGTCAGATAGACAAGAAACAAATTCGGTTGATAGTGGAGAGGAGAATAGGAATTTGTAGAGCTTTCTAATTAAAGGAAGTTCGGCTTTCTTGGTTTTGGGGTTAGAGACTCTTTGGGGAAAATACAGATGAGTACTGTGGGCATTCTGGTTATGTTGCCTTCACAAAAACACTCAGAGTGACCTAAGTGATTGTGAAGCAGATGCGTTCATGGTGAAAGCAGCCTTTGCTCATCACTTTCACTTGCTTCATTGTGTAACAAATGATCAAGAGGACTTGATTTTTTTTCTCTCCTCACAATGTCCTTTTCATTTAAACCAAAGGTGAAGCCAGTGTACTTTCTCAGTGAGTTCTCTGCATAAAGGCTAATCTTTGGGACCAGGATAAAAGGTCATATAATATATTGTGGAAATTGGTTACTTAATGCTTCTGAAAAATGGAACAAGGGGGAAACTGTAATGTTGTGATAATGAACTTGCCATTGGGCCTTCCATAGGGAAAGCTGTGACTGACCTGAAATGGCACTTAAAGTTCTGTCCTTGTAGGGCAAATTATAAATCTTTTCCAGTTCATCGCTCTTAGAGGTGATTACCTCTAGCCATCAGCCTTACTCCATCCCATGTTTAGTATGCAATTTGAGCCACAAGGGCCACATCGCCAGTAGCTGAGTACATTTTGTTCCATTTTTCTATCTTAGGGAGCCATAATAAAACTGTGGTAGTAATCTGAAAATCCTAGGGAAACTACTATTTTTCTTCTTTGAAACTATGGTTTCTAAAGTTGCACCTAAGGAGTCTGTCACATTTTCTGTTGAATCATGTTTTTAAGATGTTTCATTTTTGTTTTGTTTTAACAAATATTCCTTCTGATATGGACTTGAAAATTAGTCTATGGTAACCTGTGTAAAAAACTTACACAGTAGCAACTAACAAATAGCCATATAGCTTAATGAGAATTTCTTTTTCTTTTTTTTTTTTTTTTTTTTTGGTGGCAGTCTGGTGCTAGCCACATTTAATTTTTTAAAAATTGTTGTTGATATCCTATAGACAGCCCTGTAGTTGAAATCATGGTTTTATTCATTTTATTTATTTTTTAAAACTTACCTAAATCAGTCTAAAGGAGTATTTGTGAGACTTAATTTTCTTTCTCTTTACCATGACATGACCTAATAGTCTTTTCTGAAAACAGTTTTGAGGTACTAATGAACTTAAACTGTATATGGAGCTGTTAAGAGAACAGCAGTGCTGTACTGTAGTTATGTATATTCATGTACAGTGTGTCTTAGATCCCAGGTAGACATATTCTTTTGTAAGGGGATGAATAGCTGCTTTCAAAAATTCCGGCTAAATGTAACTGGGTCAATGAGTAATAAAACTAATAGAGAAGACACTTTTGGGGGGGAGAGGGGTGGGGAAGAGTAGTATTATAAGACCATTATTGGCCCTTAATTAAACCTGACACTAAAGTGGATATTTTAGTCTTTCTGCATGTGAAATTTGGTGTAAGAAGATAGAACTATAATACATACAGTATAGGGAAGGATAGATATAGTGCTTTGTTCATCTTAATTGCAAAGCTGCCAAAATAGCTGAAGCTTAATTATTTGACTTGCCTTGATTTGTAGGACTGGGGCTTTGAGAAAAGGAGCAGATGTTCCTCTAAGACTTTGATTACAGAAGCCTTATATACATTGGTTTGATTTTGTATTTGTAGCTCAGAGTCATTGTTGTCTAAATCCAACTTTCTAAGTTAGCAAAACAACGTAAAAAAATTTTTTTTCCCACGAAGATCTCATGGTAACAAGAACCAGCTTACTCTCCCTTCCTTTGGCCATTAGGGGGAGTTGTTGCCATTCATTGATATCTAGAAGCAAATTGTTCACTTTTTTAGAAAAGTGAATCCTTAAAAAAAAAAAGAAAAGAAAAAAATTTAAGAAATTATACTTTATACCCAGAAAGAATCATATTTGATTTTTCCCTAGTTAAGGTATAATGTTCAGCTTCAAAACTCCCAGCATTATCATTATTCATTATTATTATTATTATTCAATGTACTGCCATGAAGTTGTTTTTGAGTTCATTAAAAAATTCCAACAGCATTAGGTTTTTGTTTTTTTTTTTAATGTTTTGTTTTTTAAATACCTTTGATAGACGTTTTATTTACTTCCTAAATATTCGGGGGATTCTATGAGACCCTGAATTTTAGAAACATCTGGTCTACCTCAGTTAAATGTTGACTGCATAGAAATAGAGATGAAGTGATCGCCACAGCCATAAAATTGTTTGAATAAGAAGGATTTATACAATGTTTACAAACCTGGAATCAAGTAAGGAATTTATCTGAAAGTGAAAAGTTAGATATTAGAGCAAGTGTTTAATTCAGGTATTTTCAAGTTTTAAAACTTAACTTGTTTACCTACTAAAAATAGCTATAGTTTTTCTGCTTATGAAAGTCCATTGAAATGATAATATCCTAATTTGCAATAATTTTCCCATAAAGTTTTAGGTATGAAAGAATTGTAATTTATTGGATATGTTGAGGATGGGATATTTTGTTGGCAGGTTTTTTTTTTTTTTTTTAACATGTAATAGGCTTCCAACAAGAATACAGTTGTTTCAAGAACAAATTATTTTTTGACATTATACTTTTCCCTTTTTCTTCACAGTATTAGTAAAATGATAAATTGTGCACTCTCTGGTTTTAGTTTCTAATATGCTTATGCTTTTGAGAATTTTTTAAAAATTCAAATTATCATCATAGCCCTTTTTACAATAAAACCAGCATTTGTTCTCTCACCAGACCCCATGTCAGATTCATTATAAAGGAAGCTCAGCATAAGTAATTCAAATCGTGCTTATAATTTTGGAGGTGGGGGGGCTGATTTAGTAAATATTCCAACCGGTCGTTTTATGCACAAGGCTTCAGTCAGAACATAGAAAAAAAAAAAACATTCTGTGAATGAAATATTGTATGTTCAGATTTTATAAAAGACATTTTTAAAAGCCCAATTTACAGCCGTATATTTTCTTATGATGTAATTTATGAAAAAGATGTCTGTACTAACAGGTGCTGTAACACTACTGTTGTTGGATTTTATTGTTTGGTGATAAATGTATACAATATTTCTAAGGGAAACTATGTACTGTGATGTAAAAGTCTGGGCAAAATGTATATAATCCTTGTATATAATTGTGTATTTGATTATAATTACTGATTGTAAAGATTTAATAAAATATGTAAATATTCTGGTCTAGTTTTAATTTGGATTTTTAGCATCACTTTGCCTATCTTAAAAAAATTTTTTTAATGTTTTATTTTTGAGAGAGAGAGTGAGCAAGCAAACAGGTGAGGGGCAGAGAGAAAGGGAGATACAGAATCCGAAGTAGGCTCCATTCTCTGAGCTGTTAGCACAGAGTCTGACGCAGGGCTCGAACCCACAAGCCGTGAGATCCTGACCTGAGCCGAAGTCGGACGCTTAACCAACCGAGCCACCCAGGTGTTCCATGCCTATCTTTATACTTTGGTATCTTTTTAAAAATTTTTTTCATCTGTCTGCCCTTTAATTTTGACTTTACCCCTGGGGGAGTGAATCTGGGAACAGGTTAAGGTATAGAAACAAACATTGAAGAGCTCCACAACTCAAATAGTGCCAAGGACCCTCAGAGCAGAGTTAGAGGTAGTAATTCACAGTGTCAATACTGGTTACATGTTTATGTTTTGAGTTTACTTATATTGAATAAAGTCAGTTCTTTTGACATTGTCATTTAAAGTAACCCCGAGCCTCTCCTGTTAATTCCAGTGAGGCCATTTCCTTTTAGCAGCCACTTTCAGATATGGTGATTCTGTGCTCTTCATCTGTACTGTTCCTGGAGTTTCTGAGTTGATGAGTTTCAAGACATCTTGAAAGACCTAATAATAGTCACTAGTATCAATGGGTAATTGCTTTCTTTAAAGACAACCAAGTTGAGACTTGAAGTTCTAAGCATCTTACTCAAAGTTCCGCATTTGGTGACTGGGCAATGGGATGGGAGCCCTGGTCTGTTTCCTGTCCCCATGGTCCTCTCCGTGTACCTTCTCCCTTTCTCTGTCTTTACTCCTTCTCCCACCCCATTCCAGTTTCTGCTCTCCTTTTGCTCAGCCACTACCTTCCCACCTGACCACTTTCTCCTCATTGGGGATTGAAGTGTAGAAATGGTAGCATCCATTCTCAGGTTCTTTGGACATTAAATCTCATCTCAGCCTGCCTCCATTCCCCTAGGACATTGCACCACTATTTCAGGAATAGTTTAAAGGGTCCAACAGCATCTCTTGGAAGATTTCAACAGGGAGGTTGCCTTTCTTTCCTGGGTAAAGCAAACTTGAGAGTTCTTTCTACTAAGGGGAGCTAAGTAATGTAAGGGTTGAGAATGGTACGTGTCAGCATCGACCTGCTAGTCAAGTTTCTAATTTCCAAAGCCTTGCTCTTGATTGACTCTAATAAGCCTGCTGGTCTGTAGTGTTCCTCTTCAGTGAAGTAGTAAATGGGAGGCCAGTGATGACCCTTGGGGATCCTCTTAATTCATAAAAGACTTCACTCATCATTCCAGATGACAGAGAAATGCTTAAGTCAGTGGCAAGATGAAGTATAATGCTAAATGAAGAAAAATCTAGAACTGTAAAGTATTAACTCTCTTGTATATGTGGAGACTCTTTATTCAACAAAGACTTAGCACCTCCTGTGTGCTAGACATTATCTGGGGCCTGGGAATGTGAACAACGCATAGTAAAGAAGATAGGAAATAAAATAGTTAAATAAATATGAAAATGAGTTTATGAAGCAAAAGAACTTCCAGTGAGAGGATAGTGATGGAAATCAGCACGGTGTAGAATTCTCTTTTAAAGAAACAAAATATCAACTACGGTTATCTATGGATTATGGGCAATTTCTGTTTCCTTATCTATAACTATCTCTGTTTTACTAAGTTTCCAAAACAAGCATTATGACTTTAAAAATAAAAACAGTCTAGGTCAGTTAAAGGATGAAAGGGAGAAAGAAAAATATCACACCAGAACCCCTACCATCCTGTGGTTCTGCACAGTTCAAGTCCCTGACGTGCTAGACAGCTCTCACGGACAGAAGCCGTGAAGGAGAGCAGAATACGCCACCCCAAAATACGCCACTTTGGCAAATTGATTATGGTGAATTAAAGTTACTTAAGAAACAGCCAATGCAAAAAGCGGACACTCTGACCTTCCTTTGTCCCCCTGAAAAGAGGAAATCAATCTCCCATGGGAAAGGTACCCTCCCTGAACCAGGAGGATGGAAAGCATCCTCATCACCAGAGATAGGGAAGTTAGGGCTGAGAGGGTTGTCTGAATAAACCTTGTTACTTGCTACACCGGATCCAACCCCTTTTGTCATGCCAATTCTTTACATTTTTATTACTTCCTTCCCTAAAAGGTATAAAAAGCTGCCTGCTCTGGTCATTTCTTTGAGTCTCATATTTTTATGGGCTCCCATACATACAAAATTAAACTTGATTTTCTCTTGTTAATCTGTCTTCTGTCAATTTAATTATTAGACCAGCCAAAGAACCTAAAAGGGATGAAGGGAAAAGCTTTTCTCCTCTACAGCAGCATATAGCTGAGATTCAAAAGTTTCTCAGGAAGAGTATGTGGATGGAATAGGAAAACGAAGGGGATCTAAAACAGCCCTGAGATTGCTGGCATTTAAGGCATAGGAGGAAGGGCTTGTATAAAACGGAATGAGAAAGGGCAAGTGGAGAGGGAGGAGGAAAATGAGGACAGAACAGTGTTACAAAAACCAGAAGATTATTTCAGGGAAGAAAGCTGGCAAATAATCTAGCCCAAAGAGCTGGTGCGAGCAAACTCGCTACATAAGAATGTAGGTTCAGTGTGGCTCTATCATCTAATGTTTGAGAAAAGCCAGAAAAGTAGGTGAAATTCCACCTTAAACATTGTTCAGGTTGAAATAGATGTGACAACAAAGTCCTCCAGTTTGCAACCGCTGAGCTGGAAGATCCTGAACCTCCAAATGTCTAGGCTCCTCCATTTTCAAGGCACCATTCACCAGTCTCCTGTTCTAGATTTTATTATGTGCCCCAGAGGCCTCCTCAACTCTTGAGATTTTCTGGCTTAGTATCCCAAATGGTGATTATGCGGCTTTCCAAATGGAGATTACTGGTTTAATCAGGCAGGTCAATGGGGGAAAAAGTCTCACCCATTCACCTTCCTACAATTCTAATGTCAATCATTGACACCTTCTTTGACCTGAGGCAATGAAAGTTCCTCTCCTGAACCCCATTCAGATTTCCACTCCATCAACTGGTATGGCCAGACTGCTGACAGCTTGACCCCAACTTCCTTCTAGGGTTTCCCTGACTCCCACCCAGGATACATCTATCTGTAAGCCTCTGCTCAGCCCTACAGTGATTGCTTTAAATTCCCGCAATAATCTAAGAGGGCTAGTCCAGTCGGCTCTCCATTCATAGGCAGTATGATGACTAATGCCTTCTTCATAGACCAGATAATAAAAAGAGCTGCCACTTTTTGAATCCTCACGAGGCATAAACAAACACTGAGTATGCTATATTGGTGAGTCCTTACCCTTATAACAACTTTATGACATGTCTATAATTTCATAGGTCAAGAAAAATAAGATTCAGCAAAGTTGAGTGGCTTGCCAACAGGCACAAAGCCAGTTAGATGGATCTGGGATTTGAGTCTCGATTAATCAAAAATTTTTTTATCTTTATTTATTTTTGAGAGAGAGCAAGAGCACAAGAAGGGGAGGGGCAGAGAGAGAGGGAGACACGGGATCTGAAGCAGTCCAAGTTGTCAGCATGGAGCCTGATCCAGGGCTCAAACTCACAAACTCTGAGATCATGACCTGAGCCGAAGTCAGACACTGAACCAACTGAGCCACCCAGGTGCCCTGAGTCTAGATTAATCTAAATCAGATTACTACGCAGGGTGCCTTTCCTAACTATGCACAGTGATCCATTTGAACCAAGGGTTATTATGGCTGCTAAACAAGGTCGAATCAGAGATCCTTATAAACAGTGTTCTACTGCTAACCAGCTAGCCACAGAAGGGATCTGGGAATTGAAGGTACTTTGCATTTACCAAAGGGGTAGGAACAGGAGAAAGGACTGCTTTCACATTCAAGTTTATGGCCTCTGAGACAAAAGATATTTACTTTATTGGAAACCCTTCAAAAGACAGGGGAGGTAGGTCTCCCTCTTTCCAAGGCAACCACCGGTTTCTCAGATCTTTGGCTGAAATATATTATCATCTCCAGCCAGAATGGCCAGACTTAGGAGACATCTATAAGCCGTACAAGAGTGGGTTTACCAGCTCATCAGGGGACTGGGAGCCCCTGGAGAAAACAGAAAAGTTTCTCCTACTCATCTTTTCCTCACCTATACCAGTACCTGGCTCTTGGAAGGCACTTACTGAACATTTCTGGAGTAAACTGAATGAAATACCTGGTTGTGAACAAATGGACATACGAAAGAGCTATGATTTGCAACCACTGAGAAATGTAAAAAAAAAAAAAAAAAAAAAAAGAAGTGACGTACCAGCTTTGAAGACAGTTGTATGAAGAAATCCCAAACTATTTTTGTTGCTGTTGGAAGTAGACATTGTAGGGAACACAACTCATGTAGTGAGCTCAGCGATTTAGAGCCAAAAGAACTCTGTTTCTATACATCATGGATTCTCCTCATTGGACAGAAAACAGAAACCAGAGGTGGGAAGTGACCTGACCAAGGTCACACATACCCAGGACTGATTAAGTCTTCAGGTTCTGGTGCAACTGTTTTCAAAGTCATTCTCCGTGCTTCACAGCCTCGGTACCTTCATTCCTTTGCGAGTTAACATTCAGCCAGTGAGATAATTACTAACTTCAGAGCTGCCTCTGAGGTGCCTTTGGAAAACTCCAGGGCTCCACTGAACACAGTTGAAAAACTACTGACTTAGATAATTTATTGCTCGTTATTTAAACTTTGAGCACGTTCAAGCAAAAACGTCTTTTAATTCCCAGAAAACTGGCTATTCTCATTGCCAGCATTTATTCTTCTCTTCCTTTCCTGATGAATAAACCAATTAATGAAAGAATACGCTGTGTACTTTCTTTTGTTCTGTTATTCATCTGAATTAATGTGTGTGGGCAAAGCTCAAAGATACAGATCTTTTTGCCTGGTGGGCCCTCTTGTGGGTCTTAAACCCAAGGGTTCCCAAGCTTTCTTTGTGGTGATGGCAGAAATGGTTCTCTTTAGACACAAACCATTGAACTGAAATTTCTAAATTTGAAATTCTGGGTAAGATACAGAACCACAAGGATAAACAACCTGTTTGTATTTGTATTGGTAAAGCAATAATGGAGAATTCCAGTCTCATGAACGTCTGGAGAGGTCTCATGATTAGCCAGTATTTCTAAACCTCTGTAAAATTCTCTAATAGCTGATAGTAATAATGGTCACATAGTGGATGTTTACCATATGCATAGCACTTATAAAGCTATATGAAACAGGCATCATTATCGTTCCCATTTTATGGAAGAGAAAACTAAAGCCTAGCAGTTGGGGTTTTAACTCAAACAGACTTTGGCTAAATAAAGCAGGGTGGTGGGGAGAATTCTTTGGAGGGTTCTAGTTGTGGCAACAAGGGGGATCTGGGGGAGGGAAGATTTTCTCAATGTGGGAAATCTGAAGACTGAGCCAGACTCCTGGGATTAGAATCCTAGCTTTACCCCTTACTCTGTGTGACCTTGACCCGGGTCTCTCAGTTTCCTCATCTGTAAAGCAATATTATTAGAACCTATTGTTCACTATTGCGTAAAGTGCTATGTAAATATGCATTTAAGTCTCCTCCTGTCTGCAACTGCCCTCCCTTCCTCTCCCCAGAGATTGCTGTCCTTGAGCTTCAACTATAAATTCCAACTATATTAATCAATTTTGTGTTATTATTAGTAGGAGTTTTGGCCATGTGATGTGTCCTTGGACTTCTGATGGGTCCAGGTGGAGATGTGGGGAGAATACCCAACGGAAGAAACAGATCTAATCCCTCATTCTCTCAAAAGACAGCAGAAAAGATCCTTTGGAACAATAGAAGCTTTCAAAAGCCGTATTTGGGGAAGAAACAAAGGAGTGTCCTGGATTATTTTTATAGGTTTTGTGCAACAGGAGACCAGAGTAATAAATTAAATCTCACAATGAAACAAAGTACATACAATTGAGCAGGGCACATCCTGGGGACTTTGGCTTTTGTTACTACCCCAAGAACTCCCAGGGGCAGGACAGCCATAAGGGGAATGCTCACTAGCTCTCCAACGCAGTCCCTGAAGCTGCCTCTGAATAACACTGGCAGAAATGATCCCGGAACAGCCCTGGAAGCTGTTACGTGAGAGGACCTCCACCACCCAGAATGGGTGCTGGTCTCTGCACAGGCACAGAGAAAGAGCCCCTAATTGTCAAAGAGCTGTACTGGAACAGTGATGTAAAAGATTTAAGAAAGAAAGGAAAGGAAGGAAAGGGAAGGAAGGAAGGAAGGAAGGAAGGAAGGAAGGAAGGAAGGGAGACAGGAAGGAAGAAAGGAAGGAAGAAAGAAAAAGAAAGAAAGAAAAAAGTCAAGAAAAAGGGAATTATTCTGATAAAGTACCGACTTTACAAGGACAAAAACCACAAAGCCACTTTCCTGGGAATTCTCACATCACATCTTTCACAGTGTGAAAAAAGCACATTGCACAGCACATCTGCCTGGAAAAAGTAGGGGAAAATATCTCCCTCATGTAGCCTTGGGCCACACAGAGATTTATAGATTCAAGCTGGGACGTCATTTTTCTTTGGTTCTAGAGGGTTGCATCTTTTTAGTTGTTCCCCCCCCACACACACACACACACAAATTTTCCCTGTCACATATAAGAAACAAAATTCCTTCCTGAAGCCTCTCACTCCCACTACTTGCATTGGAAGTGTCAGATCTTTAATGCAAACCTACTTCCTTGCCCTATGGCCTTGGCAAGCTACCTAACTTCTCTGAGACTTGGTTTTCTCCCCCATTGAATATTGGTTTTGTCTACCCAACAGGCTTTCCTCCATTTACTCTGTTAAGTGGGCCCCACCGTGGGATTGACACTCTAGAAATAAAAGCGATCAGATACAATCTTGCTTTGGTAGCCTGTCTGGCAGCCAAGGGGCGAGGTCATAGCTTAAATTCTGTGAGTTGGGACTTTGAATTTGAGGCAGGATCACCTGGAATCTGTTCACAAGAGAGTGGGGTCAGCCACTACATTCAGTCTCCAGAGACACAATGACAACATTTGGGGCCAGGGACACTGACAGGTCTATCTATGTCGTGTGTGTGTGTGTGTGTGTGTGTGTGTGTATGTGTGCTGTGAGGGACTTATTTGTTTCCCACCCCTCATGTTTCTGTGGGGTAGGCCCTCTCTCAGGTAACACCCTGGCTTGCCTCTCCATACATTTGTTACCAGATTGGTGAACTAGAAGCCAATTTGTCTGCGGAAAACATTCTTCCTCGTCTACTTTCTACTGCGTAGTAAAAGGGAAACCTGGGTGTTCCTGCTAAGCCAGTTATTGGGCAGGTCAGTCTGCCTAAATCTGTAATGAGGTATTAGCACTCCTATATTAGTCCACAAATTTATCACTTTTTTAAAACTTAAGTTTATTTCAGAAGGAAATTTTATATGAGCATCTTTAATGGAAAAAAATTATTTGTAACTTTAAGCATGGGATAATCTTGAAATATGTGATTATTAAAAAATAATCATATTTGTGTAACACTTAAAATCATCTTCGCATCAGTAGTATATGACTTTTACTTTGAAAAATGCTTTCATTATGCTTTACTTGCCTCAGTTGTTGTTGTTGTTGTTGTTTTTAATGACAATAGCTGTTCTTGTCCCAAGGTAAGAAATGATCAGTTGCATTGAAATGAGCCTTAAACGATATTTATACAGCTATATCATTTAGTAGGTTTCCATGACAATTATGCAAATTTTACTTTCTCTTTATTACTCTAGCTTTCTAGTAAGTATTGAAATCAGGTAGTGTGAGTCCTCCAACTTTGTTATTGTTGAGATTATCTGAGCTATTCTAGGTCCTTTGCATTTCCCCATAAATTTTAGAATAACTTGTCAATTATTTCAAAATTCTTAGAAGAATCATGGAAAGCAAATGAGATAATGCATAGAGAAACACTTTTGAAAGAATAGCATGATATTTAAGTTATATTTATTATCATTAATGCAACAAAAAGAATCACTCCAGGGGCATGCACCTGTATTTCTACTAAAAGTTAAGAAAAATTCTGAGTCATTTAATTTTCATAGGCTTGCAGATGAGAAAGATAGTTCTTTATCCTCTTCCAAAGTATTCTAACTAAGCTTGTAATTATATGCAGTTTCATATTCAACTGATATTAATTAAATGACAATCATGTATATATTGGCACACAAATATGCCTTATCTTATTCAGTTTATTTCTCATAAAAATAGTGCCCTCCAATGTATCAACATGTGACAATAACTCAAAATTTTTCACACTTAGATTCCACTCTTAAAATTTTATCCTAAGGAAATCATCAGAGACAGCACCCAAATTACGTGCAAAATACTTTTTGGAGCCTTATTCATAATAATGAAAAATTGGGAACAACTCAAATAAACACACCTGAAGGATTTGTCAAATAAACTGTTATGCAGAAACATAATTCAATACTATTTAGTTGTTAAAAACATTTTCAGGGGCGCCTGGGTGGCACAGTCGGTTAAGCGTCCGACTTCAGCCAGGTCACGATCTCGCGGTCCGTGAGTTCAAGCCCCGCGTCAGGCTCTGGGCTGATGGCTCGGAGCCTGGAGCCTGTTTCCGATTCTGTGTCTCCCTCTCTCTCTCTGCCCCTCCCCCGTTCATGCTCTGTCTCTCTCTGTCCCAAAAATAAATAAAAAACGTTGAAAAAAAAAAAACCATTTTCAGAGATTGTTTTATCACATGAGAAAATATACATAATATTGTATAAGAATAAGATGATTGGTTAAACATCATGGTTATTATTTTGTTGAAAAATATGAATTAGAAAAAAGCTAGAAGGGAATACACCAAAATGTTAATAATGATTATTTCTGGAGTGATACTATTAGAGATGTCTCTTTCTTCGCAGACTTTGCTGGGTTCTAAATTGTTCACAATGAATATGTAATTTTTGCTTTCAGTTTTCCCTTTGGATGCCAGAACACACTCTGAATTGGATTAATCTTCAACTCAGCAAATACTCTTCTCATTGGCCCGTGCACACTCATTATTTACTAATATGTTTATTATAATTAGTACTCATAAACCCAATGATCTATATATAAACTAGGATTCAAACAAAAGTTAACATCTAGATATGGATCCTCTCTTAATCCCATTTACCATTTTTCTCTACCCAAAAGAACCACCTTCTCAAATCTCATCATCCCATTGTTCTCTTTTTTAAAAAGTTGTATCTAATTGGTACATAGCCCTAGAAAGCATGTGTTTTTATTATTATTATTATTGTGGCTTTAATTCTTTTAAGAGGGTAGCGTGCATATGTTACCTTCTAGAAATTTTTTCACTTAATATTGTATTGTTAAGATTCATCCACTGGAGCTCATTTATTTTGATTTTGATGACTATTCAATATTCCATTTTGTGAAGATATTATTGTTTATTCTGTAGGCTATTTCCAGACATTCTTGTGTGTGTCTTCCCAGTGCCCCTTTGGAACCATTTCTCTTGGATATAAACCTAGGAGTAGAAAAGCTTATCATAGGGTATGTGAAAGTCTACCTTTCAAAGATAATGTCAGGGTGTTTTTCCAAAGTGGTTGCATCAGTCAATATAAATTCGCACCAGCAGTGTATTAAGAGGTCCTCCTACCGATCTGTATTCTTACCAGCATTTGGTACTGTTGATGTATTGCTTTTATATTTTGGAAAAGAAGAATGTTTCTAAAAACAAGAACAAAACCAAAACTGCCTTGCTCTCCTTTCCCCCAAATTCTGGGAAAGATTTGGGGCACAGGGGGTGGTATATAAAACGATTCCTCCACTAACAGCTTTTCAAAACCTTCTAGTTCTAGAAACCCTGCCCTAGCAATGAAGTGCAAACAGTGCGGGGGTTGTGAGAAGGTAGAGAAACTGCAAAATTTTGTGTCATGGGGACTCTTTCCAACAGATGATGAAATTATTCTGCAGGTCTGAATTAGAAACCTCTCTCCTACTCTCCACCTCTCTCTCTCCTTCTCTCCCTCTCTCCCTCTCCTGAGATACAAACACTGGATCATTTTTTATTCTCTGTAATATGTTCCCAAGACATTCGCTTTGCAACCCTCCTTGCAAATATCAGAGAACTGACCTGTTTATCAAATGTTTTCCTTTTCTTGACTGCAGAGTGAGAACCCACCCGTTATGCTAAGTGGGGCGACGGCTTCCCTGCACAAGCACTGTAAAGAAAAAGAAACTCAGCACTGTACGAGTTTGAAGGCCTATTCCAATAGTGCACACTGCCTGCCTCTCCTTTCAAATCTGAGCCCTAGTTTCTATCACTTTGCAGTAGCCTGGGAAGTGATACAGAGCGCCAGATGGACATGAGGATGTGTGATGTGCCCATCGATTCTGAGAAAGGTAGGCAGCCTATTTTCAAATACACACACACATACACACACACACACACACACACACAAACAGGATAAGCTTGAGGGCCAAACTGCTTTGCATCCTGGGATGATCACTCAGCCCAGAGGGTGACTCCTGGAGGTGGAGCTCCAGGGCAATTTCACAAGGTAAATCAGCCAGCCATGAGACCGATTTTCCCAGTTCAGTTTAGCAAGGTGCTCTCAGTGCTCTAGGGAAAGTAGGGGAGTCAGGGAGGCAGTTAACATGCCACCTTATTTTAGATAGAAATAGAGTAGCTTCAAAATAGTCTATTTAACATATTTGGTTCCACAATTAATTTGCTTATGAAAAAGTTTCCTCTATTTTAAAGAAGGTTTAGAAATCATTGCTAGTGTTTAGACCTTGAGGTCTAAAGGAAACAGAGATATAGATTTGAAATTCACTTTGGGGCAGCAGAATTGCATGGAATGAGGTTAGATGTAGATTCCATGTTGCAGAAGGCAGGTCCATGTGATTTCAAAACCAACCAAGCACAAAACAAGGCTGGAACATTCTGATAAACATTAAGGAGGGAAACCCAAGACTCTTACTCCAGTATGAGGAAGATTAATGAGGGGGAGGAAACAGTACCAATTTTACTCACCATTGTTATTTTCGTGCCTGGTACAGTGCCTGAAAAATATCGGTGTTGAAAATATTTGATAGAGGAAGAAAAAGAAAGATGGAGGCAAGCATATCATGTGGGCAGGGCCAAGGTCTCTTTACAAAATAGTTGTAAGACTTTTCTAAAAAATAAACATGCACAAACACACATGAACACACACACACACACACACACACACACACACACAAAGAACCTTTTAGTTTTTCACCAGAGGGCACAATGAAGAAACATCCAGAATAATAGCAAACATTTACTTCCTCTAGAGAAAAAAGCCCAACAACATATCTGTGACACATCCCATTTTAAACAGCATTGGTTCTTTGAAACTTCTAGGAAAAATTGGTGGTGAAGTGAACCTCTAAGAGTTGAATGAGCTCGCCTGCTATCTAGAGCTGTCAATGGAGAAATTACATTTTTAAGAGCAAGTGCCAAAAATGATTTGGGCTTAGCAGTAATTGATTCTAAGCCATTCGATCTGGAGGTAGAGAAGTAAAAGCTCTACACTTGGTCCCTGACCATCATCTGAAATCACCAGTGCATAGGAGGTCACTCTCCTTTCTGTTCACAACAGCAGGAACGGCTGAGTAGGTGGAATGCAGGCATTTTTTTTTTTTTTGCAAGGATCAAAAAGAAGCCATAAGTCAGCACATATTTTAAGCAAAGGACATAAAACATTGCTCTATTTGGCATCCTCTTTGACAAAAAAAGAAAACTGTGTATATTTTCAAGAAATCATGCTTAACTGACTGTAACTCTGAGGCAGTAGAAGATGCTGGTTCATTATAAGGACCAGTTACTGAGCTATTTTGAGGATAAGCAACAAAATCCAAAACTGGGTCTCAATCCACAGAATGAAAGGTTGAGGCAAGCTCAACATAGGGACAAGACCCAGTCTTATTTGCATTCGTGAGAGAATCCCGCACGAGTTGACAGAGGCTGTGAAGGCTCCATGGGCCTGGAATTGGGCAGAGTGGCTCTGCAAATTTCAGGTTGGCCCTCACCAGGAAGGGAATAAGCACAGCATTGAGGCCATGTGTTTAGTAAACCGGTAGGGCAATAGTTTGAAGGGAATAAACTATATTCGCAGTGTTTTCCAGTGGGTTTAAATTGATAAGTTGCACTGGACCCTACCAGTCAGAGCAAACCACAAACACGCCTTCAGGGAAAAAAACCTTTATTAGATTATTACAAATTTTTGAGGTTTTAAAATAAATTAAACTAGATGAGAAGACATGACCAAAATCCAATCCGAGAGAAGTGGTCTGCAAAACTGAAGATATTTGTGCTGAGGTAGAGACGCTGAAAAAAGAGAGGTGTCAGTCTGGATTTGAGCTCCCGTGGTCACACTCAGCCAGTTCATGCCTGGTTGATTATGTCCCCAAATCTTACCTCATTCATGGTTGTATCTGCCAAACCCTGGGCCTTCCACAAAGATGTGAGTCTTTTGGATGCAGCAGTAAGTTTATATAAGATTTGAAGCCAATAAATTCTAAAGTTGACCCCTTCCAGATTCTATTAATACATGGTCTCGGCAGCTTAGCCAAAGTTTGTGTTCTTGCTAGTTCCCCGGCCTTGACAAGCCAGGAACATGTGGGTATGGCTTGCATCCACCCAAACATGGAACAGATATAACTCCTCGTTCACTATTTATGAGTCCCTAGTCTGTGCCAGGCACTTTGTCGGTCCTGGGGGACAACGATGAGTAAAGTAAAGTTCCAACCTCCTTGAAGCACCCCTTCTAGTTTTAGTCAACAATTCACTGATGGAGATTAGAGAAGAGCAGTGCATTTCTTGAGGGACCAGGCATAGTTTTAAAACACCCAGAGATCAGGTTTTTAAAAAGTCACTAGGAAGATTAGACCTCTTTCCGCATCTTTTCTTCACCATTCAATCCACTAGTACAGTTGTGGATGCAAGCCCCAGCACAGCTATAACAAGGGTAAAGAGGAAGGGGACATTATTTACCTGACCCCAAATCTTCATCTTAAGAGCCATAAGTAGAGAATTTACTATTTTTTTTTTTGAGGGGGGAGAGATAGAGAGTGAAAGCAAGAGCGAGAGAGAGAATCCCAAGCAGGCTCCATGGTGTCAGCGCAGAGCCTGGTCCATCTCCGGAACCGTGAGATCGTGACCTGAGCTGAGAGTCAGATGCTCAACCAACTGAGCCACCTGGGCGCTCCAGAGATGAATTCATCATAATACAATGCTGACACCAACTGAAGTGATAAAATTTCCCCCAGAGAGTCCCCATTCTCAGATTCTCTTTATCCATAGATTTTCTGTGGAAGAAGGATTTAAGCTGTAGAAGTTGCAAATAAGCAAGGCATTTCCCAGGGAGAGTTCAGATTAGAATGGTGCTAAAGATGTGCCTTAAGAACACTGGGACTTCTCAATGGGCAGGGCATGAACAGTCTGGATCAGAGCAGCAGTCTCCAGAGAACCAGGAGATAAAACAGCAAGAGGCTGTGTTTCAGAGAAAAGTTTCCAGCTAGAGTTAGTGTCTAACCATGTACGTGGAATCGAGAGGCTTTGGCTAGTAGAAGTTCATTCACGACAGGAAAGAATAGTTTCAGTCAACAGTTGGAGGAAAAACCTGGATGCCATGGGTTGAGGGGGAAAATGGTGGTAAGGCAGCAAGGGCCCTTGAGAGTAGACTCCATGAAGAATAATTGCACTCACCTCCTAACTGGCTTCTTTGCCTCTACTCCCTTCTGCACACCACTTGCTCCTAAGGGAACACTCTCAGGCTTAAAATCTTTTGATAGCACCATTATCACCTGCACACAAATGTCACACTCCTTTTTTTTTTTTTTTTTTTAAGTTTATTTATTTTGAGAGAGAGAGAGCCCAAGTGAGCAGGGGAGGGGCAGAGAGAGAAGGAGAGAGAGAGAATCCCAAGCAGACCCTGCAGTGTCAGCACAGAGTGCAACCTGGGGCTCTATCCCACGAACTGTGAGATCATGACCTGAGCCAAGATCAAGAGTCTGATGCTTAACCGAGTGAGCCACCCAGGAGCCCCTAAGTGTCACACATAGCACAGACATCCCATCCTACCCAAACCTGAGTTACAGTTATTTGCTTAACTACCCCTCTTTGCCACTGGATTGGTTCCTAACAGATATCATCCCTTAAATGAAGGTACCATCTCTTGTTCGACATTTTACGTTACCCCAACTTCTACCCATTCCCATTTGTCACTCAACTCATGTAGTTGAATGAATGGAAAAATACGTGAGAGATGAATGGATGAATGACTGAATGATACCAACACTGACTGTCTTTGTTACAATGGATTTCTGAGTCTCAATATGGCGGTTGAAGATAATTTATAATTTTCCTTTGTGAAATGTCTTGTCAAGTTGAAAGTTTCTGTATAAATCCAACATCCTGTTGTTACCTAGTCATCACCGAAGTGTTTTATTTTTGTAGTTTCAGTTACCTTGATGCTTCCTCGTTATAATTAGACAAGTTCAATTGGCATGAAGATCTCTGATTGGAGTAGGATTGTCTCAGTGAGATGACAAGGGTGTCTGGAAACACTACCTGATAGCGGGGCACTTAGATACGACACGTGTCCAGTTCTGTCGAACCTCTGAGTCATGCTTGTGGGATCAACCGAGTCACCAGGATGATAATCAACTTTGCTTTGTGATTCCCCTGTCGGCACATCTATTTTAGCTCTTCTGGCAGAGCTGGGGACTTGCTCTACTAATTCACTGTGACGTTGCTTTCTAATTAGGTATCTTGACACAGCAGGCATTCTGGTCTTGAACATTTCCTTTGTTTCTTTAATGTGCCAGCAAGCTGTCTGACTTTGAGCTGCCTGATTTCAGATGTTACCTGAAGTGTAAAATCAGAACACAGATAAGGCACTCAGTCCAGTGTGTGGCACCGGGGTGGGGGGGGGGGAGGTCTTCGAGAAATGTTTGTCACATTCTCCCGTCCGTCTGTGCCTTCTGACCTTCTGGTGTTTTAGTTAACCTCAAAGATAACGTATTAGCTTTGGAAGGCTTAAATTTTTCTGCATCCCCGAAGAGAGTCCAGTAATCCTATAAACAGATACTATGTGGATTTCTTTTTAGCCTCATTTCCTTTTAGCCTCACAGTAACCCTAGGGGGTACGCATTTTTACTTCCTTTGTTTTCTAGAGGGAGAAGCCATAGCCGAGAAGTCAAGTTCTGAGGTTACAGAGTGGGTGAGGAAGGGCGGTGAACAAGAACACACATGCGGCTCTTTCCAAAACTCTTGTGTTCAACCGCCACATATACTGCCCCCCACAAGACGCTCTGAGCGGCCGGTACTGCACTGGAGACTATGCCGGTCACAGATGGAGGAGACTCAGCCTTATCCTTAAATGGCATCCTTCCTGGCCAAAAAGAACTGTGACCCCAGGTGTTAAGTGCCAACACTCTCTGAGCCTAGGGAGATTCCAGTTCCAGAGCCCGGCCCTTCCTAACCCCTTGCTCTGGGCTGTGCCCTCAGAGCCCCATCTGGAATGTGGAGGAGGAACTTCCTGCTTGCCCTCCCTCTCCAGCTCCACCCCTAATATCGGCCCGAGGGGAGACAACAGCAGGTGCTGCTGCCCCCTCCATGTTCTGGGAGCCCATTGTCTAATTTTGCTCAGGCCTGGCCTGCTTCCCTTTCAGCCCCGGGCATGTGGGCAGAGTACAAGCTAATTGGCAGGGCTGCTCCAAATACTAAAGAACACGGAGCTGCCTGTTCACCAGCGGGAAGGCCGTGTTCCCAGCTTGTGCTCTGACATTTTCTGGGGCTTGGGCAAAGCCACCTGCCAACAAAGGTGTAACGGATAAAGGGCAAACAGGGAGAATCAGGTCCTGATGGCTCGGCAGAGATAACCCCCAGGGGAGGGGACGCAGCTGAAATCCAAGCTCAAGATGCTTTGTCCCCAAGGAGGAGGCACGACTTGGGGAGGGGAAAGGGGTCCAGCAGAGTCAAAGGCGAGCTCATCCACTCCAGGCCTAAGGGTTCCCATCCTCCAGGTTCCTGGGGGCACAACGGGGCTGAGGAGGAGGCTGCGGAAATGTCTGGGGTCCTGGTGACTGTCGGGTGCCTGTGCTTCAGCCGAAGGCCAAGTTCCCTGACCTGCACAATGAAACCCCTCACAGACGGGAGCCCTGAAGGAGAAAAGAAGTTTCGCACAGTAGAGAAGGTGTGGACTTTGGAGCCAGACAGATCTATCTCAACTCTCAGCTCTGTGGCTGACTGGAAGTAACAGTACCATGACTCTACTGATAACACTTGCGACAACCCTTTAAGGGAAATCATCTTTTAATCTTTATTTTATAAGAACTGGAAGCCTTTGCCCATGGAGACATCCTCAGGGAGTATCGGTGCCTGGCCTGGGACTTGATTCCGCCTGACAGAAGTCCACGCTCTTAACCACCAGGCCTCCCGTGCAAAAATGCTTTAAGTGGGAACGCGACATATGAGACAGACAGTACCTGTCCTCATAGAGAATGAGTTTCTTAGTTTCATCATCTCGAACGTGGGATTAATAATATGCATCTTTGAGTTTTTTTGTGAAAATTAGAGCTGATACAAAAAGGCATGGGGGAGAGGTCCTTGAGGGTGGAGGTGGGGCTGGGGAGAGGCCCATCCCTCTCTGGGTGAAGAACTGCAGGGTCCAGGCTTGTTGCTGCTGTTCTTTTAAATTAAACATCTTTCAAGAAAAACACGCTGAATCAAATGGAACAATTGTTGAGTCTGAATGATGAGGTCATGGTTTTGTTTTCATTTTTATATTTTCCAAATTCAAATCATATGTATTACATTTTCTCTGTATAACTGGAATACATGTTGATGCATTAATTATGCAAAATACAGAAACTGAAAGGAAGAAAAATCTTTACTTCCCATTGTTCAGAGATGACTACTGTTGAAACATTTTTTCTTCTTTCTTTTTTTCCAGTGTTTTATTATTTGCTTTTTTTTTTTTTTTTTAGGTTTCTTTATTTATTTTGAGAAAGAGAGGTTGAGAGTGCACATACATGAGAGCGGGGGAGGGGCAGAGAGAGAGAATCCTAAGCAGGCTCCGTGCCATCAGCTCAGAGTCTGATGTGGGGTTCCATCTCATGAACCCGTGAGATTATAACCTGAGCCTAAATCAAGAGTTGGGCACTTAACCGACTGAGTCACCCAGGCGCCCCACTTAATTTTTTTACAGAATTGGTATCATCTTGCACTTTCCTACTTTTAAAATGTAATATATCATTGAACATTTTACCATGGCATCAAATACCTCTTAATACATAGGAGAATAAATGGTTGCTTTTGAATTTTCTTTGCGAGGTGGTTCATTACTTTTGTAGTGGGGAAAAAAAAATCTACTTAAAAGAACTTCACTGTGTTGAAAATATATTTGTGCGTTGCTCTGGGAGTGCTCTGCTTTGCCCAAAGGTATAGTGTGCTAGGTTTTATGTCTAGCTCAGGCCAAGTGGAGGGTGATAATCCTCCGGTATTAATCATGACGTATGGAATGGAAATAGGAATAGTTGGTTTTGTGAGGACTAAATGAGATCAGGTATGCGATGTTCCTAGGAGACCATGGGCCATATCAAGTGCTCAGTAATGACCAAATTGTGTCAGTCAGCGACAGTGCATGGAGAACAAGATGGGTGTTCGCCGGGAATTGGAGGCCAGCCCTACCTGTGTTGTGCTGGGTCTAGCTCTTATGGGCTCTTACAAGCCAGTTGCTAAATTCTCAAGGACTTTTGAGCTGGTTTGTTAAATAAAGGCTGTGAAGCCATCTGTGGATTGAAATCAGTCTTAATGGGAGAATTTACACCACAGAAATGGCAAAGCAGCAAATGCTACAAATCAGGGCTGTTTCTTTGTTGATTTACTTATCTCTTTAGCCAGTCTTTAGGGACAATCCAGAGACAGGCTGTGCTATGCCCAGAGTGGTTGGAGGTCTGCAGAAAATGCTTCTGAGGGCCCGTGCAGTTGATTTCATACGAATGGTAAACATGAGCTGAAATCCTGGTCTGACTGCTGCTCTAACTGGCAGGAGGAACAGGGAAGTGTATGCATTGGGGAGCCTAAAAGGGCAAACCAGAAGAGTTCTTGTTTATTCTCCCAGAACAGAAATAACTAGATGAACGGAGGAGGCAGCAGGAGATAGGGGGACTTGTTATCCAGAATGACAAGGACTGGTTAGTATGAGTGAATGGGAAGTTCAGGGTTAGAGAGAAGGCTGTAGGAAGGGGTTGAGGGATGAAGGCACACAGAAAAGATAAAAAAAAAAAAAACAATCAAAAGGAATAGTATAGAAGGGAAAATTTAACATCACAAAAGTGTTATTTTCCTCAATAGTAACATGTATAATTAACAGAATTCTAATTAGAATCTAGGTAGAGTTTTTACTTATTGGGTACATAATCTTAAAATTCATGTGGAAGATTAACTGTCCAAGAATAGCCATAAAATAATGAGGAAAGGATAGTAGGGAGGACTTCTTTACCAGAAAATAAGTATTTGCTAAGGCCACTGTAATACAAACAGTACATTGTAGCATAGGAATTTTTAAAAATCTATAAAATTCCTGGAACAGCCTAATGAGCCCAGAAATAGATCTCAATAAACATAGCAAGGTACTATACCAAATGAAAAGGTAATATTTGAATCCAGTAGGGAAGGACTGATAAATGTAATAAATGGTGCTGGCACCATGTGCAATCCATCTAGAAAAAAGTAAAGTTGGATCCCTATCTCACACCATATTCAAAAAAGGAAGTTTTGGGGCACGTGGGTGGCTCAGTGGGTTAAGCCTTTGACTCTTGACCTTGGCTCAGGTCACGATCTCGTGGTTTTGTGGGTTCCAGTCCCACATCGGGTTCTGCACTGAACAGTGCGGAGCCTGCTTAAAATCCTGCCTCTCTCCCTTGAGCGTGTGTGCAGGCACATGCATATGTGCGTACGTGTGTGTGTGGGCGCACGTACGTGTGCGTGAGTGTGCCCGTGCTCTCTCTCAAAATAAACCTTTTTTAAAAAAGGAAGTTTTGATTGTACAAAGCTCTAAAGTAATAAAAACGCAGTTTAAATAGAAATTTCAGCATGCATATTAAAAACCTGCCTGTTGGGGAGAGTATTTTTATTAAGATAGAAAAACCAGAAGCTATATACCCCTATATATGAACGATTGACACTGATAAGATAAATTCATATATTGGGATCCACAAAATGGAGGGGCCCCCAGTGGCCCAGCCCACATCATAGATTTAAATCTAAGTCAGCCTGGACTTCTGGGAGACACCCATCAAGGAAATCTAACACACTAATCACAATTCTCCAACTTTATGTGGCTTACTTTATCCTTGAAAATAGGACCCGCTAGCCTTTGCAGGACATCTCCTAGCTTCTAGCTAAGCATGCTGTTTCCAAATTTCTTTTCTGATGCTGTCTAAAACTTGCTCCTGCCCAAAATTCCTCAGGAAGAGCGTTCCACTTCTTGTGAGGCACTGTACTTGCTTAATCCATGGATTGTTTTCCCTTGAATAAAGCACATCAAACTCTTTGCTAAATTGTTTTTGTTTTGTCATTTGATGGCACAAATTTTTAAAACTTTTGCCTGGTAAAAAATACCATAAACAAAATCAAAAAACAAATTATACATTTAAAGGAAAGTATTTGCAAGAAAGATTATAGATACAGAATCTATAGTTAATACCTATGATATCAAAGAGCTCTTCAAATTAAGAGTCAAAAGCCAGTTTAATAGGAAAGTGGGGAAGAGATACAAATCCGCAGTGTTTGGAAAAGCGATTCCAAATATCCATAAATGCATGAAACACTGGAGCCTAGTGTAGCAACTGGAGTGGTTAATCTTTTCTAGAGACAGACTAGCTTGTGGTGTGGTCTTGACCAAGTTATTGAACTTTCCTGTGCCTCTGTTATATCATCTTATAAATGGGGATACTCAGAATACCTGTCACACAGGGTCGTTATAAGGATCAAGAGCTACTCTATGTAAAATGTTCCATACAGTGCAGGGCAGATAGTAAGCCCAGTGCAGAGTAAAGTATTATGTAAGCACTGACTATTGTTATGAGTTGGGGGAATGCAAATTCGAATAACAGAGCAATAGCACTCCTTACCCATCAGGCTGGCAAACATTAAAACCGTGACTATATTGCTGGTGGGAATTCATTGGAATTCATCAGAAGAGAGTTTTCTACTAGTGGAAATGTAGAATGTCATGATCATTCTTGGAGTACCTTCTGAGAGTATCTCTAAACATTTTAAGTTCATCTACTTTTTGACTCAGCAATTAAACTCTTGGGAGTCTATCCTGTAGAAATAAAGCCACTAGTACAAAGATATTCGCTGCAGCCTTGTTTGTATTGGAAAACAAAGTGAAACCAAATGAGAACCTATCGAAAGGGGAAGGATTGAGTAAAATCATGGCATATTCCCAACCTTGTAATATTATGCAATCTTTAAATAGAATGACTTTGAGCTTTGCCAATTGACTTGGAGAGATTTTCACAATATGTTTTTAAGTGATAAAAGCAAACTTTACAGAAAGTATGGGGGAAAGTGTTTTTGTAAAGCAAATATTGGCACCCTTATATACATGTACACATGTTTGTGTATTGTTATATAAACATGAGAATGTTAGAAAGACCATACAAAGGGTTATTGAGTGTCTGCCTTTATTGCATATTCTGGTCATGAAATATATACATGTAAGTATATATGCAATATATATATATATACAATATATACAATGTATATATATATACATATATATATATATATATTCTCAAAGAAGTATGAGGAAGAGGATTGAAGGGATCTGAAATCCCACCATCTGGAGATAATCACTACCATTAATGTTTTAAAGATCATCTTTCATACATTTCTTTGCACATATTCACAACTTCCTGTAGATGAGGTGTGTGATATCGTGATAGAAGAAATGTATATTTGGTTTATGACCAGGTTTATTGGCACAAGAGAGTCTAAAATTCTTGGTGTTTCCAGAGTGGCAGGGTGAGAGGGACAACTTCTGTTATTCATAATAAGCTTCTGTCAACCCTACCTGAGTTTATGCTAATGAGGTGACCTAAGGTACACCCCTACATGGTTTCAGGTCAGGGCTAGTTGCCAGAGGAACTAAGCAGTGATTACAGGTTTGGAACTTTCAACCCTCCCCCCCACCCCCACCAACCCTGGGGAGGGGAGAGAGGCTAGAATTGAGTTAATTAACCAATTACCAATGATTTAATTAATCATGCCTAAGTAATGAAACCTCTATAAAAATCCTAAACGATGTGGTTCAGAAAGTTTCTGGATTAGTGAATGCATCCATGTGCCAGGAGTGCGGTATACCCCCAAATCCCACGGAAACAGAAGAAGCTCCTGTACTCAGGGCCCTTCCAGACCCTGTCCTATGTACTCCTTCATCCGGTTGTTTATTTGTATCCTTTATAGTATCCTTTATAATAAACTGATAATACTAAGCAAGGTGTCTCCCTGAGTTCTGTGAGCCACTAATAGCAAATTATCAAGCCTGAGGAGGAAGAGGTCATGGGAACCCCCGATTTGTAGCCAACTTGGACCGGAGTGTGGGTGACCCGGGACCCACCACTTGTGATTGGTGTCTGAAGCTGTGGCAGTCTCGTGGAACTTAACCAGTGGGGTCTGCACTAATTGGGTAGTGTCAGAAGGGAGTTTCACTGTAGGATACCAATTAGAATTGGTAGAATTGGAGAATTGCTTGGTGTGGAAACCCCACACGTAGAAACAGATCTTAATAGGGTAAATGCTGTTTTTACCATGTATTCCTTTGTGAGGGGATCCTAACAAAATCACACTGAGTCTTATGGTGAGACCCAGAAGAGACCCGGACGACAAGTCAGGAGATGCTGAAAAGTGATGGCTCTCATCCCCTAATTAACTCCATGCGTGGGAGTTACTTCACTTCTCTGGGCTCCAGTTGCTGCCATAAAATGGTGCTATTTACTAGATGGTCTCTGAGGTTCCTTTTTGTTTTGGAATTCAGCACTCCTATACTGTTGGCCGTGAGAAAGTCAGCCTGGCGTACAGGAGGCTTCAGAATCAGACAGCCCTAAAGTTCAACACCAAGGTGATATTACTGGTACACTAATAATGAAGTGCTTCACTTGAAAAATGGGGAAATAATCATCACGTTGTAGAATTGTAGAGATTGGAAAATAAACATAGATCAGTAAACACAGCAGCATTCTTTCTCAGATTTAATGCCACTTAAGAGACAAATTATTTTTTAACAAACAAATTAAAATAATGGATGCTATTTCATGTCTAAAAGGCTACTCTGTCATTTTTAAGGTGAAACAGTTTAAAATAAGCTATGAACTTCGATGAAGGGAAATGAAGAAATGATGAAACACAAAGCCTTTGCAGTTTCTTCAGAGAGCTCATTGCAGAACAGTTTACTGATGGAAACTTTTGGAGGGGTTTGTCCAGGTCTACCCAGACAGGTGCTGCTATAATAAAGCCTTCCTGGGTTTCAGCAAAATGAAGAGAGGTTTGTTAAGTTTAAACAGAGCAAAGAGCCATTTTAGTCAGGATGAAAAATGAGTTTATTTGGGAATAGCAGAGGAATTGCAATTTGGGACGAGAGAGCTATGGTGACCCGCAGGCCAGTCCAAAGAGATAAAGGGAAGGTCAGCTTTTTATTAGGTTTTAGGGGGAAACTGGGGAGGGTTGTTCTGAACAAAAGAAACGAGAGTTAGGTGGTGGTGATTTCCCATTAGCTGTAAATGGTGGTTAATGCTTGTTGTTGCCGGGGGCATTTTTCTTCCTTTTCTTTCTTTCTTTTAACGTTTATTCATCTTTGAGTGACAGAGAGAGACAGAGTATGAGCTGGGAAAGGGCAGAGAGAGGGAGACACAGAATCCAAAGCAGGCTCCAGGCTCTGAGCTGTCAGCACAGAGCCTGACGTGGGGCTCAAACTCACGAACTGTGAGATCATGACCTGAGCCGAAGTCAGATGCTCAACCGACTGAGCCACACAGGCACCCCCCTTCTTTTTCTTAAAATCAGGAGGGGGCACCTGGCTGGCTCAGTCAGAAGAGCATCGATCTTGGGGCCCTGAGTTCGAGACCCACTTGGGTGTACAGATTACCTAAAATAAATAAATAAACTTAGAAAAAAGCAAGTGATAAAATTCCTGTGTGAAAAATGTCCTCCCTCCCTCATTGAAATAATTACCGTTCTTCTGTGCGTGGTTCTGTAGGCACATGGGGGAGAGCTCCCCCTTCAGGGCTTTTGGGATCCATTTTAAATGAGGTTTCCTTTATTTTCACAGGTTACATTTTTCTCCCTGGTGCTAATGCTCATTTTCCACTAAACTGAAAGGAAAAAAAAAGTTGTAATTGAGATTTCATCAACCAGGACATTTTAGACATGCAGAACCCGGACTTTTGCTCTTATACCGTAAATCGAACAAAATGCAGAAAACCATCATTTCCCACTCATGCTACCAATCACTGTGTACCTACAGGGCCGCCTTGTGCCCTGGGAGGAGGGCTATGGCATTTCATAACCATTATAACACTTCCTATGAGGAATCTCAGAACCAGCCTGTCCAAGAACGTCCTTTGACGTTAAGTCAATGATTCAGTCAGAATCTGAAATATTCTTACAGAGAAAATCAATTAGAAAGTTGCATCACTGCAAACTCAATATTAAACCTTCAGCTTCTTTGTGTCATTAAAAGTACAATTCTTTAAGAACTAAAAGCAGTGCAAAATAGTATTATTTAGAACTGACCAAGAGTCATGATTTGGGCAAGGACCAAGGAGAATAATAAACAAACGGGGTGGAAGAATTTGGGATGTGATTTTTTTCCTGACATAAATTCATATTATTTATTATGTGCAGAAGACAGGAAGTGTCGTCTGGGCCAGGAGGACTCTGTCTCACCAGGTACCATCATGAGGTGTGAAAAGGCACCATTCTTTCTATTCAGGAAGACAGCTGGATAGGCCAGGACCATTTTTTTTTTCTGCTGAAGAGTTGTGTCTTAAGACTGTCTGTACTGGATTTGCAGTAGTGGAATTCAGCTCTCTCTGAGGAATTTCTTCGAAGAGACTCCCTTTGTCTTGTGTTCTGTTTCCCATTGGACCACCAGCCTTTGGCTCTGAACGAAAAGCTCCAACCAGAGGGGTTCATCAACCAGCAGGTTGCTGTGTAGAAGAACTCATCATTTGTTTCTTTTTATTTCCCTTCCCGACACACATACTAAATTGAAATGACATTGAAAGTATCAATCTGAGGGGCACTTGGGTGGCTCAGTCAGTTAAGTGTCTGACTTCCGCTCAGGTCATGATCTCAAGGTTCGTGAGTTCAAGTCCCACATCGGGCTCTCTGCTGTCAGCACGGAGCCCACTTCAGATCCCCTGTCCCCCTCTCTCTCTGCCCCTCCCCCATTCATGCTATCTATCTCTCTCTCTCGAAGATAAATAAATGTTAAAAAAAGATTTAAACAAGTATCAATCTGAAAAAAAGGAAGGAAGAGAGAATTTGTGGGATTTGCCCTATTTAAACAATATATGTCATTACTCTGGAGTATTAAGAGCAGGCAGGGCCACAGGAAAGCAGTTCCCAGCAGGTGAATAGGTGATAACAAACTGATCATACATGAGTATGAGTATACCGTGTGCAGTTTATAAATTGCTTTAGCATGCATTCGTGACCTAATGTGATTCTCATGGCAATGTAATGATACAGATACCATCATTATCCCCCATTTTACAGAGAAGAAGACTGAAGCTCTGAGAGACTGACTTTCCCCAGGTTTTCCAGGTAACAAGAGGCAGAGCTTGAAATCAAGTTTAGGTATTCTGACTTCAAAGTCTTTGTCCTTCTATTCGCTTTTTAAAGAAGATCTAAAACTCTGGAATCCTTGAGCTGGAAGAGATCTTGGAGACCTGGCGGGCCAGGCTTTGCTTAGTCCTGCAGGGTGTTAACACAGGTCCCAACAAAGTTTGGGAAATGGCAGATTAAAAGATGTTGAATGGACTTTTTACCCACAGAATGTCCCAGGGTCTTTGTTAAACTAATGGATCTTGATGCTTTGGCTAATCTTATTTGGTGATGGATTTCTTCTTGGGCAGCATCTACCTAAGACCCACAACCTTATCCCCTAGCTGGTGACACTCCTGCGTGGTGTTTTTGGTGAGTCCCAGACCGAACAGAACTAGAGCAACACTATGGTTTTCAACAGAATTATAAAGAGTGATGGAGTTTCTTCTGACTCTTGGGTCTCTTCTTTGTTAATGCTGGTTTTTATCCTATGGCCCCTCAAACCAAACTGCATGAGCTACTGTCCACAGTCCTCCTGGCCACAGTCGCCATTGGAGGGCTCACCTGGACCTCCCAGGCTTCCTTACTGATACCTGCTCTCAACTTGGTCCCTAGTATTCCAGGCTCCATGGTGAGGTGTCTTGGAGGTCAGGCTCTGAATTGCTCAGGTTTAGATCCTGACTCTCCTGTTCACTATCTGTGTTTGCCAGTGTCTGTCAGTTTCCCCATCAACAAAAGGAGGCTAAACAGTACCTGTTTCACATGGTCTTGTAAAGATTAAGTGAGATCATGTAAGTAAAGCACTCAGTTTATTGCCTGGTCCCTAGCAGGTGTTCAAAAAATTCACATTATGATTATTATCATTTAATAATACACTGAACACTAGCTAAGTATTGCCAGAAGACATGTAGGCCACCTTCCATTAATTTCTCCAGATGTCCAAGCAGTTATGACCCCTGTAGAGTTGTCATTATCGAGTGATGTCTTGAGGTCATGCCCTTTGCATGTTTGTGGGATGTTATAGGTTTATAAAAGTCGCTGGACACCTTCCATAGGGATGGTCCTATATCCCTTTGTGCTCTATGATGACTTCTTCATGAGACACTCCTTTCGGAATCAAGTTCTAGAAAAAATGTTTTGTATCTTCTTGTGACCTTAATGATGGCTCTTTCTTCATTTTGGCCTGGAGACAAATTTTTGCCTCAGCTTAATCTTATTTAACCTCCCTTAATTTAGCATTTTCCCCTTTCTTTTGATTTGTACTTTTCATATTACTGAGTTTCTGTTTGCATTTTAAAAATTTTGTTTTTAATGTCTTCATTTTGTAATTGATATTTTTGTAAGCCATTTGAGTCTTTGGAGAATTAGACAGAGCACACATACATACACATGTATACATAAATATCCCAGAAGGATGAGCTGAGTATCAAACAAAAATCACAAGCATTTATTACCAAATAGGAGGTGTATCCTAAGTAATTATTTTTAAAGCAGTTTATCCATTTTTTATACCATACAGTATGCCAATTCATAATTCTTCAAAAATCAAAGAATCACAGAAGTGTCTCAGCATAATTTAATAACACCTGTCATTTCATGAATATTGACTGTGTGCCCAGAAAGAGACTGACACGCATTTTCTCTATTTTTCTTAGCATGTCAGCACATTGGGTAACATTATCTCCATTTTAAACAAAAGAAAACTAAAGCTCTGAGAAGGAAAATGTCTTCCTCAAATTCAAATACATTCAGCTGGTAAGTGGTGGGTTTGAGATTTAAGTCCTGGAAGGTCTAATTATTGTCCATGATTTCTTCAGTACATTGTGCCCCCTCTCGCACAATCAAGAACCCCTCTGGTTGGTAATGGTCGTCATACACATTTCTCCTGCTGAGGCTATTTTGTCCACATCAGATGGTACAGTGGTTTGATTCTCCTACCTTTAAGAGGTGGAGTTTAATTCCTTTTAACTTGAGTGTGGCCTGAACTTAGTGACTTACATCCAACAAACAGAATATGGTGGAAGTAAAAGTGTGTGACAGCAAGATTAGGTCATTGAACGCATTAGGACTGCCTTTTTGTTCTTCTCTTGGACCGCTTGTTCTAGAAGAAGCCAGCTAGCATGTCGCACAGACCCTCAAGTGGCCCCATAGAGGGACCCTGCGGTAAAACAGAGGCTTCCCAGACAATGTCTTCACTGCAAGCCCATCAGAGACCTTGAACGAGAACCACCCATCTAAGCTGCTCCCAAATTCCCAACGCACAGAAACTGTGAGCTAACAATGTTTGTCATTTTAAGCTAAGTTTTGGGGAGATAATGTATTATATAACAGCAGATAACTGAGAAGGAAGATGATATAGAATTTGAGGACCTTGCCCCAGGTCTTATATGGGCCCTTGACAATAATTCACAGTTGTCTGCTACTGGATATACTGGATCTGCCTGTAGCTACTCCTGCAGCCCATGTTTCTGTTAAAGATGGTTGCCTTTTCTGCAGATGAGACTCTAAGTCCACTCTCAAAAAAAAAAATTTATTTATGAGAGAGAAGGTGCAAGTGAATGTGGGTCAGAGAGAGAGCAGTAGGAGAGAGAGAGAGAGAAAGAGAGAAAGAAACGGGGCTCACCCAAAGCGGGGCATGTGCTCACCAGATGTGGGCTCGTGCTCACCCAAAGTGGAGCCCAAGCTCACCTGATGTGGGACTCGAACTGACAACCCCACAAACCATGAGATCATGACCTGAGCCGAAGTCAGATGTTTAACAACTGAGCCACCCCGGCGGCCTGTGAGTCCAGCTCTTAAATATTTGCTGGTGAATAGGAATTTGCATTATTGTCTGGTAGCCCAGAAGGCCCTCACTTTAGACAAACTTGAAGGACTGTACTAGAATACTTGCTGGAGAGGCCAGTTAGGAATGGACCCTGGGAGTGGTAGGCACCTGTAGTCCCAACTACTTGGGAGGTTGAGGCAGGAGGATCACTTGAGCCCAGGAGCTCTGGGCTGTAGTATGCTGTGTCAATTGGGTGTCCACACTAAGACTGGCATCAGTATGGTGACCTTCTAGGAGCAAATGACCACCATGTTGCCTAAGGAGGGGCGGACCAGCCCACACTGGAAACAGAGCAGGTCAAAACTCCTTTGCTAATCAGTAGTGAGATCGTGCCTGTGAATAGTCACTGCACTCCAGCCTGGGCAACAGGGTGAGAGCTTTTCTATAAAAAAAAAGTATATATATGTATATATATGTGTGTGTGTGTGTGTGTGTGTGTGTGTGTGGTATGTGAAAAGAACCAACCTTGAGTGAAGATTTGTTAAAGCCCATTTAGGCCCACTGATGTTTGAGGCAGATGATAGACCCAAGAAGTTGTTAATGTTATCCATATATAGACCCTCCATGTTTTATCCCTGTATTAAATTGTTATAAGAAAGCAAAGAGCCTGGAACATGTTATCTCATGCATCATCCATAAGAATCTCCTTTTAAAACCATGCTTCCGTGCTTGCCCAAAACCCTGGCTGAGATATGTCTTCGAATGACAATTCAGCCAATACATATTCAGTGCTGGCTAGGTACTAAGTGCTACTTCAGGGGTTTGGGGTACAGCAATGAAGAAAACAGACAAAATCCCTGCCCTCATGAATCTTACAGTCTTGTGAGAGAGACAGAGAGCAAGTAACCAAGCAAATACGTAAGATGGTTCCAGAGGGTAAGTGCAATGCAGAGAAATAAAAAAGAGAGTGTGGTGCTGGGCCCAGGGGAGCCCCGGGGGAGAAGAGGCAGGGATGACTGCTCTGAGGGGACACTTGAGCAGAGAGACATGTGTTGAGAAGCTCCGTTGCCAACATTCCAGGCAGAGGCACAAGTCCTGTGGCAGGGATGAGTGTGGCTTCTATGAGGAAGAGCAAAATGACATTTGAGGATTTCTGTGTAAGGATTCACATAACAAATCCCCCTTGAGTTGCAGAGTTTCAGGAAAAGTTTGTCTCTGCTGACCAGTTTGTGTTCTTTTTGGCACAAAAATAACTTACGATGTCTCCCTTTCAGCCTGGGCTTCCAGAAAGCTCATAGCTAAATTCTGTACCGGCTGATGGTGGGTAATCATCTCATCTCAGGGGTCTGGGAGTAGCCGCTCACGCTGCTTCTTTATAGAGATAAATTCTCATTTGTCCTGGGCTTTCTCGGGGTATGCTTATGTTGTCACCCGGATGCCACCTCAAGCAGAGTCGAGAGGGGGTAGAAGAATTAAGGTATTAATATTGTCATTCAACAGATTTTCACTGGAAACAAGGAAGTAGAACAAAGTGGCAGATTTCATTGCCTTATTGATTCCTTGTACATTTATTACTTGTGTACCAGTTTCCAGAAACTGGGTGGGGATCTGTGTGGAAAGACGAGGAGGATGGTTCCTGCCCTCAATGTGTTCCCTCACATTCTAGAATGCAGCACAAACACAACAAGTAATTACAAACATCAGATATGAACTAGCACATGATGGGAGCCCAAAGAGGGAGGCAGCTCGTCCCGGGGAGGACTCTGATGGAGGAGGGGGTCTGTGCATGGGGTCCCTGCCCCTCATGGTAGGAGAAAGGCCACATCAGCCCCTTCACCAGCCCCTGTCCAAGGAGGGTAGTGACTGGCAGAAGATATGGGCACCTTCTGGGATCAATCCTGCCCCAGGGCACTGGGGGTCTGGGCTACACAGCAAGAGCTTTCCTGACAGGAAGAAAAAATAGATTGAAAATGTCTCAGCTCCACAAGTCGTATTTTTAATTGATTTGAACACAGACTCTTCAATCACGGTATTAATATTTAATTGTCCTGTCAGGTCAGATCCTTCCCGGTCAGACAGTTAAAAATGGCCTAAGACTGAGGAGGAAACTAGGTGGTGGGAGAGCATGAAATGAGGGAGGTGAGATGCTGGCACAGGGAAGCGGGGGATAAGATATGAGGGCCAAGGAGGAGCAGCCTGGCCCTGGGGTCTTGACAGGAAGAATTTCTAATTCACTCTGGCTCTGTCATTGTCCCTTCATTATATACATCTGTAAGCATAGCAGCACTTGTCTACAAGGCCGTTTGGGGAACCATGTGGGAGTTCACACAACACAGAAGCCTGTAGGGAAAATGGAGGTTTCTTCATGGGGAGGAAGCTGAGAGGCTGGTCTTTTTGGAAGGATCCACAGGAACCAAGCATTCAAGCCCTTCAGTTTTCCTAAGTTTGTGGGGGTGCTGACTGGGGTTTTGGGCTCCACCCCAGCCCAGGTGAAACCTGATTTACAGGCGTGTTCTTTTGAGAAACAGTGTCCATCTTGGCTGCCTGGCATCACAGCAACGTGGAAAAATGACACGAGCACCATTTTAGGTGAACACACCCTCAGGAGCAGTCAGTCAACGTCTCCATACGACTCGTTCCAAGAGGCTATTATCAGGCAGGAGATGAGAGGGATGGGAGAATTGGCTTTCAGTTCAGCCTCTGGCTTTATTTATACGTCCTTTTTAAAAACAGAATCTGGGAGGTAAGGCCTCTCCCCCCAGAACCAGAGGGAAAAGTGAGTGCCCCCAACCGGGAGGGCCCCACAGTCTTTTCTGACCACTGCCAACTCCCTCCCTGAACGAATGTCTAACAAGTCTAGATAGTTGCAGAACATCGAGATGAGGTGATGTCCTATTTTCAGCAAGCTAGAGGAAAAACTTGAGTCATCTTTAGGAAAGGCTTTAATATCGCCTTCACCTCTCTGTGTGTCTTCTTGGATTGAGACAATGGTTCTCATGGGGGAAGAAGCATCTGCTGGAAGGTGCCTTAGGAAATGTGTGGGTGCGTTTGGTTGTCTTAATGGTTGGGTTGGGATGTTCTCAGTGTTCAGTGGGGGAAAGGGCAGAGATGGCAGACAGGCTGAATGGCTCTGGGTGGTGTCCCCCACCAAGAACGATCCTCTGTCTTGCATGACTCCTGGGTGCCCGTTGTGTGTGTTTGAGTGGAGAATGTGTTTGGGATGATCTGAGCGTAAACCTGAACTCTATTTTACTCATAAAGCATTTGTTGCACATTTTCAAATACACAAAGTTTTCCAGGAAAGCAACTGTTGTGGAAATCAAGGACGGACTGGATTTGGAGGTGGGAGGGAGTACTTTACCAAGAGCTGTTCACCTTTTAGAAAAATCACATCCCTGATGGCAATGCCACTTGTGGTACCTGAGTTATCAGACTCACATACCTGTACCAGTCTGCATTCGCAACTGTCAGATTCACGGGAGCTTCTGTTCCTGCCCGGGGAGCATCTGATACTTTGTGCGGCTCTTAAAGTAATCACAACAAACCTTTATGTATTGAAACACACGCAATTAACATAAGCAATTTTCATTTTATTTCTCATTTGTATTGCCATTAGGGCATTATACGGAGTTTTACAATTATGTGTAAGGTGGCTAATATTAGTTTAATATCAGGAATATAAAAGGGGAATTATAGAATATTTGTTTTTGGCAAGAGGCATTGGTTTTGATCTAGGTTCTAAACCAAGCTTGAGGTTACTGGTTTAGGTTTTACAACAGAAAACATCTTGAGAGAAGAACCAAGCAGGTGGTTTGTCAGGTATCAGACTCCCTGAGTCACATGCTACTCTGAGGCTCAGATGTTTCTGAGAACACAACCGTCTGCAAGCATTAGGCAGCTCATGGGAAAGAGTGAAGGGTCGGAGAAGCAAGAGTGCAAGGGTCCTGTGGGGCACCTTGGGGCACCTAAGTCACAAACCGGGACTTAGCTCCTGCTGACTGCTGCCTGCAGGAGTGTAGGCACGGTGTTGCTAGAGGGTTTTGTTTTTTTTTTTTTTTTTCCTACTGGAAGCTGGCAAGCTGACATGTTGGCAGTTGCATTAGGTAGGGTAAGGCTAGTCTGCTCTAACAAAGGGAGCCAATACAATTGTCTTAAGGAACCAGGATGTTGATTTCTTCTGCAGGTCATGGTCAAGGCAAGGCCACAGCCCCCTCTGGGTGTCAGCAAGGAGAAGAGGGGAGAAGGCGTGGAAGAGAGTGTGTGAAGCATTATTAAGGTGTGGGCTCGGAAGTGGCCCATCTCAGTTCCACTGTGCCCATTTGGTGGACAAATGTACAGCCATTGTCCTGCTATAACACGGCCAGTGACCGCCAGTGTACCTCATTTAAACTTTTTAAAAATACATCATGTGGACCAATGCAGTACGGACCACATGGCTGGACTTGGCTCAAAGACTGCCAGTCCTTCCCTGCTGGCATTTATCATTTAGTCGGGGATTTAAGTTCCACACACAATTAACAATAGAGGAGGAAGGAGGAAGGTGGGTGACACAGGGTATTTAAGTTGGTGCAGGAGTGGCAAAGTCAAAGTAAACACTCTTAGATTGGAGGACAAGAATAGACCTTGAATGCTGGCAAGGGAGTTTTTGTTGAGGTTACCTGCCCCGCCTCAGGAAACCTTCCTGACAAATCCCTTGGGGCCAGCCTCGGTGCTCCTGCGAAACACTCCCGATGAAATGCCAATCGCACTGACTTCTTGTCTGTTTTTGTCTTTCCATCTAGGCTGCAGTTATATTTTGCTCACTGTTATAGCCTCAGGATCTTTCAGACTCACTGGAATATGGTAGGTGCTCAACAAATACTTGATGAATGACTGAAAAACATCCTCAGAGCAGTGGACAATGAATACCTATTAGAGTCTGTGTGAGGCAACATCACAGTGTTTTGGTAGGAAGATTAATCTTGCTATCTTGCTTAGAAGGCCTGAGTAGCAGGACACAGAAAGACTGGGTTGCTTGCGAAGCACGCGGTGAGCGGGAGCAGAGATGTCCTGTGGGAAGGGATGGGCTTGGAAAGGCTGATGGATTTGGTGGGGGGTGGGGGTGGGGCGCAGTCTGAGTGAGGAGTGGAGAATGAGAAACTCTTGATTCTGGTGTTGACCTTCCTGTCTGAAACAGCACCAACAGAGGAGGCCGCTGTACCGGTCAGCCTGGGAAGGCCTGAATGGCGGAGACAGCAGTGAGCAGTGAGCCCTCGAGGGCTCTGTGTGCTACCGAATGGAGTTAAAATAGAAATGTTAGGAGAGGCATCTGGTTTAAGGAAGCATTTATGATGGGCTTTGAGGCCTGGCTAACATGAATACTCTGAAAAGGCAGCTCAGCTTCATTAATTGGCCAGGAATACAGTAAGAGTCCAATAAGTATTTTTATGAATGAAAGAATAAATTAAAAATGGGTGGATGGATGGATGGGTGGATGGATGGCTTTGGTTTGTATTAGACTCTTTGGAAAAATGATGAAGAGGACGATTGAGGATTCTTCCCAAGTTAAAAAGTTTTTGGTTGCTATGTCAGGCCTTGGCCTCTCGAGGCAGTTGAAGAGACACATAATCTCTGAGGAACAGGATTCTGCTAGACAGGATGGGGGGTTCAGGGAAAAGTCAGGTCACCTCTTCCCTGAGCCAGTGATCTAGCTGAATCTCGCCCCTGTGGCCAAGGATCAACCCAACTGCCAACCTTGTCAGTCACACCAGCCAGGCCTGGAAGGCTTCCGCACCACCAAATGTTGGCAGCCGGCCCTAGCATCCGCTATAACATCCTCACGGTGGTAAAAGACACAGGTCTTCCATTGTGTGCAGGCGAGGGAGGCTGCGGATGGGGGCCCCAGACAGAGAGCAGATACATAGGAGAGGAGGCAGCCTCCACAATCAAACAAAGGCTTGGCTGTGTTAGAGGATCCCTCAGGGAGTCAGACATTCAGATGATCAGGCTTGAGTTAAGGAAAAAGCTTTCTCTGCAAATAGAGCAGGTGCCCGGAAGTCGGAGCATCAACTCAAGATGCTGTGGGAAGCAAAATTGAAAGGCCCAGGGTGGCTGGTAGTCAAGGTCATGGTGCCACCAAGCAGGCCTCGGGAGCTAGGGGTGAGGAAGAATTGGGCTTGGTTTTAGTCCCTGGACAAGGAGGCTATGAATGCGGCTGGAGGTAAAGAAGAGGCAGAGGATAATCGTGTTGAAGGAGAACTTAGAGATGAGAGGTCAGAAGTCTTGGGGTTTAAATTCAAGCTTTACCGATTAGCAGTTGACCGTGAGTACATTTCCTTCTTTGTGCCCTCAGTTTTGCACCTGTTCTGCTCTGGCGCAGGATTGTTGAAGGTGGCAGAGGAGAAATGGACGTGCCCAGAAGAGGAGCAGAGCCCCACACCACTGTGAAGGGCTTGGGCATCAGCGATCATGATTTCTCTGCATCTCCTCACGGTGCTGAACGAATATAAAACAGCAGCAGTTCCCAGCTCAGAGACCCCACCCTGAAATATTCCCCACCAAAGTCAAGCGGGCTGCAAATAACCTGAGGGAGCAATGATTTCCCCTCCCGAAGCCCTCGGGATCAATTAGAACTAATCAAAGATTTGGCCCAAGAATTATAAATTGGAATTGATATAAAGTACTTCACTTCCAAACACCTCATTCTTCCCAAAATGATGATTCAAATAATTGACATTCTTTTTTTTTTTTTTTTTAATTTTTTTTAACGTTTATTTATTTTTGAGACAGAGAGAGACAGAGCATGAACGGGGGAGGGGCAGAGAGAGAGGGAGACACAGAATCGGGAACAGGCTCCAGGCTCCGAGCCATCAGCCCAGAGCCCGACGCGGGGCTCGAACTCACGGACCGTGAGATCGTGACCTGAGCTGAAGTCGGACGCTTAACCGACTGAGCCACCCAGGCGCCCCAAATAATTGACATTCTGAATGAGACTGAAAAATGTGCTTTGGGAAGAAGATGAGACTCCTTTGCCGAACAATAGATTCAGTATTTTTGGAATGACTGAGAACAACAAAGATAAAATACCCAAACCTACCTCATGAGTCAGTCAAGCTAAAAAACCAGATGTTGCCATTATCCAAGTTAAGCGAACAATGCTTTCTTAATTATTTGTTCTAATCAGTCAAAGGTCAGCATGACCTAGGATCTGACTCTAAGTCTGCTGAAGAGAAAACACTTTAAAATTCAACTTTTGGGGGCGCCTGGGTGGCGCAGTCGGTTAAGCGGCCGACTTCAGCCAGGTCACGATCTCGCGGTCCGTGAGTTTGAGCCCCGCGTCAGGCTCTGGGCTGATGGCTCGGAGCCTGGAGCCTGTTTCCGATTCTGTGTCTCCCTCTCTCTCTGCCCCTCCCCCGTTCATGCTCTGTCTCTCTCTCTGTCCCAAAAATAAATTAAAAAAAAAAAAAAAAAAAAAAAAGATTTAAAATTCAACTTTTGGGTTTATGGTAGGTGCTCAATAAATATTTGTAGGATGAATGAGTGTGTAGGTTAAGAAAGCATTCATTGAAATAGGTCCTATAAGATCTAAGAGCAAGGGCTGGGAGGCACCCCTTGGCACCCTTGGCACTTGTCATTGGGCCCTGCACTCACACAAACTCAGGGCATGATGGGTGGGGGAAAGATCAGTTATTATGATCACATTCATCATTTATAAAAATCAGTAATACAAATTTGTCCTGGAAAATAGCTGAATAGTTATTTATTTATTTATTTATTTACTTATTTATTTAAAATGTTTATTTATTTTTGAGAGAGAGGGAGAGACAGAGAGAGAGAGAGAGAGAGCATGAGCAGGGGAGGGGCAGGGAGAGGGAGACAGAGAATCCCAAGCGGGCTCCGCACTGTCAGCACAGAGCCCGACTTGGGGCTCAAACTCACTAACTGTGAGATCGTGACTTGAACAGGAGTTGGATGCTTAACTGACTGAGCCACCCAGGCACCCCCGCTGAGTGAAGTAGGTCTCTCCTGCATCCTGAAATCTTGTTACTGTAATTACCCAAGTCAATTCAACATCTACTGAGAAAGAGTGCAGATTGTTCAAGGATGAGAGGGAGCCATTCCTAATTCCCTAAGAATGGCAGTCTAGGTGGTGGTGGAGTTGGGGCCAGGGGCCCCAGAGGCTAGCAGAAGAGCTGGCTCTGGGCGTCAAACAGGCGTGACACTCCCCCCAGGTTGGTGCATCTTTCAATTATTGTAATACTTTCGAGAGTCACCCACGTTGCTTTATCAGTAGTTATCCAACTAGCATTCCATTATATGGATATACCACCATATGTTAAACTGTTTGCCAGTTGATGGGGATTTGAATAGTTTCTACTTTTCAGTGATTTGAATAGAGCTCCTATGAGCATTAAGAGTATAAGTCTTTGTGGACATATGCTTTCCTTTCTCTTGGATAAATACCTAAGAATGGGATTGCTGAGTGAAATGGTAAATGGATGCTTATCTTTATAAAATTCTGCCAAGTGTGTGCCATACCACTTTTTGCACCCCCATTGGCTATGTATGGAAGCCCCCATTGTTCCACACTCTTGTCAACACTTGGTGTGGTCGATTTATTTAACTTTATTTAACTTTATTTATTTATTTATTTATTTATTTATTTTAGTTTTAGCCATTCTGGTAGCTATGTAGTGGTATTTCATTGTGGTTTTAATTTGTATTTCCCTAGTGACTATTGATGTTGAACATATTTATCAAGTGTGTACATATATTATATACAGCCTTATCAGATATATGCTTTACACATATTTTATTGCAGTCTGTGCTTTATCTTTTCATTTTTCTTACCACTATCATTTGAAGAGCAGGGTTTAAAATTTTTGATGAAGCCTAATTTATCAATTTTTGCTTTGATGATGCATGATTTTTGTGTTCTGGCTAAATATCTTTACTTAATCCAAAGCTGTAAAAGCTTTACCCTTTGTTTTTCTTTCAGAAGCTTTACAATTTTCTTGCATTTAGTAGTAGGATCCATTTGAAGTTCATTTTTGTGTGTGGTCTGCAGTAAAGGTCAAAGTTCATTTCATGAATATGGAGGTCTGATTATACCAGCACAACTTATTAACCATAGATGTGTGGACCCATAGCTGGACGCTTACTCTGTTGCACTAATCTATCTCTACTTGTGTGTCTTTACTCTGTGTGTGTCCAGGACCACGTTGTCTATTTTTGTAGCATTATGTTAAGCCCTCAAAGTTGAAAAACAACTTTGTGTTTTTTTTTTAAATTGTTTTTCCTAGATACTTTGCATGTCTATATAAATTTTATAATCAGTTTGCGAATTCCCATACAAAAGCCTATCAGGATTTTGATTGAGATTACTTGAACCTATATAGGTATTCATTTTGATAAATTAGATGAATACCATTGCTAACTGCCACTGATTTTTGAAACAAGCTTTGGAATTTCAGTAAACTGGTCAATTTTCAACTAGGCTGAGGGTTGAGGAGCCTATGAATCTCACCATCTCTTCCGATCCTAGGATGCAGTGAGATGAGGCATCGCTGTGGTGATAGAAACACCACCCTGGAATGTACCCAAGGCTCCAGGGACCACCATTTTGTCCTGAGAGGAAAGCCAGCCTCCTCCTTCAGGGGAACTGTGTGTCTGCGATGGTGAGGCACAACCTCACAACTCAGGCCCAAGACCAGCTGTTTTAGGCATTTCCAAACAGCCACCCTTCCCTTGTTTGTCCAGAGCAAAGTTCGTGTGGTTTTGGAAAAGTAGTCTTACTCAGAGCCCAAGAACACCACAGGCCCCAGGAAGAGAGTATTCTGGGAAGGGGTTGAGGAGAGGCGCTGAGAAAGCCAGGGCGGAGGCACAATCTTCTGGAAGCATTGCCACCACGAGTGGGAGGTCTTCCAAATGGAATATCCAGAGCTGAGGCCACGATTGCCGCACGGCTCCCCTGGGGCGCACCCTCAGAAAGCTGCAGTTCGGCGGCAGAATTGTTGCCTGTTCTTTATACTGTGAATTGTTAGCAGCTTCTAAATAGACCATTCATTTTTCCTTTTAGCACAGAAGGGTCTCACAACTCCAACTACCACCACAGGCTTGAGTATTTCAAGTCAAAACATTCCCCAAACCACAGCCCTCGGGTGAGATGCAGGGCTGGCCAAGAGTTTGGAGTAAAAACAACCCCCAACCAGCCTGGAAATCACTGGGTACACAGGAGGCTGGGGCACCTTGCTCGCATGGGCTGGGAGCCTGAGCATTTTACCAGAGTTAATCTGATAAGGCTACCTTCTCTACCTGCCTCCACTTCCCCTCTGCCCCAGGAAAGAAACCCATTCCAGGACCTGGATCCCAGGGGGAGTGGGGTGTGGGGCACAGAGTGGGACAGCCTAGGACACCTGGAGAACCTGAGCCGTTCCCTCCTTAATTATGGAAAAAAATAAAAGAGGCTTTTGTAACCACCACCCCCCGCCCCCCCAAACCCCCGCGGCTGGGTTTGAATCAGGGAACTGCGGATCAGTGCCAAGCCTCAGCTCAGAGCCTACTAGGTCCGCTGAACAACTCCGGGAACAGCAGTGCGGTGGCAGCTGCAGGGAAGCCAGCCCAAGTCAACCCGGCAAAGCCGGGATCCCAGCAGTTTCGACTGGCCGCAGCCCAGCTGGTGAAGGAGATCCAGGAGGTCCTAGTGGACCCTCGCAGTGTGTCGGTTGCTTTGTGGGAAAGGGTGGCTTTATCAAGTGCTTTGAAATCTAGGTCTCAGACACCAAGAAGGTATTTGCAGGCAAGATCTTGCCGAAGTCGCTGCTGCTGAAGCCGGTCCAGAAGAAGACGCCCAAGGATATTGGCATTCACCACAGCTTCGTCCACCAACACGTCATGGGCTCCGTGGCTTTTTTGACTACAAAACTTGTGTTGGAGCTCTGCTGCTGGAGATCTCGGGGGAGGAAAGCACCGAGCGAGCCCGCGGCCCGCTACTACCTGTGGCAGATGGTCCCTGGATGCCACCACCTGTACCGAAACTGGATTAATCACTGGGACCTCAAGCTGGGCTAACTCCTACTCAGTGAGGATCTGGGGGCGAAAATAGGGGATTCTCACTGGCAACCAAAGCCGAGTATGACAGGGATAGAAGGAAAACCCTGTGGTGCTGAGCCAGAGGGCACACTTTGGAAATGGACACGTGGCCTATTGGATGAGTCGTGTATACCTTGTCAGCGGGCAAACCACCTTTTGAGACTCTTGCCTAACAGAGACCTCACAAGAATGAATACACTATTCCCATGCACATCGACCCCATGGCCACCTCCCTTGTTCACAAGATGCTTTGGACAGATCCCACTGCCTGTCAGACCACTCAAGAGCTGCTCCATGATAACTTTTTTTTTTTTTTAATGTTTATTTATTTTGGAGAGAGACAGAGAGAGAGCAGGGGAGGGGCAGAGAGAGAGAGGGAGACACAGAATCCAAAGCAGGCTCCAGGCTCTGAGCTGTCAGTGCAGAGCCTGACGTGGGGCTCGAACTCACAAACCTGGAGATCATGACCTGAGCCGAAGTCGGATGCTTAACCAACTGAGCCACCCAGGTGCCCCTCCATGCCTAGTTCTTTACTTCCTGCTACATCCCCACCCTTGTCCACACCTGCCTCCCCATTCCACTGAGGTTTTCAGTTGTTCCCAGCAGCCTGGACCTGAGCAACGGGAAGCCTCTCATAATCCTCAGGGAAGGCGATGAAAACCCCAAGCCCCACCCCCCCGGGAAAGAGGGACTCGTGGTCCGGGGTACCTGTGAGGTGGTAGTCTGCCACCCTGGTGACACGCGTGAACAGCACGACAGCCGAGTGGTTACAAGCCAGGCCTCTGGGTCAGATGCCCTGATCCTGGCACTAGCACTTCCTTGCTGTGTGACCTTGAGCAAGTCACTCAATCTCTCTGAGGCACAGTTTTCCTCGCTGTAAAGTGAAGAATCAGCAGTTACTTTATAGGGGTAATTGGGAGGAGTTGGTGAGGAACATTTTGTCACTGGTCAATGAGTGGCAGTGACAATTCGAAGGTGGAACACTGGGATCCAAATGACATCTTTAATGCCCCACTTCCCTGGAATGATGCCAACTCTGCCGGTGTTTGAGAGACTCGGTTTCTACCAGGAAGCCCATCTCACCTGGGACTTGAGGGTGGGAACTCAGTGCTGACCACAGCCAGGTTTTAATGTAGGAAGAGCCTTCATTTTATGCTGGGGTCCTCCTACTTATTGCGATGACCCCATCTATTTGCTTATATATCAGAAGATCCTCAAGCTTTTTCCTTCCAATTGTGTGTCTGTGGTGGAGAGAGGAGAGGCGGGGAGAGGGGAGGTGTTTGAGGCCACCTCTGTGACCCCTGGCAGGAGCCAGAGGGGGCCTGGGGCACCAGAATACCACTGCATCAGCAGAGGCACAAATACCGGACAGATTATCCCAAGGATACAAGAGGATTTAGGGTGACTTGATTTAAAGCTTCCCTTTCTCCTTTTTTGGGCAAAGCCCTGGTAGTTGGGTGGGACTGAAAACAGACAGGGCCTTGTTAGGGACTTGAACTTGCGTGTGTACAATGACAGAGTTTCAGAAAGGGATTTCTCCTTCATATGCCCCTCCGGTCATGTGCCATCCAACCCGATCTTTAAGTGTAAAACTCCATTTGTATTCCAGTGTGATTGTCTCCTGGGGGCTCCAGCCTTGGTTTGCAGCCGAAGAGAAACATTCAGGGGGGCCATCAGCTGACAACACAAGACTGTGGGGAACCGGCCAGTGTCCCTCTCAGCGTCCTCACCACACGGCTGGGCCCCTGGGGGGCAGGGTGATGGCAGATCTGCCTCTACAACCACTTTTCACTGGCTCTTCTCTGTGTTGGTGGTATTCACGGCTGCCAGTCCCTGGTAGGGACAGCAGAGCATGAGAACCTAGTGTCGGGTCAATTACCAAGTGTCCAGCATACCAATGACCAGAACCGTGTGAACAATTGGGGCAAGTGTTTGAAATTCCAGCCGTGAGCCCGGCTGCTCCATGTGGGGACAGGCATATGTCTTGGGTAACATCCCAGCTGGCAGTTTCCAAATTCTCCAGGAATTCAACCTCTGCAGCCCCCAGCTATAATAATGATAACAAGCCCCACCTCCTGCCCCACTAAAGGCACAGGGCATATAAATGCTGCTTTTCTGTTTATTCAGCTCAGGGGCTCCACAGAGAGGGCAGCACTCTTGCCTTCAGTCCCCTGAGACCAGGGACTCCTGCACACAAAGGCTTTCCTCCAGGCAGGGATCAGTTTTCCCTGAAGTTTGTCCATTTGGGGGGGAAGGGGTTCATTTCCTGGATGCTGTGTTCCAGCCTGAATACACCTCCCACAATGAGGGGCGTCCCGAAGGCTGAGGGGCAGCAGCTCAGGGTCCGGGTAAAGCAGGGGCTGGCTGAGGCTGCTGCTTGAGATTAGCCACGAAGGGTAAACTTCCTGCCCGGGAGGGCCGAGCAGCCAGTGGAGGCGGCAGCTTTCCCATCGGGGTGTCTTCATGAAATTCTCTTTCTTTGGAACAATTGAGCAAAATCGTGCCTGGAAACCAGATGGAACCTGGAGGCCTTTCCCTCGCTTGAGTGCTTCATCGTCCAGGCGTTGACTCATTCTCTTGTCCCATATCAACAAGAGGGACGCCCTTTCTGTGTCATTGGGGAGTCCCCACCCATTCTCCCACTTGCCTTGCTCATTCTCCCCATCCAGAATGATCGCAGAGCTTTTTTTCCCCCCACCCCGACTGCTCACAGCCTTGGAGTGTGTGTGTACAAACCGGCCTGCTACTGTTGTTTAACTCCTAAAGGGCAGGGTTTATTTTGTTCAGTTTTGTTTGCTGGTGCCCAATTCAGTGGCATGCTGTGTAGACACATGGTTCTGGAATCCTCCCTGTACCTCACAGTTGCCTGGGGAGATATTTAAAAATGCTCAGCCCCACTCCCAGAAACCCTGATTTAACCGACCTGAGGTCGGGTGGTGATGGGCTGAAAAGCTCCCCTGGGGTGATTCCAGCGTGCAGCCATTGTTGAGATGTCCCCAGAGTAGAATATCAATAAAAACTAGCCTTAGAATGACCCAGTCAGACAGCTTTGCCCAAGTAGCACTTTCTCTTTTATTTATTATTTTTTGAGGAAGGGCTGGATTCTCAACCCCTATCACATCTTGCATGTGTTCACTGTTCGTGACATTTATTTGAGCCATAAAACTCTCGGGGAACCAAGTTCTGGAAGGCTACTGGCAGGCATTTGTCCTGTGATGTTTGGAACTGCACTGAATATCTCCCTACGTCTTATGAAATTCCTGCCTCCGACACACAGGATTCTCTCACCCGTCCTCTGGGTTCATTCCATGCCTATCAAACCTCTTCCTCAACGTTTTCTAGACTGCAGGCCACACCTTCTGAGACTTGGTGGCAAGTGGTCGTGGGCTATTCTGAGGGGCTATGTGAGAGGTCCCAGGTGGGCCACACAGTCCCGGAGGGAGACCCATGTGGACAGGGTATTTTGTGCCAAATTGGAACATGCCCAAGGCCGGATAGAGTCTCACCCACGGCAAACGTGAGAGAAGTGGAATCAAAAAGTGAGGGTTGAGCCATTGCCAGGAGCTGAGGGGCTTCAAGGGAAGGCACAGTCCGGATCCGCCATCTATATGGGAGGGCTGGAGCGAAGACCATAGAAATGTGAGATGAAGAACACATTTGCCATGCTACCAGAGCTCCTGGGGAAGGGAGATCTGCTCCCTGTCATACCTTGAATGCTCTCACTCGTGTCTGACTGCAGCCTGAGTATAACCTGCTGCAGATGGTCACTGGGCTGAGGTGGCTCCTGGATCACTCATGTGTCCCTTTAAACATGATGAAATATTCCAAGTACACAGAAGAGTCTTTAGAGAATAACGTCCAAATAACACGGATACCCTATCTCCCCAAGTTTGCTTCAGCCATTTTTTTGTTAAGTAGACTCCATGCCAAGGCAGGGCTTAAACTCACGACCCCAAGATGAAGACCTGAACTGAGATCATGAGTTGGACCCTCAAGCAACTGAGCCACCCAGGTGCCCCATCTTCAGCCAATTTTTAAAACGTTGTTAACCCTCCTCAGCACCATTTCCTTCCCTCTCTTCATACTCTGTTGCAATTGGTCTTTGTCTCTCCCATGCATGGTACTATACATGTCAGTATCCACACGTAATATACGACATGGTTTTGCAAGCTTTCCAAGTTTATATGCGTGTCATCATATGGTATCCTCTGAATGTTTTTCACTCACTGTTTTTGAGGCTTATCCATGTTGATACAAGATTGACTGCATTACTATTTATTTATCCTTTCTCTTTTTGATGGGCATTTAGGACTGTGTCTAATTCTTTTTGTTAGAAATAATGCTACACATGATGTGGAATGTCTACTCTGGTACAAGTGTACTTGTGCACAGGCGTTCCACTCTCTCCCTGAATGCCCTTCTCCATGACCATTGCAGCTTTCACACCCACTGGCCACCCACACTGGGCTCTGCTATGGGCTCAGCCTTTCTCAGCACTGGCGATTTGGCTCTCAGTCAGTGAGTGTTTGCACTTGGCCTGGTCGCTGGGCACTTGGTGACCTAGTCTGACACCAGAACTCTCCATGGCTCAAGTCTCAGGGCTTCCACCCCAAACCCCACCACCATCTGGCCCATCCTGTAAGGGAGAGTTCTTTTTGTCCGGAAAGACTGGTGTATCTTGGAGCCATGAGGCAGGCTCTCATGCAAGTGGTCCATTTTAGCTGGACCTCAAAGGAAGTTCAGTTTACGGTGATAGGGAAAAATGAAGAGTTTTCCAGACGAGGAGAGAGCAGGAAGCAGAAGAGAATAAACACGACAGGGTAATGTAGGGGCGAAGACCCGGCAAAGAGCGGACAGCCCTGTGGAAGCTGGTTCTGCTGGGGAGCAGGCAGCTGCATTTGTAATGCAAGGTGAGTGGAAGGAGTTAAAGCTTCATGTCTACCTCCCGATGACTCTGTGTGAGCATTCTGGCAAGAAGTGGTGGATGGGCATTGTCAGTGGCAGGGTGATGGTGGCGGGGAGAACCCTGGGAGAAGCACCCGTCCCCCACAGCCATCCCCTGGACCAGCCCCGAGCTTCAGGATTGCTCACTCCTAGCCTTGTGGTCTGCCGCCTTATTTTCCTCCAGCCCACTGAGAGTTAAGGCTCCGGGAAGCCGGGCCTTCTTCCGGGAAGTTAAGGCTTCCGGGAAGCCGTGGCTCACAGGCCACTTCTCACCCCTCTGGCCTCCATCTGAGAGAACTTGGGCAGCCACACGCGGGGTTCAGCCCAGCAATCACCAGGGACCTGGAAGCTGACGTTGCTACCGAAGGCGTGGAGAGTGGACACCAAGGGGCAGTCTAGAGTCCTGTCAGCTGGACTCCTCTTCGACTTGAGGTTCAAGAGAAGCTCCCAAAGCCCCACTCTGGGGCACAGGAGAGAGGAGACCAGCACATGTGTGGGGAGGGGTGGAGCAGGGTTGGGGTTAGGGTGCTCTTTAAGCTTGGCAGGCCTTGTGATTTCCTTTTTTTTTTTTTAATTAAAAATTTTTTTTAATATTTATTATTTATTTTTGAAAGAGAGAGAGAGAGACAAAGCACAAGTGGGGTGGGGTCAGAGAAAGAGGGAGACACAGAATTTGAAGCAGGTTCCAGGCTCTGAGCTGTCAGCACAGAGCCCAAGGCAGGGCTCTAACTCATGAACCATGAGATCATGACCTGAGCTGAAGTCAGACACTTAACCGATTGAGCCACCCAGGTGCCCCTTGGCCTTGTGATTTCAAATGAACTTCCACAGGAAGAAACAGGCTCGTTGTGTTTGAAAGAATTTACCCTGAGCAGAATCTTGGGCTTTTGCCTTGTTTGACAGCCCATAACACTCGCCTGTAAATCTGAACTTCCAGCTCTACTGCTTGCAGGAAAAAACCTGGGAATAGTTATCAACTCCTTCTCCTTGGCAGGCTGTCATCCTCCCACGCACCACCTCCACCCCAACTTGCACCTCCACACCATTAGGAAATCACAAGGCAAATATTCCCAAGGGCAAGGGCGGAGGGCAGAAGGCTGGCTGGGCTGGCTGATGGACCAGCATCAGAAGTGAACAGGCTGATGCATCAGGGAGGACAGAGCCAAGGGCAGGTGCTTTTGACTTCATGCTTGGAGGCTGTGGGTATGTGTATGTGTGTGTGTGTGTGTGTGTGTGTGTGTGTATTTCTCTTTGGTAGAGCCTGAAAGGCCAGTGTAGTTGAGAGAATCGATTTTTTTGAGCCTCCCATACGTGACAGGTACTCACTGCGTTGGAGGCGGGCAGGAGAGAGACTGTGAGGAACCTGCCTCATTTTTTGTGCTGCTTCTCCTGCATTTGACTTTGAAGAGGGCCATTCTGTAAGTCCTCATGTCCCTGCCCCCCTATTTGGGAGACCCCAGTGCCTGGCATACACTGTGCAATGAACACACATGGGCTGGCTGAGTGCCTTCATGAAGCAGGTGGTTGTTCATTGAATGTTTACTATGGGATCTCCTCAGATCAAACCTATGAGAAAAGTGTCATTTTTTACTGATGAGGTGCACTAGGCTCAGGAAGGTTAAGTGACTTGTCCAAGGTCTTGCAGCTAGGAAGTCATGTGTGTGCGCATGTATGTGTGTACTGGGGAGAGGGAGTGGAGATATACAAGAGATTTAAAAGGCTCATGGCATGATTTTTTATTATTGCTCATTCTTGCACCTTCATCAAACCCGTGAATTTGTGCATTTGTAGAAGCTGACGGGATTGAGTGGGCTGTCCCTGGAAACTGGGGGCAATGAAGACAAAGTTGGGGGCTTTCCAAGTGGGTCCTGGATGCAGTACATATCTGCAAAATCAGAACTTGAAAGAATGGATAGGAGAAGCCCTGTGTACTGAGAATAGGGAAGAAGAGAGACGCAGGGAGGGACAACAGGGACAAGATCTGTGACATTTAAATGGCCCCCTCCTGGAGACCTAGGAAAGAAGAAAGGCACACAAAAAAAAGAACAAAGCCAGGTCAACTGTTAAAAATTATTTAATAGAAAGTCCAATGTCAAAATGTAACAATAAACAAAAATACACATGTATAAATATGTATATATAATTAGACCTGTACACTTTCTCAGACCCTTTTCAAAATGGAACAGAATCATCATTACATCTTGGTGGTCAAATCAACAATAATATTCGAGCGATGTGGCTGCTGAAGCAGTTGGAGGGTTCAAAGAATTCCAATCATGAGAGAGCCGGGGATGTCGCCAAACGTCCTCTTCTGGAGACCCAGAGAGGGAAGATGAGCAATCCCACGACTCTGGACAGTGTACCTGATCTTTTCTTAGCACCTGTAGCCACGACTGTCTGGGGATAGCTTTCCGGTCGGGCAGGTTTTTAATTCTTTAAATTATGTTGTGTGAAGAGTTTGCTTGCCCTGTCTCCCAGGTCAGAAGCTCCTGGGGATTTTATCTTAAGACCTTCTTATTCCGCAGGCCAAGCGCCAGCACGGTGGTTTGGGATGGACGCCATCAAGGTGTGCAGCTTTGCTCTTAAAACAGTAGTGTCCAAAGCGGGTATGCACATCCCAGGGGGGTACTTGAGATCCCCCTCAGGTGTTGAGAGAGAAAATACCAGAACCTCTGTTTATGATATTTTTTTATCTTATTCTTTTAAGATTTCTATGTTGTATACTTTTTATAATGTGTCTAATATATTAGCACAGGAATATTGTGAATATGCGCTTTAAATAAATTTCTAAACATACAGAGGAGGTGCTTCTCACAGAGTTTTTGCTGATAGGCATGTGCGGTGGAAATAATGGGCACCCACTGCTTTACAGAGTTCATGTGCATGCAGAGAGCTGGGGAGCCTGCCCAGCTGGGCTCCCATGTCCGCCCGAGGAAGCTTTGCAGGTGCTCAGAAAGGCGATGCCCCTAGTCACCTCTCAGACACAACTGAGAGCTGATGCCTCCTGATCCTGCCACTATTGTCTCCCGTGAATGTAAGGCCCTTCTCCCAAATAAAACACAATACGCGGAACAAATACACAGCCACTGACAACCAGCAAGGAGGCATTTGGATCTTTTCCCGGGGACAGTGAGGGAACTAGACCAGAGCTGACAATGGGGAGAGGATGCCCTAAGGCAAACCTCGCCATATCCCATGACCACCCCCTACTGCCACCGAGGGGACCCTCCAGGACCTTGATTTTAAGGTAGGCGAGTGTGAGGCCAAAGGTTCTTCAATTTCCAACATCATGGTAACCGCGGGCCAAATTCTAATCGAAACAGGCCAGGCCTGTGGGACATTTGGGAACCACGAGACACCGAATTAGAAATTCCTCAGCAAGGAGCCAGAGGAGCATCTGGCAAAAGGGTGGTGTTTGAGCTCCAATCTTTCCAAGGTTCAGAAGGCTGGTGTTGCTGTAGAATATGCCAAGGCTGCACCCAGGGGACAGGTGTGGGGGTTTTGCAAGAGGTCAGTCCCCAGGAATATTCAGAATCCTTTGGGGTCCCCGAGCAGAAGACCAAACTGTACCTTCGGCCCCTAATTCCTCCAGCCTCTTGGGGAAACCAGCACTTGTTCGAGCCTTTTCTTAAGTTTCTAGAAACCGTGCTGCCTCATAGCTAGTATTTTGATTCATTGAATTCTTTCTCTTCTCTTTATAAAATTTCTAATCATTTGTGGGGATGGGGGAGGGCAGAACCCAATGCTCTAAACTCCTAATGGGTTCTCTGGAAAACCGAGAAGGCACTGTGAATTGTCTCCACAGAGAGACTGCTTCTCCCCAAGCCTCCCTGCCTCATGACCAGAAGGCGCAGAGCTCTGAACTCTGGTGGCTCCTCGGTCCCCGTGAGGTCCATGGCAGCTGTCTAGGCCTGCAGGTATTTTCCATGTGCATACATTCCATTTGTGCTTTTTTTTTTTTTTTTTTTTTTTTTTTTTTATATCCCCTTTCTTTGGCAGGATTCAGGTAGGTACTCCGGACAGAGCAAAGGCTTGGCCACAGGGCGTGACCTAACTCGGTGAAAGGCTGCCCGAGCGCAGCAGCCTTTGGGTAGAATGAATGAAGGGGTCACACTAGGCCAGCCAGCCCTCTGCTGCTTCCCATGTATTCAGCTTAGGGCACACCCTCATCACAGGGTCTAGGCCAGCCTCCTTCCAAGAGGTATTCTTAACCTTCGTGGCTCCACGGACAGGTCAGGATGGCCAGGCAGTGTGCCCTGTATGCCTCTAAGCAAGATCTAGCCCAGGTTAAAGCCCTTGAATGCAAACAGCTTTTGGCGGGAGGACAAGGTGCTGGGGTGGGGTGGGGGCAGAGGCAGAGGACACCTGGGAACGAATCATCTCAGTGAGCAACTGTGAGCTTTCACAGCAAGAGGGCCGAGCCTGGCCCTGGTGCTACCCACACTTACCTCTCTGGGTGACCTCAGCAGTGACCTCTGACTCGGAGGGCAGAGCATGGCCTATAGCTCTTCTTTAACCCCCCCACCCCAGGTCCACTGTGAAGCCTCTGAGGTCCTCTGGGACCAGCCAGCTGACTGCTTGTCCTCACCCTCTTTCCTCGACTCCTCAGCTCCCAGCTTCAGCGACTTTACCCCGACAGCCTACGCTGTCTCTCCTTTGGGCTGAGACGCACGCTGTTCCCTCAGCGTAGAAGGCCCTTTGCAACGCTCTCCCTCAGTCCTCTAACAAACTTGAGCTTTGATGTCACCCCTTTCGGGGAGCCCCTGATTCTCCAAGCCGGTCGGCTGTTACTCTGAGATGCTCCCGCAGCACCCAGTACTGATCCCACAGTGTCTTCCCAACTAATGGCAGGCTCCTTGAGGGCAGGAGCTATGTTTGGTTCAACCGGGTATTGCTGGCAATTAGCTCAGTGCCTGGAGTATACTGTGCGCTCTATAAACACTGAATGCATGAGTCCTCAACACTGGAGAAGGCAATGCTAAACATGCTACATCTGGGACAACCTGGAGGAAGGGCCCCAAATCCTACAGGAAGGGGCTCCAGCACTGCTGTTGGAGCATCCTAGTGGAACTGCCGAAATGCCAGTCAAGGTCACACTGGATGAACAGGAGAGCGTGTAGGAAACGCTGTAGATGCAAATGGCTGGACGAGGCACATACCCTGAGGGATGAATCCTTTATGCACCACGGATAGGGAAAGGAGGCCAGCCACGATATCCAGGCTAGAAGCCCAGGTAAGTCAAACATGTCAGTGGCAGGGCAGCCTGGTCCAGAGGGGGCACAGGGTGAGGTGACCAGCAGACCTCTATCCTCCTGTTTCAGTCTAACTCAAACTTTCACGAGAGGGATCACCAGCGTTTCCTGTTTTGTCATTACTAGAGTTACACCAATACTTTCCTAGATGTCATCTTAGAGATTACAAAAAGCAAAATACAGCTTTTCCTTGAAGTATTTCAGTGATAAAGTAGTTATATTTTCTTTCTCTATGCATCTTTGTGCATGTGCATGTGAGCGTGTGTGTGTGTATGTGTGTGTGTGTTAAGAAAATAGATCCAAATTTAGAGTCCTAATAAGGCAGCTGCCTGATTCTGTTCCAGGGAAATAGATATGAATTTTTAAAAATAAATTTGCATCTTGTTTTGAATGGAAAAGCTGGCTTGAAATCTATTGTGAAGCTTCCCTTCCCTCGCTCACTTGACTGTCAAGAAAGAACAGTCCCTGAAGGTCTGGACGGAAATGCCCAAAACACAGGGGCTGTTCGATCACCTCTGGGTCTAGGCCAAGTGGTCCCTAAGGTGCCAGAGCTATTTTCAATCCTAGGGACCCTAAGGCAGTTCTGGCTGAGTTTATGGAGTTCTTTTTACTGCCTCTAAGTCTTACTCAATCAAGTTCAAAGCCTTGGACTAAAAATAACTCCTAGAAAGGGAAAAACAGAGAATTCTGGGTAGAGGCGGAAGACAGTATTAGAATGAGGCCTTTGGTTTAGGAATGAATCTTGCTGAATTAAAGCCATTTCTCTGGCTTACAAGAGAGAAGAGCCATTTCCCACGTTATCTTGAAGGAATTTGACAGCTGCTGGGTTTGAAGGAGGTGAGATCTTGGGGATAGTTTTCACAGGAAAACTGAACTTAGCACCCCCTCTACACAAGGAAATTCTTTTGATTCTTTCAACCCAAGTGAGGGTAGGGGTGGGTCCTCTCTAGGCAGCACCTTTAACAGTTGCCATGGAGACGTGAGTCATCTTCTATCGAGGATGTGCCTTTAGAAGCAAGGAAAGGAACTCTGGGGAATTCTTGGGCTCTTCTGACCTTGGACGAGTTATTTAAATGACTATTCAAGTCACTACATGACTATCCAAAACATTAAAGTCTTGAGAGAGATTCACATCTAGTTTCAGTGCTTATACTAGCCTGGAAAATACAGACCCCGGTTCAAACATCAAAAAGAGACATCAAGACCTAGCCCACAAGAAAGGATTGTAAGTCAATGGTCGAGGCCTTTCCTCTACCTTTGGAGCTCAGATTCTCCCACACTTCTCTGCAAGGTTAAGGCTTTTCACCTTAAAATGGTGCAGCCTGTGATGAAATAAGCCTGGGGAGCCAGGGAAGGAAATCAAGCATTCAAAGGCCTGTTCTGGCTGCATCTGGTGTTTAACTGCAGAAGTCCCAGGTTCCTTTTCCAGATGCTGTCAGGATTCCAAGAAGAGAGACCTGTGCTTAAATTCCCAAAGCCTTTTTCTTGTGGACCCTACACTCCTGTTAGCCAGTGGCCTCTCCTGTTTGTGGGCAGCTCATCAGATACAGGAAGGCCAAAGAAAACATTCCCCATGGCAAAGCCAGCTGGTGACGAGCCAAAGAGAGTCTGGAAGGTAGATACCCTCAAAGGGTTGTTTTCACAGTGTTGCAAAGGGCATAGTAATAATAAAAAATTCGGAAAATACTTGAATGACATCTTTCCTTCTTTCAACATGGGCATTTATGTCGGATAGATGCATTCTGTACTTACGATACACTACTTAGGACACGAGGGGAACAGATTTGCTTCACAGGATTATGGTGAGGATTATACGAGACAATCATACAATGCCTAGCACAGTATCTGGCACAGAGTTGAGTATAATTAATAAATATTAGTTTCTTTTCCTCTTTCCCCAAGATTAAGATTAGATCCCAGATAAGGTACAAGAGTCTCCTGAAAGACGTGGTATAGAGAGTCTTCAGGTTTGTCACAAACGTAAATATATTCACCCGCCATCTTCATTTTCTGCTGTAGCCTTTTGACCCTTTCCCAGAGACACACATAAAGGTGACTGAAGGACATATTTTCCACTTGGAAAAACAGGTCCATTCATTGGCAAAAGGCAACCCATACAACTCATTCACAAAATTCCAAAGGTTTATTGCAAGGACAGTTGCCGCGGTGTGAAAGCCGACAGCCTTATCCAGCTTCACACAAGCGCGTGGGGGTCTAGCAGTCCACACGTGACTTCCAGAAGCCAATGTTCCTGCTTCCTGCCACCTTTTCATCATGTCTCTAAATACATATTCCCTTTCCTCGACCCGGTCTTCTTTTCCTTCTGGTGTTTCAAGCAACTTAACAAAAAGCTTTATTTCTGAGAGGTACAAAGAAATAAAACTCTGAAAATGCCTTCCAGGGGCAGAAGCATGGAAGGCAGATTTTATGTAAAATTATACAGTGCAATCTAATACGCCTTTTTTTTTTTTTTTTTTTTTTTTTTAATTTGGGAGTTGGGAGGAGGGAGGCTGCCTTAGACACCAATCGTTTTGCCTTTCATAAAGAACATACTAGAGTCCCGGAGTCCAAGATTCAGAGTCAGTATTTTCTTGGATTAAGAATTTGATCATTTTTCTTCCTAGGAAACCAACATATTTAACGGAGTTTCTTTTCTAAGGCCAGTAGAGATGGAGCGCTCTTAAAATCCTTGCCTAATGTCTGAGCAGAATTTGTAATCAATATGCTGGCCTGCATCACAGGCTCTGAGGTAAAATTCACGAGAGGTATAATTTCTGCTTTTAGCGGGCTTATGGGAGAGTCTGGCTCTCAGAGGAAGAAAGTCTTGATGAGGTTGGGAGGAGGACAGAGGTGCAACTCAAAGCAGGATGGCATCAAATGGGGCCAGGAAGGGGGCGCCACCGTCCCTGGGCTGCTCCTGGGGGCTCTGAGGTCACAGGCGGGTCACTTCGGACTCTGGGGGCGCCCTTGACTTGCGGCAGCGCCAGTGCAGAGCCCAGACGACCTGAGGCTACTCCTCCACCAGCTCATCTCATCTCTTATTCGAGTCAGAGACGGCCCGTCTCAGACCAGGGGCTCTGCAGAGGGGGAGAGACCTGTCTCCCAGCGGGCCTGTGGGTGGCCACCGAGGGCTGACCTAGTTTCCTCGTCTCTGGACTTTGTACTGTTCTTTGTCCCTAAATAGACCATAACACGGCTCTATGCTCCAGCCTGGGGCTAGCAGCATTGCTGAGGTAAAAGCTTCTTTTGAGGTTCTCTGCCAGTAACAAATGCGTATTCAGTTATGACAGCAAGGACTCCAGAATCTTGAATCTCCGCCAACCAAAAGAAAGCAGCGCATATACTGCTGAACTTTTACAACTCCACAACTTAGAACACATAAAGCGTGTGTAATCCAGCTGTAAATCTTGTTGGCAGTCAGCCCCACCCACTGGCCGCCAGGCAGCTGGATTTTGAATTGCATCCGGCACTTGGCCATGCTATCGACTCTCTCTGCTAAAAGCTTCTCAGTCCATTTCTCATCCTTCCTTTTTCTACCTCCATTCGCCAGGCCACTCCCCTCCCTCCCTCCCTCCTTCCATCTCCCTGAGTCCTCAGCCAGCTGAAGCACTAGTTTCTGGATGATTCTTTTCATTGTATCTGAGACAATCTGCTTAATGTTCAGATACACTTGGGTGGGGGGGGGGGAGGAGGGGAAAGGCAAAATATTTTTGCATTAGACCCTTTCAGAAGGCATAAAAAAAATAAAGTACAAACACAAATCACTTGACAATTTTATGATTAAAGCCAACGATGGAAAACAGACAAGCTTTGTGTGCTGCTAACATAGTCAAGCATCTCATGCCAACCCACTCAACCACCCCATTTCTCAGATCTATTTCTAGATACACCGATGTGTCTGCAGATGAAATCACATCTGCACATCAAAGAGTTAAACCCAGGAGACAGAACTCCAGGTGAAGAGGCCCTGGTTCATGGGAACCGGCTTCTAGTTTAATGAAACACTCAGAAGTCAAATTCCCAGGACACACTTAGTTCCGTGTACATGTGTCTGATGTCAAATGTTAAAAATGACTGGAAAAAAACGATACGAGCATGTTTTATCTTTGGGTAGAAGGCGGTGATTTTCTGGGAAGACACTCTCTGAGACACCAAACAGAGGAGTCACAGGGAAGATGCTTCGTGTCAGCATCATTGTTGCCTGGTAAGAATAGGAAATCATCTAACAGTAGGCCAAGTCCCGAATGGACAGGTTTCAGGTGGGGCTCAGCAGCTCATTTACGGTGGAGGAAAACTATTTTAGTCACTTGGCCAAAACCGTACAAAGGGAGGGAACTTAGAACCCTAGGCGACTTGACTCTCTCTGCATTTTTCTGCTTAAAGCAGGATAAAAAGCCTTAAATTTTGGCTGCATCTCTATTTATGTAACAACCACAGCTGCTCCCCAAAATAGCTGCTGTCGGCTGAAAGAATTAAGGGCTTTTGTTGCTAACATTTGAGTCCATTTTCTGTAGCACTTGACTGAGTTTCCTCTCCCTCACTGTTGTGCCCCTCGGTCTAAACGGAGATAAGGACTCGCACCATTAGCACATGGATGGATTGTAAAGTCAAGGCTCATCTCCTCAGCAAGTGCAAATTCAGCTTCTGATTCTGTTCCGTGGCAGGTGCTGCTTGGCTACCCAGGACAAATAACTACCCACCTTGGGAGGGTGGCAGTGCGGCTGATAAACCCCACGAGAGAGATACACCCAGTGCTCCTTCTGTGTTTCTGTGGGACAAACCCAAACCTAGCATAGCATTTAATAGGGTGCCCTTCCCTGACAGTAACAAAGAGAACCCTCATCAAAGCTATCAAACGCGTTAAAAAAATACAAAAGTTATTTTCTCCTTTTTGATTGCTATTTACTTGTGACAACATTTGTTAAAAATATTACTTCTGTCTTCGAGAAGAGATCATTCTCTTCATATAATATGGAAAAATAAACTCTACCAAACCCACAGTCAACATTCCCCCACCACTGCCCTGGGGCTTTGGCTTCTGCATCTCCAAATACCATCACCAGTGTCAACGTGCTACATTTCCAGTAGGCAGACGCTTTGCACTGTCCTAGCCAGTGCTGCAGGTAAGAGGAGGAGGAAGTGGCAAGGTTCATGGAACATTCTGAAGGGAGAGAGTGAGGACGGAGGATGGCTTATTTGCTAACGAAATGAAAGGTAACAGGGTGGTTTCAGGCCCTCCTAAAAAGTCGACGGGTGTCCCCTCATCTCTTCTGACCACTGACAGCCTGCTAATGGGTGGTGGGTGACGGATGGGAGGGCAGGGAGCCACGAAGGTCAATTATCAGTGTCACTGCAAAGGAGGGCTCATCTTCTGCGCCCGGGATCATCGTGAAACACTGAACTGGATGAATGGGAGAAGACAAGGATACATAAAAACAGTAAAATGTTTATTTTCTTAGAAAAAAAAGTGGGGAAGAGGGATTCAAAATGATTGTGATCACACTTCCGTCTGCATCTGAGCAAAGCCAGTGTTGCAAGCTTAATCCTTGATTAAGATCCCTAGTCAATGACACCTGCTGCTCACTCCCACGTCACTCCGGGAGTCACGTCACAACATGCTTTTAATGGATAAGAGCTTCTCTACTTCTTCTTAGCAGAGAAACAAAGCTTGCCATAGCAACCATCCCATCTCCAAAGCGCAACACTGCCAGTGAGAAGCAAGGCTCTGGACCGCTCGGAAGGGACAGGGAGGGAGGGAGGAGAGAGGAAAGGAGACGCTTGTCTTAGAAGCGGAACAGTTCTACAACAGGAGTTTGATATCTGAGTTCACCACTACCTCATCTTATAGAAAATAGGTTGGAGAGCATCTGTAAAACCAACAGTATCTTTAAGGTGAAATTGCAGAATTTTGCTGCATACCTGGACACAAGAGAAGTGAAAAGTTGCAACAAGTTTTAACTAGCAGCAACAAAGAAAGTTCGAGAACGGTTTTGTTTGTTTGTTTGTTTGTTTTTAGCAATATTCCTTTGCAAGTTCATTAAGAAACACTGTAATTTAATGGGGCATACGATATGGAACGATCTTCGTTTGCTATAGTGCTGTTCGTTGAAGAGAACCGACCTTTGCAAAGATTTCAACTGGGGTGTAACTTATTTACACAGTAGTAGCTCCTGGTTTGAGTGGTCGAATTGGTGCTATGTGATATCCTCTTCTTCCGAACAGTAATCTCGACCCTTGAGGGGAAAAGAGAAGAATAGCGTGTGAATGAGAAATTTAAAGCAGAGTCCGAGACAAGTTACTCACCAGCAATTTTCTCTCAATGAGTCTGTCCCCTTGGAACAGAACTCAGGCTTTATCAGTGACTACTGGGCACAAGGTAGAAAAGGTGCAAATGCTTGTTGGCTGATTTATAAATGAACTATGCCTCGAGGCATGGAAGTTTTACCAAGTCCCAAATAAGCCCTTACTTTATATTGGTAAGAACTTATGTTAGGCACATACAAGACTCAGTCTTTCACCAAGAAATTACCAAATGGACGAACCATTCAGGAGACCAAGTTCTCATGAATAAGAAACTGAAATAAACAATGAACAAGCCACTTTTGTCTGGGGCTGGGGCTGCACATACTCTATGGTTACATCTCCATGCCTGGAATTTAGAATTTTACAGAAGGGGATGGTATAATCCAGGGATGTCATAGTTTTAACCCACTCCCAATTAAAACAGGGGTTAAATCCCCCCCCCCCAACCCGGCCCGCCAAAGATCCACTGAACTATGTATAACAGATCTGGGACTATGCTTGGTATGTGTAGGATGCAAAAGAAAGCGAAAATGCTTTTGATTCATTTGCTACCAAAACAGGTTACTTGAGGGCTTGAGGACTACATACAGTCATTACTTTTGAACATTTTCCTCCTCTCTCTAGTGGGTTATACACTCTATGAAGGCATGGTTAGGACTGGGATTTAGGCTCCACATCTGCCCCAGCTGGGTTGTCCTGGTCAGAGCATTCAGCTTCTCCGTCTGTAATCCCTCGAGACGGCACAGGAACAAAAGTACCTGCCCACCATGAGATCACAATATCATAGATAAGGGCTTTGTAAAAGGTCATGTATTAATAGCATTTGTATCCTTCAACCTTTTTCTTTCTGAATACACACTATGCATTTAAATTCTGAGGGGATATATTCCTTTAAAAACAGATTTCTCTACTTAACTGGAACTTATTCCTGAAAGTATCTAAAACAAAGAAAATAACAATTTTGCATGAAACTATTTCGCAAACGTATTACAGGATTCTTTGTCATAATATCTGGATGCTGCAAATATTTCACATTGTCCTAATGGGTGAGCATCATCATAACGTATGACTGTATCATCTGACAGGGCAGTAATCCTGGCTCTGTGACTAGCTCTGGTGTCTTGACCGAGTCACCTCTCTGCGTCTCAGGTTCCCCATCTGTACAGTGAAGACAACTATCCCTACTTCACATGGTTGCTGAAGATTAAACAAGTTAAGAGTAGTACGGTGATGGAATCGTGTCTGGCACATAATTGTAGTTATTATGTGTGTGTGTGTGCATGCACACAGGTGCACATGTGTTTGATAAATAACAAAATGCTGCCACACAGTGAAATCTTCGGGGCCTGCGAGGCATGGGAGGTTGCCAGCTCCCACGTTAAACGGCCCCAGATTGCTTGTTCTCTTTGAATGTGATTCACGATGTTTGGTTTCCTCCTCCATCAGATTGCCAACTCTCACCCCTGCTACCTGCAGAGCATCTGAGCCCCGTGTCACCACCACACTTATTTTAGAAGTGGCACGAAATGTCTCCCAGGCAAAGAAACTGGGTAACCGATCTTCCTGAGAAGAGAGGCATGCACTCAGCCGTCATCGCCCATCAACAGCCTCCCCGGTGACACTGCGCAAGCAGATACCATCCCTCGCCGGGACCCCGACCACTTAGGAGACACTCTGAACCACGTGTTGGGAGCTAGGAAGGAGAACCCCTTGGGCCCTGATGGCTGGGAGTTTACTCTCCAAAGTGGGAAACAGGACACATCCAAACGTACCAGCACAGTGCTAGAAACATAGGTGATGCTCTCCACAGATCCTCAACTCATGCGGCTCAGGGAGGGTATTTGGAAATGGACACTGTTGTTTAGCTGGAGGGGAGAGGCAGGGCTCATGCAGTTTTCATCAGGAAAGGAAAGAGGACATTTCCAGTGTATATACGGATGTACACACTGTTGTGTGACAACAGGCAAATTGCTGGGCTTTGGTTTCCTGGGGATACTCATGGTCTCTGTCTCAGGGTTGTGATCAGGATTAAATGGGAAAAACATAGTGCCTGGCAGATAGTCAATAAAGGTTAGCTGCTGCTGCTATCATTGCAATCATTGTTATTACAAATCCCGAGTGTGGTCAGTCTCCTGGCAGGGGAGCAGGGACCTCCTTCCTTATGGTCATAAACTGTGATCTGATGGGTGTCCCTTCCTCCCACCTCAGCCTTGTACCGCAGGGAGGCCAGAACCTCGTGACCTTGGATACACTTCTGTGGCAGACCCTAAGTCCTTTCCTTTCTTATACCTAAAAGAGGCCCCAAATCAAGGCAAAGCCCCAGCCAGCCAATGTGGTGTGCAGAAGGCACTTCATCCACAAGACAGAACTTGCGTGCAATGACAGAGAGCCACACGTATGTGAACGGATGTCCTCACTGACACAGCAGTGTCTCTAACTCTGTAAATGAGTTACAGAGTTAACACAGCAGAAGGAGCCTTTTAGACCCTCCAAGTTTACTGTTACCATAATGGAGCGCCCCCTTTCGAGGGACAAAACTGTATCAACCGTCTACGTAAACCCAAGACTGCAATGATCACTTCCTGAACATTTTCTTCTCTGAAATTATAACCACTATGAGGAGGAGGAGGAGAAGGTGGAGGAAAATGGCAACAGTTGTTTTGCTGACATTATTTCCTGGACAAATGACACCTGCCAGGTGGGAGAAGCGCCATGTTACCTGCGGGGGGAACCTCAGAGGACCACAGACCACAGGGCTCATCCTCGTCCTTTTTGTTAGAACTGTAGTGAGTTGACAACTAACTTCAAATTCTAATCAGTTCCACTTTTGTTATTGTCACCTGCCAGCAGCTCTGAGAACCAAATATTTCATGGACAGAAAACTTGGAAATCAAAGGCATGGAGAGTAAGAACTCCCGGAGGGCCGGCATCGTTCTAGAAGGGGAACCTGAGAACGGTTCCTGGCACATCCCACCCCCATGCGGGCAGACCTTCTGTAACATGACTGCACATCTCATTTAAATTTATAAAGAACTGTGCTAAAAAGAGAACCTGAAAACCTTCAGCTGTCAGAAGGCAGAAGTGGGAGTGAGCTGGGTTTAGAAGAATCACGGCAATTCTCCTGACCAAGGAGGCCCTTCCCCTTATGCGGCTACAGAAAGGGATGTCTGTAAAGACTGCTTTCCGCAGTCAGAATTGGGGCCTCGAGACACAATTTCCACCCTTGTGCAAAGGACCCGTTGAAAGCCACGGGGAACAAGATCCCTGGGAGGAGGCTGCAAAGTCCCAACAATGCTGACAAGGAAGGCTGTTTGAAGAACCACAGAAGCATCTTGGTGCAGACTCAAAAATCTTCAGGAGGGGGCGCCTGGGTGGCTCAGTCGGTTAAGTGTCCGACTTCAGCTCAGGTCATGATCTCGCGGTCCGTTGAGTTCGAGCCCCGCGTCTGGCTCTGGGCTGATGGCTCAGAGCCTGGAGCCTGCTTCTGATTCTGTGTCTCCCTCTCTCTGCCCCTCCCCCGTTCATGCTCTGTCTCTCTCTGTCTCAAAAATGAATAAACGTTAAAATAAATAAATAAATAAAAAATCTTCAGGAGCTCTTGCCTCTGGAGATTTCCCCCACTGTGCCCCTACTCTGTATGGGTTTTCTGTGTCCTCTTCAGCTGCATTATTTCCTTGGAACTTCAAGAAGTTTATGTCAACACAGAGCATACATTTCCAAGGTTCCAGGGTATGGATTCTTTGTTGGTTGAAATGTCTGGGCTAAGAATTGGGGATGTGAAGGAAAAGAGAAGGGAAAGCCATTATCCTAATTTTAAATTCTGCTAGTTTAAAGAGGGGCAGCCCAAAGAGTGAGTTCGGACCAAGGAATTGTTCCTCTGAAGTACCTTGGTCCTGAAGTTTAAGTAGACAAGTGGTCAAGGGCTGGCCGTCCAGTTTCAGGTTTGATTTTATCATGGAAGTCTCTAGTACATTTCTGTAGACCTGTGGGCTTTCAGCCTAATACATGCACCTCAAGCACCTAACAATCAGCCACGAACAGAGGATTTTCCCAGGGGGGTAGATGACAACTGGATGGATATTACTGAGAGGACGCAGCAAGTCTCAGTTTCCCCATCTGTAAAATGGGGAAAGTGACCTAACATGCAGTGTTGCTGAGGGATCAGAAAACACATAAGGTGCTCAGCAAAGCTTGGCCCACGGGAAGTTATTTAATACATTAGCGCTCTTTTGATGATATTGAAAAATGAGTTCAACAGACGCAGCAGTGAATAAACTGTCTAGGTGAGAAACTGGGCCCATAGCTGAAGGAGTCATTTACACCTAGGTCCTCAAACAAGCCAGGCATGTGGGTGCTAGCCCCTCCCCCTCCATCCCAGATTCCCCCCCCCCCCCCCATCAGCCCTCACCACACTCATCACTTCTCAGTTTCTGGATCTCTGCTCAAATGCCACCTCACTGTCTTCCCTGAACACCCCACCTTGTACACAATAGCCCTTCTACCTCGGCTTCATTTTTATTTATATCATTTATCATTTCCTGGCATTATTCATATATTAGTTCCTTTCGCTATTGGCTGTCTTCTTTCTTGAACAGAAGCATCAAGTGGGCAGAAAGCGTTTTACGCAGTGCTGTATCTCCAGGGCTTTTGACCAGCGTCGGCAACGTGTTAGCTGCTCAGTGAATTGTGCCGCATTCCAGACAGGGAGCCTTCTCTTTGGGGATAGTTTTCCAAGCTGCCCATGAAACTGTTCAACAGCTGAACCCAAGCTCTGCCTGTTTGCAATTCCCAAAGGATGGCTTAATCCAGGCCTTTGGAATCAGAGGATAGGCCTTTCCAGACTGACAGCACACCTTGGTCCCTCGTCTGCGAATCACATGGCTCCGTCTAGATCTTCCCCCTTTTGTATGGGTGCCACTTCCCCCATGCTCTTATTAAAATGGACGCATCCAAAAAAATCCCCAGCACAGAATAAGATACCCCAGATGTACAGCACAAGATACGTAAGAATCAAGTATCTGACAAGGGGGATCACCAGAAGTGACAGACTCCAAGAGAACTGATGTGCTGAATCTTAACCATAATGTAACAGACCATCAAACTGAACTTCTGTTAAAGTTCTGGAGAGGGAAACAGCTCTCATGGAAAGAGGGAAGTAACTTATACAAAGCAATCGAAAAAGATCACAAGAAAATAAAAACAGGAACACATCTGATCATGTGGAAACAGACTTCTGCATGTCAAAAAATAACACAATGAAAAGGCACATTTCATAATGGAAAAATACCTGTAGCATACAGTGTGTAAATAAGTTATAGGAGAAGCTCCTACCAATAATAATAAAAAAAGGACAGTAAGAGGATATCAGTAAGAAGGATGGGTACACACTGGAAACTCATTCAGAATGGAATAAGACCAGTGAACACATAAATAGAAAAGTGGCCTGCTTCAGTCATCAAAAAATACAAATCCAATCATTTGACGGTATTGGAAAACAGTGATGCCCAATTCTTGAGAGTCCACAATGAAATGTAAATCCCAGGTTGCTGGCAGGAATGTAAAATGGTATGGTGGCTTCAAAAGGCAACTTGGTAATGTGTACTATGAGTCCCAAAAATGTTCATACCCCTTATTATAGCAATCATTGAAATCAGTATCAAAGATAAACCCCCAAATATATGTTCTTTCTTTCTTTCTTTCTTTCTTTCTTTCTTTCTTTCTTTCTTTCTTTCTTTCTTTCTTTCTTTCTTTCTTTCTTTCTTAAAAACTTTTTTAATGTTTATTCATTTTTGAGAGAGACAAAGACAGAATGCGAGTGGGTTAGGGGCAGGGAGAGAGGGAGACACAGAATCCGAAGCAGGCTCCAGGCTCTGCCAGCACAGAGCCCAACGGGGAGGCTTGAACCCACAAACTGTGAGATCACGATCTGAGCCAAAGTCGGTGGCTTAACCAACTGAGCCACCCAGGCGCCCCTCCCAAATATATGTTTTGGTTTTTTTTTTTTTTTTTTTAATTTTTTTTTTCAACATTTTTTAATTTATTTTTGGGACAGAGAGAGACAGAGCATGAATGGGGGAGGGGCAGAGAGAGAGGGAGACACAGAATCGGAAACAGGCCCCAGGCTCCGAGCCATCAGCCCAGAGCCTGACGCGGGGCTCGAACTCACGGACCGCGAGATCGTGACCTGGCTGAAGTCGGACGCTTAACCGACTGCGCCACCCAGGCGCCCCCCAAATATATGTTTTTTAAAAAAATATATGCATTGTTGCCCTGGGGCTGGAGGTGGGAAAGAGGATTGACTATAAGCAAGCAGGGGGGACCTTCCTGAGGTGATAGAAATGTTCTAGAACTGGAGGGTGGTGGTGGTTGCATAATTTGGTAAATTTACTATAAATGATTGCATTGTACATAGAAAATGAGTAAGTTTTATGGTATGTAAATTATAGCTTCATAAAGTTCTTAGGAGTGTATGTATAAATATTTTCATTGCAGCATTTTTACTAGGTGTGAAAAAACCCACAAATATCCCAAGAAAAAAAAATGGTTACCAAGGTACGGCCCATGAACACTCTGCTACCAAACACACGAACGAAACAACAGGACCAATCACCCACCGCGTCTCACACAGGCAGGTCTTTCTTGTGCACCACTGTATTTTCACACACATTGTTCCCTTCTCTCAGACCACCTTCTCCAGCTGTCTCCATGCAGCCACTCAGTCTTTACAGTGTTGTTTCAACCTTGTATCTACAAGTGACATTTCCCCCAGGGCTCAGGGAGAATGGGTCTCTTCCCCTCTCAGTCGTCCTTCTATCCTACCACCAGGCTTTAGGGTGATTTTAACCCAAATGTTTGCCTCCCTTACTGCAGGCAGCAGGGTGGGTCTCTTATTCACCCTTGTCTTTTTGGTACTTAATGGAATCCTTGTGTGGCCCACATCACAATGGTTATGAACACTTAGGCGTTTGGAGGGAGGCCGTGCTGTGTGTGTGTAGGCTATTAAATGATGTTTTCAGGAAGTGTCTTGGGACTTTAATAAGTGAAGGAAATTGTCAATATTTTGTGTCCCACAAGAAAGAGCAGTCCTCTTTAACAACACAGCTGAGGGGCACCTGGGTGGCTCAGTTTGTTTAGCGTCCGACTGCAGCTCAGGTTGCTATCTCCTGGTTTGTGAGTTCAAGCCCCATGTTGGGCTCTGTGCTGACAGCTCAGAGCCTGGAGTCTGCTTCGGGTCCTGTGTCTCCCTCTCTCTCTTTGTCCCTCCCCTGCTCCCACTCTCTCTCTCTCTCAAAAATAAATAAACATTAAAAAATTAAAAGAGAAACAACACAGCTGACAAAGAGTAAGGTTTGAACACAAGTATCAGCAGAGACTGGGGCATAGTCTGGTTCTAAGAACAGCCTGGAACCTAGCAGAGGGCAGCAGGAATGCATAGAGGGGGAACAAAGGCTGATATCAGAATCCCACTGTTCACTACTCATCATTCTTATTTATATAAATAATACCTATATATAAACCACAGAAGGAATCATGTCCGGTCCTCTCTCTTTTTTTTTGGACAAAGCAAAAGCACTTTTATATTTGGATTAAAAAATGTGCATCTGGACAGTTCAATTACAAGTGCCAATAGGAACACCAGCTCTCCTTTTTTAAAAAAAATTAATTCCAGTATAGTTAACATACAGTGTTATGTTAGTTTCAGGTGGTTCAGCAATTCTATCCATTATTCAGGGCTCATCATGGTTAAGTGTATTCTTACTCCCTTTCACCCATCTCCCTATCTACCTCCCCTCTGGTAACCATCTGTTTGTTCTCCATTAGAAACAGTCTATTTTTTGGTTTGTCTCTTTTTTTTCCCCCTTTGTTCTTTTGTTTTGTTTCTTAAATTCCACATATGAGTGAAATCATATGGTATTTGTCTTTATCTGACTTATTTCACCTAGCATTGTACTCTAGATCCATCCATGTTGTTGCAAATGGCAAGATTTCATTCTTTTTATGGCTGAACAATATTCCAATGTGTGTGTGTGTGTGTGTGTGTGTGTGTGTGTGTTCCACATCTTCTTTATCCATTCATCTATCCATGGACACTTGTGTTGCTTCCATATCTTGGCTACGGTAAATAATGCTACAATAAACACAGGGATGCGTTTATCTGTTTGAATTAATATTTTTGTATTCTTTGGGTAAATACCCAGTAGTGCTATTACTGGATCGTAGGTAGTTATATTTTCTGCAGTGGCTGCACCAGTTTGCATTCCCAGTCTGGTTCTCTTTTTATAATATTTAGTCAGGAGTCGTAAACTCAGTCTTTGCTGTTGTCCTGAAGTTCTGATTAGAAAACTTCACAGGGGCCAGGGAACTAAATACCTTAGTGAAGATTCTCATGTTTGTAGAAAGCAAGCATTAAGCTTGGTAACAAAGGCCCATTATAGAGTTTTGTTTTAAGGAGGTTTATTTCTGTCTGGAACTGTGAGTTACACTTGTCATAAAGCAGGCTCTTGTTTGCTGACTGACTGATTGACTGACTGAGTCTCCTCTCCTTGATCTCTCTGGATGACACCAGGAACCTGTTAGTTTCTGGCCTGTACATTATTTTGATTCTCCTACTCCCTGTGTGCTTCCTTTATATGATTCATCTTCCTCCTCTCTTCCTAATTATGGGCATCCTGAGTCTCAGTTTCTTGACTTAGCTTTGTCCCTGACAGACTTCTACCCGGCTTTGTGGGACTGGCTTTCAGGTGCCAAAGAACACCTTGATTCGTGAAACATAATTGCCGCAACTGTGTTTTGGGGCAGAAATTCAGTGGGCCATCTCCTTGCTCTGCGCACCGTGCGCCCCCCCCGCCCCACAAGTTTTTTCCCCCAACCTTTTCCTCCAGGCATCACCATCCAGAGGCAACCTCAGACCCATGTTTCCATGGAAATTTGGACACTTATGCTCTGTCCCTGCACCAGGAATACAGGGGCAGAAAAGCTCATTCCAAAGCTAGAGCATCTGTGAATGATGAGTTAGAAACCAGAACCCCCATGATGTGGAGGAGGCAGGAGGTGGGAAAGGGAGACAAATGGAATGAAGGCCACCCCCAGGGGCTGCTATTCCAACTTCTCTCTGCGGGGCAGGGGGCCAGAAGCAGGCACCCTCCACCCCTTCCTCAGGGCTGCAAGTGGTGGGGCCTCTATCGGTCAGTGTTCCAACAGCATTTTCCCTAACAGCCCAACAACGATTTAACCACACTTTTGAGGAAATGCCAGAGAAAAGCAAGAATAATTAGCTGTGCTGTTAAAGTCTCCTCCTCCGGCTTACCTCCTTAGAAAAATCAGTCAAGGCATTAATGGCCACCTCTGTTTCTAATGAGCTTTATTCTAATTAGACTCACACATTGTGATTTCAGTTGGAAAAAAGGTCTCATTTGTAAAGAGCAGTAGGAGTGTGACAGCTTCTGACTGTTTCTTTGACCATACACAGGAATGATCACCACGATAACAGCAGCAATGACAGCCGTCCCCGTATATCAGCTCTTCATTCCCAAGGGAGAGCGAGTATTAACTAAATAGCTGTAAAACCCCCACCAAGCGTTTGTTACACAGGAATCCTCATTCTAGGAACAAAAAAGGAGGACGTTTTAGAAGCTTTAAAGGCACATATTCCTTAAGCTCTTTCTGTCATTGGCACTTGGATGACTTCAGTGACGCCCCTTCCCCATGCAGAGGTGAGTGGGAGTTAGAATAGGGTGGGAGGTTCCTATCTCTAGGCCATTTTGAACTGATGTCCTACAGCAGGTGTTTGGTAACTTTCTCTGTGAAGGGCCAAATAGTAAATATTTTAGGCTTTGCATTCCATACGGTCTCTGTTGCAGCTCAGCCCTACTGTTGTGAGCATGAAGGCAGCCATAGATAAAGTAGAAGAATGATTGTGGCTGTGTTCCAATAAAACTTTATTTGTGGACACTAAAATTGGAATTTCACATACTTTTTCACGTCAGAAAATTTATCCTGCTTTCTTGCTTTTCCAAACCACTGAAATATGTAAAAACCATTCTTGTTTGGTAAACTAGATTTGGCCCATGGGCTATACTTTGCCCACTCCTGTTCCAGAGAACAGAATTACCATCAGTGGCTAACACTGTCAAGGGTTTGGCCTTCTTCCTAGAAGCTCAAGCAACAGAGATAATTTCCATCTTGAGAGAAATGTCTCTCAAGATGGAACCAGAGTTCTCTTCTAAAATGTCATTTTACAAAATTGTTCTTATTTTACAAACAAGAAAAGCATCAATCAAAATAAAAATTTTGCTACAATCTATCTTCCTAATAAATTGGGGACTTTCCAAGTTTCATTTAAATTTCTGTTCATATGTTATTTTTATATAGTTTCAATCCAATGATAGACACATCTTTTTTTTGTTTTTTTTCCACTTAATGTTATCTTATAAAATTTTTTCCTGTTTTAACTGATTTCTTCTAATGATAAATAGATATAACAAATTTTTGTGGAATTCTTTGTGGAAGATTTCCAGGCCATTTGATGGACTTAATTCAAAGGGATGTCTTAGTCTATTCTCAGGTGTAAGCGTTAAGATTTTTTTTTAATGTATATTTTTTTTTTTTGAGAGAGAGAGAGAGAGAAAAGAGAGAGAGAGAGAGAGCAGCAGAGTTGCAGAGAGAAGGAGACACAGAATCCAAAGCAGGCTCCAGGTTCTGAGCTGTCAACAGAGCCCAACACGGGGCTCAAACTCATCGACCATGAGATCATGACCTGAGCCAAAGTCGTATGCTCAATTGATTGAGCCAACCAGGCTCCCCTGTAAGAGTTAAGATTTATTTATTTATTTATTTTTCAACGTTTTTTATTCATTTTTGGGACAGAGAGAGACAGAGCATGAACAGGGGAGGGGCAGAGAGAGAGGGAGACACAGAATCGGAAACAGGCTCCAGGCTCCGAGCCATCAGCCCAGAGCCTGACGCGGGGCTCGAACTCACGGACCGCGAGATCGTGACCTGGCTGAAGTCGGACGCTTAACCGACTGCGCCACCCAGGCGCCCCAAGAGTTAAGATTTAAATACCACCCCCTCACCTCCAGGCCAGGACAACCTATTTGGTAGATTGAGCTTCATGGGTCCCCTCTAAGGTTCACTTCTTCTAGGACATAAAGCCTCATGGCTTCTCTAGGGTTCACTTCCTTCAGGACAATTGCTTTAGCAAGTTTGGGATTTCAATCCTTATGCCTCTTGACAAAGATGTGTCTTCCAGACAAACTCTTTAGAGCTCTCTGTTCAGAACTAATCGCTTATACCCCAGAATGTACATTAAACATGGCTTGGGACTTGGGGAGACTAAGCACCCACTTCCTTTCCTTACAGCTTTTAACTGAGAACAGTCTGAAGGAGTCAGATGGGACTGAGCTCTCTTGCTGGGTTAGGGAACCCCATCATGCCCCCCACGCCCAACTGTCTCACCCCTGAGCTCTATAGATGGTGATGGAGACTGACCCAGTCAGTCACAGATGGAGAGAGTGGAGGATGTTTGCCCGTTATTGCTCACAAGCTAGAAGACGAGAGAGAGTGTGAAAGGTGGGTTCCTTTCCTTCCTCCCTACAGAGAGGAGCGACCTTATTTGTTGGATCAGTGCTCACCACCCCTTCCCTTTCTCTTTGCTTTCAGAATAGGAAGCACATGCATTTGGCCAGGAAGGGAACCATGGCTACTGATGGGAGGTCCCTGCCTATAAAAGGCGGAAGAGTGGATTAGCCAGATATGAGTGGACCAATGAGGAATGGGTGTCCTGGGCCCAGGGACGGGGAGAACATGTCCGTGTGGCTTCCCTCCTCATTTAGGACATGGCTAAGATGGCCGAGCTGCACGCTGAAAGAGAAGGAAAAGCAGGGTCCTTGGGACTTCATTATGGATCCTGAGGGTCCCACTGGCGTGATGAACCTAATGCATTTCTTGGGAATGAGCCTTTTGCAAGGATGACAACTGAAGGAGGCCCACGTGACACATGACAGACGGGGGCAAGCAGAACTGACTGGATTTGTAGGGACTGTTTAGCCTGATGCAAAGCTCTGATTAAATTAAAGATTGTCACACATTTGGCCAATTGGCCAATAAGCAAAACCATGAACAGAAGTCAACTGCATCTCTGATCATAATTATCAGAATCCTTGGAAGTTTAGTGAAGTCTAAACCAGGAGCATTTTGGGTGACTTAGAGCATTGCTTGGTGCCTGGATCTTAGTGCTTCTTGAAGCTTTTCTTCTGCTGGGATGCAGTGGAAGATGTGAGCAAGGCCAGTGACCAGCATGTAATCAGACTTTTTTCCACCACATGTTTTGTCACAAATTCCTGTTTTCATAGGCTTCTGTTCATTTTGAGAAATTTAAAGGACACAGAAAAGTAGAAAGAATGTAACAAACACTGTATTTCTATCATGTGGACATAAGAAGCAGTGATATTTTGGGGCGCCTGGGTGGCTCAGTCGGTTGAGCATCTGACTTCGGCTCAGGTCACGATCTCACGGTTTGTGGGTTCGAGCCCCGCGTCGGGCTCTGTGCTGACAGCCTGGAGCCTGCTTCGGATTCTGTGTCTCCCTGTCTCTCTGCCCCTCCCCTGCTCATGCTCTGTCTCTCTCTGTCTCAAAAATAAAGAAAACATTAAAAAAAATTAAAAAAAAAAAAAGAAGCAGTGATATTTTGTGACATTTGCTGCTGGCTCCCACCCTCCCGGATGGAAGTGCCACCCAGTCCTGGGCTCCTTCCCCATCCCCAGGGGCAAGCAGGGTCATGGGAGTAGTATGTGTTCTTCCAGCCCATTTCTGATACTCTAGTGTTCATACCATATTCCTACTATATCAAATAAATTATACTTTATATGTATATGTATGTTTAAACATATAACAGATGTAAATACATTCCAGTCATAAATATATCATGTAAAAATATACCATACTAATGTGTGCATACACAGCGTGTGTGTGTGTGTGTGTGTGTGTATCACTACATGGTATATAGCTGGTGCTTCATAAATACTTGCTTAATGCCCATCTATAAACAACATACGGTATTTTCACTTTTTTTTTGGTTAAAGTTTATTTTTGAGGGAGAGAGTGTGAGCAGGGGAGGGGCAGAGAGAGAATCCCAAGCAGGTTCCGGGATGTCAGCCCAGAGCCTGATGCAGGGCTCAAACCCACAAACTGCAATATCATGACCTGAGATGAAATCAAGAGTCAGATGCTTAACCGACTGAGCCACCCAGGCACCTTTATTTTTACATTTTTAAATTGGCATCATATCATAACATTTTCATCATTCTGCATATTCCTCTGTTCACTTAATAATACGGTTTCATACTAGCACAAAAACAGACACTCAGATCAATGGAACAGAATAGAGAACCCAGAAATGGACCCACAAACATATGGGCAACTAATCTTTGACAAAGCAGGAAAGAATATCCAATGGAATAAAGACAGTCTCTTCAGCAAGTGGTGCTGGGAAAACTGGACAGCAACATGCAGAAATATGAACCTGGACCACTTTCTTACACCAGACACAAAAATAAACTCAAAATGGATGAAAGACCTCAATGTAAGAAAGGAAGCCATCAAAATCCTTGAGGAGAAAGCAGGTAAAAACCTCTTTGATCTTGCCTGCAGCAACTTCTTACGTCTCCAGAGGCAAGGGAAACAGAAGCAAAAATGAACTACTGGGACCTCACCAAAATAAAAGCTTCTGCACAGCAAAGGAAACAATCAGCAAAACTAAAAGGCAACTGCAGAATGGGAGAAGATATTTGCAAGTGACATATCAGATAAAGGGTTAGTATCCAAAATCTATAAAGAACTTATCAAACTCAACACCCCAAAAACAAATAATCCAGTGAAGAAATGGGTGAAGAATAGACACTTCTCTAAGGAAGACATCCAGATGGCCAACCAACACATGAAAAAATGCCCAACATCACTCATCAGGGAAATACAAATCAAATGAGATACCACAATGAGATACCACCTCACACCTGTCAGAATGGCTAACATTAACAACTGAGGCAACAACAGATGTTGGCGAGGATGTGGAGAAAGAGGATCTCTTTTGCACTGCTGGTGGGAATGCAAACTGGTGCAGCCACTCTGGAAAACAGTATGGAGGCTCCTCAAAAAATTAAAAACAGAACTACCCTACAACCCAGCAATTGCGCTACTAGGTATTTATTCAAGGGGTACAGGTATGCTGTTTCAAAGGGACATATGCACCCCAATGTTTATAGCAGCACTATCCACAATAGCCAAAGTATGGAAAGAGCCCAAATGTCCATCGATGGATGAAGGGATAAAGAAGAAGTGGTATATGTATATAATGGAGCATTACTTGGCAATCAAAAAGAATGAAATCTTGCCATTTGCAACTACGTGGATGGAACTAGAGGGTATTATGCTAAGTGAAATTAGTCAAAGAAAGTCAAATATCATATGACTTCACTCATATGAGGACTTTAAGACACAGAACATATGAACACAAGGGAAGGGAAGCAAAAATAATCCAAAAACAGGGAGGGGGACAAAACATAAGAGACTGTTAAATACAGAGAACAAACAGAGGGTTACCAGAGGGGTTGTGGGAGGGGGGATGGGCTAAATGATAAGGGGCATTAAGGAACCTACTCCTGAAATCACTGTTGCACTATATGCTAACTTGGATGTAAATTTAAAAAATAAAATAAAATAAAATAAAATAATATGGTTTCAAACCTATCAGTCCATATATATACCTGATTCATTTCTTTTGAACTGCTGTATAATATTGCACTGTAGATTCCTACAGTTCAGTCTATTCATTCTTCTAGAGGTGGACACTTAGGCTGCTTCCAGTTCATTCATTCTTTCTTTTTGCTATCAAACACAGAATGCTGCAGTGAACTTTATTGTACAGATGTAAAAATAATTTCAAGCATGCAGACCCAGAGGTTTCATTGATGGTTTTTATTGGTTTGTATTAATTGTACTTCTTTATATATTCCAGCTACAGATCCTTTCAATGTTTTAAGTGTTACAATTATATTCTAGGGGTGCCTGGGTGGCTCAGTCGGTTGAATGTCTGACTCTTGGTTTTGGCTCAGGTCATGATCTCAGTTTGTGGGTTTGAGCCCCACATCAGGGTCTGCACTGATAGCATGAAGCTGCTTGGGATTCTCTCTCTCTCTCTCTCTCTCTCTCTCTCTCTCTCAAAATAAATAAATAAATTTTAAAAGCAAATATATTCCAAACTAGTTCACCAGAAGGTCTAGATTTGGGGATTATGAGGGTCATTCATAAGGGGGGCACTGATCCATGATAATTACCTGGATCCTTGTGCCTATTTTCAGTTTGTTAAGAACCCAGAATGGAGGCAGGGTATGATTAAATATCTCCAAACCTCCAGCAACTAATTTTGGGAATATGAGTTTAAAGAATTTTGGTATTCCTCTTTTGAATCTGTTTAGGGAAATGGGATTAAATGAGGGTAATCTAGAATTGTCTGCTCCAAGAATGCCTTCTCTAGGAATGAAACAGAATATGTTTCCACTCAACAGAACTTCAAAGAGAGGAATAAATATCCATAAATGACAAGATTATCTCAGAATAAAACTTTCAAGAAATATACAGAACATAATATGCTTCATAATTCTTTCCCAAATGATATAAATGGACATATGTCATTCTTTGCTACAGAGGGTTCATAATACTAGTGGGAATTTTAAAGAGTTGGGGGCAATCTAAAGTTCCTTTTAACTTGAAATTTTATGCTTCTAGAAGTTCCCTAAAGGCAAGAATCCAACTTTTAAATTATGCACCTCCTACTGGCCCCTGACTCATTTCTGGATCCAGAGAACACATCCCAGATATGCTCATCAAATGAATCAAGAGAAGCCAATCTTATCATTTTAATGATTTCTGGGGAGACCCCTTTTCCTAACTTGTTATAATTTTGTTGCTATCACAAGCATTTTGTGGCAGGTATTACTATTTGCAAAAGCAAGTTTTTAAAAAATCTGTAAGAGTTAAAAAAGAAGGAAACTTCCAGACACGAAAAATATATATAGGGATCCAGCTGTACCCAGGCCACTGACTCACTGACTCATTCTGTAATCACAGCTCAGAAGCTAGCACGAGGCTATTTAATGGCTCTAAAAATGTTCACATGAATCTAATTCCTTAACATGTATATACCACAGGAGGCAGACCGGTCAGTGCACTGGAGAGTGCACTAACACTCTACCTATAAGGAGAGACATCTTTACCATAGGCAGACACTTTTGCTCAAGGGAGATTCAAGCTGTTAAATTCTGCATTTTTAGTTTCAGGTTTAGCCCCCTCGCAACCCCCCTCAATTTCAACAAATAGCCTTGATGATGAGGATACAAAAAACTTCAATCAAAATAAGAGCTACCGATCACAGAGCGCATTTCAAACTCTCTGCTAGAGACTCTTTGGTGAATGATCTTCAATTTCCCAGACAAGTTGGTATTATTATGCAAATTTGTTTGGTGGCCGAACCAGAGGATCAGAAAGGTTAAACAATTAGCCTGGGGTCACACAGCTAAGACTAGAGGTGGCCCTCAGATCTGGCCCAGGTTGGAAGCACAGGTTCTTTCTCTTACCTGGTGCTGCTTCGTTCCTCGACCTCTCTCAGTCCAGGTCTTGGCATTGTCCCCGCTGTCTACCTGCTCTGCTGTTCTTTGTTAAGAACACTTCCAATCTTGCTGAGCCCTCTGCTGGAGGAGTCTGCCTGACCACACCTCCTTCCTTTGTAGGCTTTCACTTCTGCTAAGCCCACTTGTCTTATTTGTGCCATGCTCTCTCTCATTCAACAAGATTAGTAAGTATCTGTTCAGTCCCAGGCCCTGTGCGAGGTTCTGAAGAAACAAAGACAAATGAGACCCAATTCTTATCCTAAGGAAACTCCCTGTTTAATTCTTTGAGTCCTTTTAGAGACTCATACACAAAAAAGCAGCAGTCACAGAGGTTGGCACCCTCTCTATCTCAGCAAACTCTCTGTAGGGCTAGGACAATGCCCGTGGCTGCCGAACGCAGTGAGTGGAAGGGCCATGGAGAGGAAGGGAAACAGCCTGAGAAGAGGACAGGAAGGAGAAACCGAATGGGCACAAGGGAATGACACACACCAGTGTCACCGTCTTTCTGTTCCGAATGGTACCTCCCCTGGCCTAAGTACTGCACCCACAGCAACATGACACCAACCACGGATTGCGCCGCACATTACCGTGGGGTTCAGAGCACTGCTGGCCACACTTCATTCATTAAAATGGAATGGTTCTTATTTGCATTCCTGTACTACACTGTTCTGGACTCTGAACTCTTCTCCTCGGCTGCTCCCTAAAGAGCCAGGCTGACAGCACCTCAAGAACTCTCTGAACATCAAGCCCTCCGGAGAAAAGAAAGTGAGCAGAGACTGTGTGTGCTGCATGTCTTCCAGATCTGTCGCCTCCTTTCTCTTCCTTGGCTGCACCGTCTATTACTCTCAGCTACCTGGGAGCGCTAGGATGGGAGCCCAGAGCGTGTGCACCCTTTGCCAGTGGTTCCTACACCAACATCATCACCACGACTCTTCAGTATGGAGAAAAACAAAACAGGACTGAGTCACATCCTTACCCTTGTAATTATAGCTTTACATTGGCTGATGTATGAGGAAAGGTACATACAGGAGAGAGAGCAGAAGAGGCAGCGGGATGAAGGGAAACACAAGGAAGGGTCTGGTTATTAGCAAAAGCAAGGCCACACTATGCTTAGCATGGAGCAAGAAATTGTTTACTGAAATGCTACTGGCAGCCCAGCCCACTTGCAAAGTATACGTGCCAGCAAGGGCCTCTCTGCCAGTGTTGAGGGCTGTTGAGGGTCTTGGTTGTTACCAGAAGTGAAAGCGAGAAGGGAGGTACACCCTATGATTTCCTCTGCACACACGGGCAGGCTGTGCCACATTCCTGAGGATTGGAGACAACAGTCCCATGTTTCTCAACTAGTGGGCACTGAGGAGGCCCTCAAACCCACCACCAAGGAGTAAAACCTGTCATCAGCTGCGCCTCTCAAACATTGTATGTGATTCTACAGCAGCTGTGAGGTCACACAGTCCACTCAGAGTTTGTAATTACAAGCCAGACCCTGTCTTCACCGGGTGAAAAGCAAACACCTTCTGATCAAGACATGGTTCAGACTGAGCTGATGTAATATTAAGAGAAGGAGCCCTGGAATAAATTGATAAATGCAGACCTGCTCTCTTACCAACTAGGTTAGTTTTGGGGCCAAGGGAATCAGGCCACTCCAGGAATGCAAACATTTTCTAAGTGTGAATGCCTTTTTAATAACAGATGTACAGGTCTACAGATGAACATCTTTTAAAATCAGCTGATTTTAAATCGCAGACTGTTCTTTCTCAGACATTTCCCTAAAATGTTCCAATGAATAGTGCCAGTCAACGGTGGTAGTCTCAAGCTCACACAGGAATAAGTGAGACGACACACTAGGTATGCTGGTGGCTCAGCCTTGGGGGTGAAGTACTTTCAGCTACTTTTGAGAAGAAGGAAGGAAAGTACGAAAAAAAGGAGAATGGCTTTGCATGGGAATTATCTGCACTCAGTTTTCTAATCTTTAAATTAAAAAAAATTGTTAATGTTTATTTATTTTGAGAGAGAGAGAGAGAGAGAGAGAGAGAGAGAGAGAGCATGATCAGGGAAGGGGCAGAGAGAGGGAGACACAGAACTTGAAGCAGGCTCCAGGGTCTGAGCTGTCCACCCAGAGCCTGACGTGAGGCTCGAACTCACAAACTGTGAGATCATGACCCGAGCCAAAGTTGGATGCTCAACTGACTGAGCGACCTAGGAGCCCTAGTCTTCTAATCTTTAAAACCAGACGTCTATATGGATCATTGCGGATAAGGTTCAAGGGTGCAAATGGGCCCTGGATTTGAGGGAAGCACATCAATCATATGCATCATAAAGAAATCCACAGGTTCTTGGCCTGGGGCCCAGGGATAGGCTCCAGGGAACTACACAACTCTGACATTTGACTTAAGAAATTAGTGTATATGATATCATGTGCATTAAAAAAAAGATGTTTATTCTGAGAGAGAGAGGAGAGAGCGAGTGTGTGTGTGTGAGTAGGGGACAGGGAGAGCCAGACTCCCAAGCAGGCTCCATGCTGCCAGCACAGAGCCCAACATGGGGCTCAATCTCACCAACTGTGAGATCATGACCTGAGTCGAAATCAAGAGTCTGATGCTTAACCAACTGAGCCTCCCAGGCACCACTAATGTACATTTTTATAGGGAGACTCTTTATCACTTTTACCAGATTCCAAAAAGATACTCACCACCAACAAAGTTTACAATTTTGCTTGAGAAAAACTAACCAGATGCAAGTGGTAGTGTACTGAGATATTCTTTATTTAATATAAAGGTGTTAGTGCGCCTGGGTGGCCAGTCGGTTAAGCGTCCGACTTCAGCTTAGGTCACGAACCCATGGTTTGTGAGTCTGAGCCTGCATCTGGGTCTGCACTGACAGTGCAGGGCCTGCTTGGGATTTTCTCTCTCTCTCCCTCTCTCTGCCCTTCCCCCACTCTCCCTCTCTCTCTGTCAAAATAAATAAATTATGTGTGTGTATATATATATATATATATATATATATATATGTGTGTGTGTGTGTATATATGTATATATGTATATATATATTATATAGACACCCAGAGGTGTCTCGCGGGGGGGGGGGCAACAGACTCCTTGGTCATCAGCTATTCTTATATCCTCATAAAGCAAATATATATACTTGTTCTTGCCTAGAGAAGATACTATAATTCCTATGAATACATGTATTTACTTGTTTTGCTTCTAACAATTAAACCCAAATGTATAGAAGAAAGCGTATCTTAAAATCTTATGTAATCTGTATTTGGTAGTATACTCAGAATCTCCTCCATGGGGCCAACTTTTAATAATCTAGATACCTTCTTTCTCCTCTAAATACAATGAAAAACTAGAATTTAAAATCATTACCTTGCTCTGCAGTAAACTATCATTTTCTCTAAGTTGCAAAATTAGACAAATGTTACCACTTCACATAAGGTTCAGGAGTCTGTGAACTGTCAGGCAAAACAACTATAGATTCCAATGGAATCAGTTAGATATCCGTGTAAAAAATAATGAGGTAAAAACAAATGAGGTGCCCCTGTTGTTTCAGAGGATTTTTACTCTCCAAAAAGGAAATGCAAAAGTAAATCAATCAAACAGAGCTCTTTGGAATTCTCCCTGCTCTCTGTCAAAAGCTCTCCCTTGGTTATCTCCAGATGGAGCTCAGCGTCCTGGCCTCCTACACACCACCAGAGCACCTGAAATGGTACCAAGTGTCCACGAAGCTGTCCTGATTGCCTGGTTAACGGACCTCAAGTTTTAATAACTGACCCCACAGACACCTGTGTTCAGAACAGGAGGACCTGGCTCATAGTGACAATTGTGTGCTGATGGCAGAGAGTCCGATATGGGTTCAGCTTGAACTCAAGGCACGATGAGATCACGACCTAAGCTCAAGTTGGATGCTTAACCGACTGAGCCACCCAGGTGTCCCAAGTTAGCTTTTTCAAAATGTATTTTTGCAACCTTCTTTTCTTTGCCACCACTACTTAGAAAATGCTGGTCCAGCTGCGGTGCAAAGGTAAACTGCACCTCGGCACCAAGATCACCTCTGAATGAGAGCAGTCCAAATTTAAGTTTCACTAGAAATATTATACCACCTAATAGTCCTAGTTTATTTTTTTAAAGTTTATTTATTCGTCTTAAGAGAGAGAGAAGACATGAGCGGGGAAGGGGCAGAGAGAAAGGAGACAGCGAGAATCCCAAGCAGGCTCCATACCATCAGAGTGGAGACCGATGTGGGGCTCGAACTCATGAACCACAAGATTATGCCCGGAGCCTAGGTTGGAGGCTCAACCAACTGGGCCACCCAGACGCGTCCCTAGATTTTTATTCTAATGGTACTTTTACATCTATCTCGAGAGAGCAGAGATTTCTTCTGGTGTCAAGAATTGAAGGGTAAATTGAAACCACATCCTGCAGACATTCAATAAATACAAAAGAAGAATCAAGGAAGAGCAGGTTTAAATCTCCCCACATTCAGTCCATTTTACTTCTTATCAGTTTAAGGAAGAAAAAGCAATTCCTGGACATTTTGAGAGAGATTAAATCTCAAAACTCAAGCTCTCTTAGAATGACTCCAATTTTCAGCATGAAGCTCTGAGTTTTTTTGTTTTTTTAAATCAGCCCTAGGAAACCTACAGAACAGATCTGAGTTGCATATATAGTTAGTTGTCCCCATGCTAACTTGTACCAAAGAAATATCTAGCAATGGTGAAAAGTCAGGAGAATAATTTGTAAGAACCCAACTTCCAATTTGGGCTATATAAAATATGGTGAGGATTGTATTAAGCCAAATGCATATATTAAGGAGGAACATTTTAACTTTGGAGGCTCAATGGTCAAATAGTACACGGAACAGCATGTTCACAATATTCAGAAGGGTGAATTTTAGATAAGAGGGAAGAAACAGGAAAGCTTGGTTCAGAGCAGACAGAAAATTCCACTAGACATCTAGAACTGGGTGCATGTCACAGGTTATATAAAAGCTCTTCTTCAGATATAAATGTATTTTATAGGGAGAATACTGTTTATGTTGAGTCTACAAATGTTCCTTCGTCCAGGGACGGTTCTATCCAACAAATGATCAAGTTATGCACTTTGCTTTTGTTGTGTTAGACACGTCATTACCCTGGATGCAAAGGGAAAAAGGGAAATCGGATTTCAGATGGAAACAATGAATTCCAGTTGTGAGTGCAAGGAGGTAGAATTTCTATTATGGAAACACACCAGAAAGGGATTAGGTCATCTTAAATGCCTTGTCAGGGTTTGTAAATTTTGTTTAAAAAGATAACTTACTATTCAGGTTTTGGTTTTTACAGACTAACTCTGACTACTAAGATCTTTTTATTGCCAAAAAGCTAGTGGAGGAAAAAAATCCAAATAAACTGAGAAAGAAAAGATCTTCACCATTACAGTGGGAATGAAATATTTATTTTATGCTTTTTTTTATTAAAACAAATGCTATTGACACCTTGAACAGGTTTTGAACCAATACATGAAACTTGGTAATTATTCCCAGATGAAGTTTTTAATCTAAAAAGTCATATGTGAGCAAGGATTTCACTAATAATGAAAAAAAATTACATGCAAATCAGTATTTATGTATAGCCAAGTGATACTATGCATTAAAGTACCATTTTAATTCATCACCCATCTCTACCTTTCACATTGGTAACATCTGCTGGTCTTGTAATGGTGCATTAGAAGATTATACAATTATTCTTTAAGGAGGTCCATTTCAGAATGGGGTCTGCTGCTGAAATACTGGTGAATTTAAGCCCTTCTTCATTATTCTCCATTGAGTGATATGTATCATAACTTAGGAATTTGTGAACAAATGCTCAGATAAAAGGGCCACAAAATGTAAAAAATAAAAATAAACATGGAAAAAATTCAAAGGCAAAACTGGCCCATGACGCCTTAACCACAGTTGTGCTATGTTCTGAATTTAGGATTGTACTCTTCTTCAGAACAAGGTTTTCAAATGACAATACTCAGATTTATAACTTCAGTATTTAAATTCACCCCCTGCGGTGATGCATTTAAATTCTGCAAGTCTGCAAGTAAGCCTTTAATTGTTACCATCTTCCATACTTCATTCAGTTGATTAGCATATGGCACTCTGAGATCCTAAGTATGGGTTCAATTTTCCACACAGATCTTCTTGTCATTGTAAAACGCACACACTCCTAGAGAAGCAACTTGGGAGTCTCGGCTTTGGAGTGAGGCAGATGTGGGCTGAAATTCCAACTGGACCACTACCAGCCTTGCAAACCTTGGTAAGTTATTCAAATATTATGAGCCTTAGTTTCCTTGTCTGTAAAAGGAAGATAAAACGTGTCTCAGAGCCATGTTCCTGAGGTCGGTATTGACTGTAACAGGTTTGCGATGTTTGTAGGAGAACTCAGAGCAGTGTCAGGTATACAGCAGACATTCCGTAAGTTCTGGCAGGTACTAAGAACCTTCTTGCCTGCAGTCTGAAGCGAGAGCAAGGCATCACGTGCAGACAATGTGCAGTGAGAGCAATGTTCTGTCTCTAGGCAAAGGCTCTTACTAGCACTGCTAGACCCTATCTGGCCCTACACACTTTAATTAATTAATGGTCAACAAGCCGAGAATCTTGGATGCTCTGGTATACGCTAAACATTCTCACAGTCACATTTTGTGTGTGTGGCAGGGGGAGGGGGCTTCTTTTGTTTTAACTCTCTACCCATACTCTTACAGGAACAGCTTTGCAACACAGAAACCAGAACATTATTACCTTAACTCATGAGGCAGTTAGCATATTTCCCTTGAAACAAGGAATTTATTTTTACTTCTTACCTTTTCAATTTTTTCATCCAGCATTCTGAAGAATTCTTGTTGGCTTTCAGAGATGTGCATGCTAAAAAAAAAACAGAGAGTAGTTAAGTGTGTATTTCAATGTTTTCTTAAACCCAGCTTCCTCGAATGAAAAACGCTGAGTCCCTAGACTTTGAGGCAGACATTTATTTATTGCCGACTTTTCCACTGAGATAGTCTGAAGTCATATTAAGGATAAATGCCATTACAGTAATCCTCTAAATGTGTTGCATAAAAGTCTACAAGTTCCTATGATTTAAGGAATACAATTTCTTTTCAACGTACATGTTATTTATAGTGATGTTACTGGGAGGTGTGTGCCAAATGATTTCTTCAGATACACATTTGTTAAAAAAAAAAAAAAGGCGTAGCCAAGCAGTACATGGCATATTTCACACTGTGTGTAACTGGAAAAAGAAAATATATCCAAGTTGTTATGGTGAAATGTGTATTTTATAAAGACTGGTATTTAGCATGGTATCCAGCTGAGCATAGAGGTGTGGGCTGGCGGCAAACAGGCAAAGAACTTGACATTGTCCCTGAACGCTTTGTGCAGTGGTGACGGCCAATGCACCTTTTGGGAAGTGCAATTCCACTGGGATGTGGGAGTGCGTCAGGAAGCATATCTGAGTAGCGCTTGCCCTGTGTGCTTGCTTGTCTAATGCTATTTAACAGCTTACTTAGTCAGATGGACACAGTTTGGGGCGGGGGGAGACAAAACAGAAGAAGGTAAGGAGAACAGAGAAGAATCACAGATGGGAAGTGCGTGGGGAGGAAAATGTCTTGGAGGCAACATGGTCTTAATGACAGGAAATAGGTGTAGGTGGTCCAAGGAGGTTCAGGATTCTGGGCTAAGAGACACATCACACAACACGCTTCTTTCACTGTTAGTGCTTACTTGTTGCAGTGGCTGGGGGTGGGGGGAGGGGTGGCTCTGGAATAGCTCCTTCCCTTCAAGTCTCGGTGTAGGGGACAGCCCACCTGACATACCCCTTAGCACTATGCCTCCTCCTTTAGGGGCCGCAGAGAATGGCACAAGGGACCCCACACCCTTCAGGCCTCCAATGACAGATAATGGGGCTTGAAGGAGGTTTTCCCCTGTGTGTAAAAGCAAGATTTAAAATCTGGGGGCACGAGGACATCAGCTCTGATACAAGAGGAAAATGACAAACTATCTTATACCAGCAATCCACTTTCACTTCTATATCATGTCATTTTTCCTGTCCTTGATAATTCAAGTGAGGTATATGTCCTGTTTCAGAAACAGGCCTTCTCTTGTTGCAGGCTAGAAAGGCAGGCCAGAATCTGGGAGCATGAGAATATATTAAACAGCCTCCTTTCCTTCTCTGGCTGGGTGGAGAAGCCATTTTGCCTACCTGAGTTTTCCCAGATTCCCTGTGGTTTTACTTCTTTACGTGCCAAAACATTTTTCATTTGAGCCATTTTGAATGCACACCTTCTAAACTTTAATAGAGGATCTATCACAAACATTACTTGACTTTCACTTAATGACTAGCAGCCACTCCCACGGCCTTAAACCACAATCTCTCTCTGTGATACGGGAACACTCCCTGGAGCCTCTTGAGATGGGGAGAGCTGGCTCTCCTTAAGCAAAGTGGCCTTAAACTATAGGCTTTTGTTCTCTGCCTGCTTTGAACCACTCTCATTTCTTCTGGTCAAAGAAGGTATTAGTTCTCTTTCAGTTTTCTTCCCAGCAGCTGCTTCTGCCCCAGGCTTAGCACACCCAAATCCATTAGAGTTGTGTCCAACGTTAGTGCAAACAGGATCTGAGGGAGAGCCTGGGGGGCTTCCTGTGAGTGGCGAACAGGCATATTCTGGCAGTCAATGTGGCTGCTCAGACATGTTCTGGGCATCCTCCCTGTTCCTGGCCAAACTTTCAGCAGATGAGGTTGCTGGACAGCTCTGGGTCCCAGATAGAAAGGCATGTAGACATATAAACATAGATACATCTTAATAGATAACCACATACACATATGCACGCATATACACACATATATCTTAATATGGATGACCACACACACACACACACACACACATTAGTTTCCCTGGGAGATTCCAAGAGACCTCATAAAAATGACATTTTTAGGATCAGATGTCCATTGTGGAAACTTTTAGGTTAGAGTTTTTTACATATATTGCTTTGTGTATAATGGAAGGGAAATATTTAATCAATTGACTGAGTGGTCCCTATTTCAATTCATGTGATTCGTGACCCCTCACGAGGCAGTTCAGTTTGTTAGCATGGTGAAGTGTAGTCCCTTCCGGCACTAACGTTGTATGACTGTTACTAACTTCCATTAACTCCTTTATTGAAGTATCAAAACATGAAAACAGGGGTGCTTAGTTAGTACTCAGACATATACATATTAGACTGACAAGATCCCTGGGATCAGGAATGCAGAGATCAGGGTCCATAATAGGAGCTTGATGCCAAAGGTAACAGTGAGGACCTCAAGATGCATGGATAGTAAGCAAGCACAAAAACCTTAGTGGTTCCAGTTTTGTGTAGTTTACCTACTTTCTAACCATTAAAAAAAGAAAAGGCATTCCTTGATTAAAGCAAACTGAACAAAAGCTACTCAACCCAGAATGAATTAGTCAAGACAGGGTGTTTTCAACCCTACCTGAATCCTGAACCAAACAGTAACCTTACTCTGGGGTAGAGGGAATAATGGTTGAGAAGTAAAACACCATTTTCATTTTCAGGTGTGCCCTGAAACAATTCTACCCAAACACAGGCAACTGGCCTTCCGTCAGTGCATCTCTACCATCACACCCCACTGATACAGGAATGTTGCCTACTTTCTCTTTGTCTAAGAGCAAGAATATCCCGGCCTGCCTCCGTCTCATTTCAAAACCTACCAAGAAGTGTCTCCCAGCAGATGGACTGACTTCTTGCCACCTTGAAATATAGTATGTGGGGGGCGCCTGGGTGGCGCAGTCGGTTAAGCGTCCGACTTCAGCCAGGTCACGATCTTGCGGTCTGTGAGCTCGAGCCCCGCGTCGGGCTCTGGGCTGATGGCTCGGAGCCTGGAGCCTGTTTCTGATTCTGTGTCTCCCTCTTTCTCTGCCCCTCCCCCGTTCATGCTCTGTCTCTCTCTGTCCCAAAAATAAATAAAAAACGTTGAAAAAAAAATTAAAAAAAAAAAAAAAAAAAAAAGAAATATAGTATGTGGGCTGTGTTAGCCAGAAAGATGAATGGAAGGTGACTTATTTATTATCAGACCCCGATGCACCAAATGAGCTCTTTCAGATAAACTCCGCCATCCCTGGGAGTGTGGCAGACACGGCCGCTTGGAGCCAATGGCACTAAGAGGTCCTTGCTGTGTGTACATCACCTTAAGTACGGTGTGACCTGAAAGAGCGAGGTTTACTCTGCTGTTCTCTGTGGGTTCGTTTCACAGGCAAGCCCTGAAATCCCTTCAACAGGGACAGAGATGGCATTTTCACTCTGATGAAATAAATGATCCATCTCAGCGGTCTCCTGCCGGGATAAACATGGATGCTCTCTTTTCACGTGGAAACTCTATCAACACAATGGCATTAATATTAGTTTTTACCTTCAAACTCCGCTGTGAGAACCAGTCCTTAAGTAATAACTGGATTCTTAAGCCCTTTCTGCTGCACAATTTGGTGGCTGTGAATGGTGCGGGAGAAAAAAGCACACTGGCCTGTCTTTCCTCAAGGTATTAGAAAGGGATAATTAGACTGTTTATGAATCCACTTACAAAGTGAGTATTTTATGCCAAGATTAATTAGATCTAAAAGTCTTTTAGAAAAGTCTGTATGCTGGTACTTGATTTAACTAATCAAACTTAACAATTTCAGTAATTCCTATTTCTTTCTAATAAACTCAGTCGCAGAAAGCACAACGTTTTCCTGGAGCACTTCCCGTGCCCCCAGTTGGTGCTGGCAGAGCTCTTGTGAGTTAACCTTGAATCGTCAAAGACTCTTCTGTCTGTGATTTCTCAGTTTCATGAGACTAGGGATGATAACAGTATGGAATCTTAAAGACAAGTAATCAAAGGAATGAAGAGGGTGGGCAAGATGAGGGTTTGAGCTGAAAGATATATGGCTTTCATTTTTAGGGACTTAAAAAAAAGTTTCCAATAATAAAAGCCCAAGCCACAAAAGTATCAGAAGACAAGGTCCTAACTCCCTAATACTTCACCTGCAAAAATGAAATGCAATTACTCAGTGGGTTCCTGGCAAATCTTGGCCTGAATAGTTATTTCTTCAAAATCATCATCATCATTGCTCAACTGGATCTCAGGAAAGTGGCTTAATCCTAATCCTCACATTATGACACACTCTTGCTTATAGTCATGCACAGCTACTTTTATTTAGTCGAATATAGTTTTTTTTAAATAGTATAATATGCACTCATGAAGCCAAAGTAAAAAACGAATGCGAGGACCTTGACAACAACCTAGAGCTAATTTACTTCCTACCCATGTGTGTTTCCTCAATTTAAGGGAACCAACATCCCCTTACTTTCCCCTTTGTATAGCTTTACTGCCTCTACATGTGCTCTAAAAAGCAGATGATTTATTTAGTTGTTTTTAACTTTACAAAGAGTGCATCATGCTTTCTGTAATCTTTCAGGATTTACTCTTTTCTCCTATTATTATATTCCTCGGTCCCATCTAGTGTTGTGAGTTTTAACTAATATTTCACTGTGTGAAGGCAGTGGGGTTCATTTACCCAATTTCCTGTAAAAGGGCATTTGGGTTATTTCTTTTCTTTTCTTTTTTTTTGAAATAAAGTTTATTTTATTGATGGGGGGAGGGGCAGAGAGAGAGAGAGAGGGAATGAGAGAATCCCAAGCATGCTCTGCACTCTCAGCGCAGAGCCCAATGCAGGACTCACAAACCGTTGAGGTCATGACCTGAGTTGAAACTGAGAGCCGGAAGCTCAACCGACTGAGCCACTCAGGCGCCCCAAAGGGCATTTGGGTTGTTTCTAACTGTTAAGGCATTCTTAACCAGCATCAGATACTGTGATTGGCACTGGGTCATACATTATTTCATTTATAAATATCTCTAGCCCTGTAAGAGACGATGATTCTCCTCTATTTTTCTCTGAGAAAACTGAAGCCTGATGACATTAGGTCACTCTCATGAGATCCCAAAGTCAGTAAGAATGTGCTCTGCATAGTACCTCAGATGAAGATGTGAAGACCATCTATCTTTATTATTAATAAATCTCCTGTTATCAGGTATGGGGTTGTCCTTCCACTTCCGGGGAAAAGAAACTCATTATCTTATGTATACACTGCATAATAAATAATAGTTTCTTAATCACCTGTGTCAGCAAGGAGGAAAAGTAAAACTTCTTGTGGCCTTCCAGAAAGATTTCGTAGTTGAATTCCAGTAACCCAGGTTCTGACTCATAGTTTAAAACGCACACACACACACACACACACACACACGAATAACAGAGGATTTTCTTCCTAATTTTAATGTAAACACACAAGCCAATTTAGTCAATTTCTCTGAAAGCTTCAGCACATATCAGTTTGCAAAGGAGGCTGCTTCAGTATGTCTAAATTAAATAAGTATTCACACTAAAGGGAAAAAGAAATTCTCCTTCTTATAGTCTCTTCTTAGAACTCAGAGATATGGGAAACATTTAAAAATAGCATATATTGAATGGCTTGGATGAAAACATGACTTGGTTGTATCATGAGATATCTGCTGTCTCTCCAAGGCAGATACAATTAGTGTTGATAAAAGTGATTATCAGTGAAGTGGACAGGAAGGTTGTGATTATGACATAATGTGTACCCAACGGTTCAAAAATTGGCTTTACTATTCCACTGACATTATAGATGATAAGTGGATTTTAAAATGTCCAGTTTTCGGGGCGCCTGGGTGGCGCAGTCGGTTAAGCGTCCGACTTCAGCCAGGTCACGATCTCGCGGTCCGTGAGTTCGAGCCCCGCGTCAGGCTCTGGGCTGATGGCTCGGAGCCTGGAGCCTGTTTCCGATTCTGTGTCTCCCTCTCTCTCTGCCCCTCCCCCGTTCATGCTCTGTCTCTCTCTGTCCCAAAAAAAAAAAAAAAAAACGTTGGAAAAAAAAAAATTTAAAATGTCCAGTTTTCTTTGAAAGTAAAAAAATTAAATCCTTGAGCTCATCACTACCCCCTGAAGAGGCCTAACCACCTGCAGCAACTCCACAGACACCGAGCCAGGGTAAAGTGATTATGAACTAGGTTATTTTTGTCTCGATTTCCTGGGAAGAATCAGACATAACACAACTTCTTCTGCTTATGGCATGGATTTATGGAACTACTATTACATACATGAATTTATTTTAGGGTGGGGGTGACTGTGCCACCAGTGTGATCAGCACCCTCAGGGAATTTGTTCATATTTAGATGGAACACCACAAAACAGATTTGTAGCTCTGGGAAAATGGAGCCTCTTTGAAGGAAAGGAGAGATAGCTTGAGTGTCACACAAAGTGCATTTTATCGCCAAGGTAGATTCGGTTCTAGAACAATTCTAGAAAAATACCCATTATTTTCTTTAACTTTTTAATTGTGCAATTCATAACACATAGAAAACATATGTTATTTGTACAGTTTTACATAACAATAGTTAAAGGAACACCCGTATCATCACCACTCAGATTAAGAAACAGAACCCCTGGTCCCATTGTCTTCCATCCAGTGAGAAAGAACCACGCTTCCAAGTTTAATGCCTTTTCATTTCCTTGCTTGTCTTTATTGTTTTATCACAGACATATATAATAGGTTGACTCATTCGGCTTGTTTTTGAACTTTATGCAAATGAAACTATAGCAGGCAGGGACTACCACTTACTTCCCTTCTTGTGCAACCTTACATTCATGACCTTCTTCCATCTTGACAGGTGCAGCTCTAAGTCATTCATTTTCACTGATATGTAGAATTTTCCAGGTCAACTAGGTCTTCCAGCACCCATGTACAAGTTTTTCTAGGGTATATACCTGAGAGGGGGAATTGCTGGTGGGCAAGGTATGCCCAGGTACAATTTTCTTAGAAACTACACACTTTTCCAAAGTAATTGTACCAGTTTATACTTCCACTAGGGTAAAGAGGCCTGTTGTTCAACATCCTGGTCAACCATTTGTATTGTCAGACTTCTAAATTTTTTGCCAATCTTGTGGTGTGAAATGGTATTTCTTCCGAGACGTTAGCTATTCATGTTTCCTCTTCAGTAAAACGGTTGTTCATATCTTTAGCTTCTTTTTCTATGAGCTCTCTGTTTTTTACTTATTGATTTATAGAGTTACTTTACATATTCTGGAAACCCAACCGTTATCAATTATATGCATGGTAAATATATTCCATCGCTTCCTTCTACTCTCCTACAGCAAATTTTGATAAAAAGAAGTTCTTAATTTTAATGCAGTCATATTAATCATTTTTCTTCAAAGATCTGCATCTTTTGTGACTTTTTCAAAATTCTTCCCTACCCCATAGTCATAAAGATATTTCCTTTTATTTTCTTCTAACTGATTTGACATGTCTGTTCTGTCAGTTATTGTGGGTCTTTTTTGGCACTCTCTGCTCTGTTCCATTAGACCAAATCACAGTGTCTCAATCACTGAAGCTTTATAATACATCTTGATTATCTGGCAGGCAAAACTGAGCTCACTCTGAAAATATTATTAGCTTTAAAAATAATATAAGGAAAAAAGGAACTAGAACTTACTTTGCTCTGGGTTGATGAACTAATCCTGGAATCTCTTTATTAGTTTTAAGTCTTACATTTGAACTGGCACTTTTTTCCTGAAAAACACAAACAGACACATAGAAGACAAGATGAGAATCAACAATTAAACAGCAGCATAAACTGTCATCACAGAAATGTTAGTTTTGCTTGAGACCCTTCACAGCTGGTTACTTCACAAGGACAAAAATCCTTGCAAAGATATCACACTGTAAGGTGAAACCGCCAAAGATTTTGGAACACTGTCGTGAAAAGAGGAGGGAGTTTTAAAAACAGCCATTAACTATTTTTGAAAATTATGTGCAACTCATATGTGATTTTTAGGTGTTTTTAGGAGCTACTAAAAATAGGAAGAGACTCAAAGAACAGAAGATTCTAGTGTCAAAGAGCTGCCGTAGTATAATCACAGACACTGTTCACATGCCCAGGTCAACTAACTTCAGTGCATTCTATTTATAAAAGACATCTGTAGTTATTGAGACATGAAGTTTGCACAAGGCCCTAGCAGTGACAGAGAGAAGAACATGATTAAAAATAACTAAATCTATTCCACCCATAACAAATATTGTGAGATTGAATTCAATTGAATTAATAAAATTCACTACCAACCTATATTCGAGAAGCACTTCTTTGGCTTTTAGTCTGATCTGATTTCCTATTCCCAGTATACTAGCCACGTGGGAAAGAAACACTCTCAATCTTAAAATGCAAGTATATCCGTAAGCACGCTGCCTCAGTCGTGGTACTGCTCTGTATTTAGACCATCTCGATAATGGCACTCCTTTGTATTTATACAACATTACCTTTACAAAATATTCAGGAGGCGTTGTAACTGGCTCCCAAAACACACCCCCGAAATGTAAGTCAGGGCTGTTCTCAACCTATTTAACAAGGGCCGGTGTGCGTGCAAGGATCTTGATGTGCGGCAATAATTCAAAGCCTAGGCTGGGGCAAGGAATAAAGACTCGCACGGGCTGGCCCGCTGTTCTTCCCAGATGCAGAGGGATGTGGGATGACAGATAAAACAGATGGCCCCCAAATGAACTCTTGTTTCAAGCGTTCATCTTTCTCTCAGGATAGCAGAAGCCACTTAAATCCGTGAACCTCCAGTGATTTACACACTGTGGGTTTTGGGCTATTCACCATCAAACGTGAGCGTATCTGTGTAACATCAGTACTCCACAACAGAGGGTAATTTTGTCTGTGATCTTCTAGGAAAAGAAACAACCATTACGATTCTTTGGCAGTCTATCCTACCTTGTTTACCTCACACTAAACTTTGGAGTGTTTTCACCACCTTTTAATGGGTATAAAATATATAACTGTTCCTTCTGCTGACACAGTCAGGGAACAACAGACGAAGTACCTTCGTGTTTACAAAGCAGGGCACCGGCTCCGGGAGGGCGAGGCCCAGCACTTGACGGGAGCTGCGAGTCACATTACTGGTTGCACAAGTGAGCAAGGTCAACATGTGATGAACGTCTTTTTAACAGTGAGAGAGAAAAATAGCTCACATGTCGTCCCTCTGGAAGGACTGCAGAGGTAGGTTCCAAGTTAGTCATCTTTTTCCCCTTAAACTTCCTGTCAGCTTGGATTAAGCACTGAAAATAGACATATGACGGGGCCTTCCACTTTTTCTCTACTCACATAAGTTCCCAAACACTGAGCTAAAATGATGTCATTTCGAACACTGCTGAGGCAGGAACGCGGCTTCTAATACTAAGAATACTAAGACTAGAAACCGTACACAACTGTATTCTGTTTATACTCAATCTATTAAACCGTACCCTTCATAATGGCATTGAGTCACCACATCTTCCTTAAAACCACACTGTGTGGTTGCTAGGAGAAGAAGGAAACCCCAAGCAACAGAGGCTGGGCGGACGGGACGGGCCAGCCCCCCGGACACCACGCACAGGTGCACACTGCCAGGAAGCGGGAGGACCAAAACCGAGGCAGAGGCTCGGGGAGGAATCTCAGCCTCAGATTTCCCAGTTACACAAAAGGAAAAAGAAAGTATACATAATTACACACACATTTCTATGGATTGCACATGTAAAATGCATTAGCTTTTACAAATCACCACTCACCAAGATCGTAACAACTACCCAATGACCACGTACTCTAAGTCAGGCACTATACTAAGTGATTTCCGTATATGAACTCATTTTAATATTCACAATTATTTACATATATTAACTCATTTTTATGTCCACATTTCTGAGATAGCTACCGGTTTTATTTTTACTTTCTTCTTCTTCTTATTTTATTTTATTTTTTTATTTTTTATTTTTATTTTTTCAACGTTTTTTATTTATTTTTGGGACAGAGAGAGACAGAGCATGAACGGGGGAGGGGCAGAGAGAGAGGGAGACACAGAATCGGAAACAGGCTCCAGGCTCCGAGCCATCAGCCCAGAGCCTGACGCGGGGCTCGAACTCACGGACCGCGAGATCGTGACCTGGCTGAAGTCGGACGCTTAACCGACTGCGCCACCCAGGCGCCCCTTCTTCTTCTTATTTTAAAGTTTATTGATTTACTGTGATAGGGACAGAGACACCATGAGTGGGGGAAGGGCAGAGAGAGAGGGAGAGAGAGAGAGTCCCAAGCAGGCTCCATGCTGGCAGCACAGAGCCCGACATGGGGCTCGGACTCACGAAACCATGAGATCATGAACCTAGCAGAAACCAAGAATCAGACGCTTGACCAACTGAGTCACCCACGCGCCCCAATAGGTACCGTTTTTATTCCCATTTTATAGATGAGAAAGCTGAGGCATTGAGAGATGAAGCACTTACCTGAGACCACACAAGAAATAAGTGATAGCGTTGGGATTTCAACCCAAGAAGGGTCCTCCGCGTCCATGCTATCGGCCACTAGGCCAGCAGTTCTCAAACCGTTTTAGTATCAAGCACCCTTTGCCCATATTCTCCAGATTTTGACACATTTCATTATACAAGATGAAAAAAGAAATCACATTTGTTAAAATCACCATCGATCTCATCAGGAAAATCTTGACAGAAGCTGTCAGAATCCTGACAGAAATCTGTCAGGAGATCCTGACAGAAGCTTGTGGTGGTATAAAGTTTTCCAAAATTCTAATTTTGGCTTAACATTTGAATTTTATGACTGGCAACACATACTGCCAATTGTTGTCTTTGAAGTGACAAGTTCTCTTCATTCATTCTTGAGACGATGTTTGCCAAATACCCAAGTCTGAATATCCATAATTTATCTGCCACACATTTTTTTTTCTAAAGTAGAGACAGTGTTCCATAAAAACAATTGCTAGTTCAGCCTGCAACTCAATCAACTGCAGAAGTACTTTTCCTTGGGATAACCACCCTACCTGGGTGCGCAGAAAAAATGTTTTATGTGTGCCTATCTCCCATTTCATCGCATAGACTATTACAAAGCTGGGCACAGGTGTGCCTGGGTGGCTCAGTCGGGTAAGTGTCCGACTTCGGCTCAGGTCATGATCTCACAGTCTGTGAGTTCGAGCCCCACATCGGGCTCTGTGCTGACAGCTCGGAGCCTGGAGCCTGCTTCGGATTCTGTGTCTCCCTCTCTCTCTGGCCCTCCCCCACTTGCACTCTGTCTCTCTCTCTCTCTCTCAAAAATAAACAAACATTAAAAAAATTTTTAAGAAGGTATGCATCCAAGGCACAAGACAATATCATTAAATAAAATTTACTGCTTCATGAAGGACACTCTGAAGTGACAGTGGAACGTGTTCTTCCATTAGAAGCACATGGTGGTGGTGGATACGGTGACTGCTGACGAGGTTTGGTGCCACCGCCTTGACTGGTGTAAGACACCAGCAGTTTCACCCGCTGCCGCTTCTGTACCATCAGTGCAAATGTCAACACAGCAAAAAAGGCAAAATGCTTCTTAGCATTGTGAGAAAAATGACCTCGAGGACATCCTGAGAATGTTATAGGGACCCCGGGGCCTGCAGGCCATACTCTGACTTGTATCTCTCTATTTCTTTCTTTTTTTTTTTTTAACGTTTATTTATTTTTGAGACAGAGAGAGACAGAGCATGAACGGGGGAGGGTCAGAGAGAGAGGGAGACACAGAATCTGAAACAGGCTCCAGGCTCTGAGCTGTCAGCACAGAGCCCGACGCGGGGCTCAAACTCACGGACCGCGAGATCATGACCTGAGCTGAAGTTGGACGCTTAACCGACTGAGCCACCCAGGCGCCCCTGTATCTCTCTATTTCTTTTGCAGAGAAGAGAACAACTGATTCTTTAATTTGCTATATGCCTTGTTTTAAAAAATATTTAACCACTTTATCGTGGTAACATTTATATTCCATAAAATTCCATTATAAATATGTGATTAAGTGATTCTGGTAAGTTTACTGAACTGTGTAATTACCACCACAATCCAGTTTTAGAACAGTTCCGTCATCCTAAAAAGTTTCTTCAAACCCACTGGCAGTTGTTTTCTGCTCTCCTCTGTAGCCTCAGGCAACCACAAATCTGCTTTCTGTCTGAGTATGCCTTTTATAGATTCACGCACATGGAACCTTATAATATATAGCCTTTGGTGTCTGGCATGTTTCGCTTATAATGTTTCTGAGGTTTACCTATATTGTCGCATCTTTTAGTATTTCATTTCTTTTAACTGCTAAATGATATTCCAATATATGGATATACCGTATTATATGCATTCACCACTGGACGGATATTTGGGTTGTTTCAAGTTTGAGGATATTATGAATAATACTTCTATGAACACTCATGTGTAAGTCTTTGTCACTTCTCTTGGGCAGATTCCTAACACTGAAGAGCTCGATTATACGGTGAGGTACATTTAACTATTTAAGATATCACCAAACTGTTTTCCAAAGTGGCTGCACCATTTGACATTCTCACTTGGGGTGCAAGACGGTTCCACTTTCTCCATGTCCCCGCCAACACTTGATAGTGTCTTTTCAATTATTGCCCGTCAAGTGCTGTCTGATTGTGGGCTTCATTTATTTTTAAAAACATGACTCATTTGGATTTGTTCTTTGTATCCCTCAGAACATCCAGCGCCTTGCTACACAGGATCATTGATGTGTTTATCAGTTAGCTGTGTTTGCACCAAGATGTCAGTTTTATATTTGCTGATAAACATCACTTAACTCTCCTCAGGGTTTGTTGGTTGGGGAAGGGGAGGTTTAAAGAGGTCTGCTTAAACAAAGAAAAAGAAAAAGAAAAGCAAACAAACAGAGAAAACCAGAAAGGGCTGGAAGGACGAGGGTATTGGGAGCCTCAGATAGAGCTCAGATAGAGCAGACTCACCAGAGAGCCGAGAGTCGTGCCACATCTGGAGTGCTCCAGACACAGGAACGCAGAATTTGAGAGATGAGGAAGAGGTAACTAAGATAGCATTTTCCCTGGCAGAAAAGCCCCTTTTATTGGTATATGACACTCGTAAACTAAGTACCTAAAATAAACTGGGACCAAGTGGGGCTAAGATGAAGCCATTGAATAGGCCACCAGAAAGCAGTCTGCAGAGCAGTGGTTCATGACCCATCCATGCTGGTATCAGAATCATCTGAGATGCATGTTAAAATACAGATTCCCAAGACTTCCTGAGTGTGAGTCTCTGGGATTGAGGCCCAGAATGTGCATTTTAAAGAAGAGTCCTAGGTGACTCTTAAATTCAAAAAAAGTTTGAGAACTTCTGCTTTAGAGAAAAGATACCTTTGTGCTAAATATGCTGCAAAGCCCCTCTGGGGGTCCGTAGAGAGGCCCACCAGAGCAGCAACCCCTTTAACTGTTTTATACTTAGGGGCTCTGTAAGTTGGAAAAAAGCATTCGTTTCTCAAAAATATTTGCAAACTAATGCCAGGTAGTGACAGGTTTATGTAAACAGTAAATCAAACAACTTTCTTCTTTGCTTGGAGTAATTTTCTTTCTTTATGAACAGAACACACTTGCCGGTGTCTAGAGTAAACTTAACATTCTCTTAGTTCCTCTGAGGCCGGAGACAGTCAAACCAACTGTATGCTGCTTCCCCAATCCCTGGGTGGCATCTCCCAAAGGGAAAGTCAGAACCCTGAGAGAAACTGACAGCTTCTTTAAAAAATTTCCCCGAACCTCCCCTTCTTTTTTTTTTTTTTTTGAAGATTTTATTTTTATGTAATCTCTACACCCAACACGGGGCCCAAACTCACAACCCTGAGATCCAGTCGCATGCTCCACTGACTGAGCCAGCCAGGCGCCCCACCCCTCCTTAATTCTGAAGGCGGCCACACAATGTGTTTAGGCATCTGACAGAAAGCACCCTCCCTGTTGGTGAGAAATGGAACTTCTTTTCTTCCATCACTTGTTGGCCTGTGTTGTCCCCTGAGTCTGAGTGGATCTAGGTAGCTGTCACCCTGTGAGGCTCCCTGAGCTGTTCCTGGGTTGGAAGCGTGGGGAGGAACCTCAATTTCTTTTTCTGGGCCCAACAGTAGGAAGTTCAGTCTTATAAAGGAATCTCAGGGACCAGATGGATGCAGGAAGCTGGAGTCCTAGAGACAAGTAGTGGGGGTTGGAGAAACAGCCCCTGGAATTGCTAGTGAAGGAGGTGCTCAGAGCAAAGACACAAAAGCACTCACTCAATGTGACTTTGCAAAGAGTCCTCCCTACATACAGATTGCGTGTGTGTACAACTGAATCCCTGCATTTTAGAAAGTACATGAGAACTAGAAAACATTCAGGGTGTGGGGGAGGGGGCGTACACATATTTTTAAAATAGGAAGACATCAGCTATAAAATAAGTAATTATTCCACTTTGAAGGAGTAACCCATAGGATGTACTCTCTAACAAAACGGCCTCATTTGATGTCTTATATGTGGTTTCTCATGTGGTATTAACATGGGATAGGATACTGCATCTTTCAAAAATAAAGGGGGGGGGGTGCCTGTGTGGCTCAGTCGGTTAAGTGTCCGACTTTGGCTCAGGTCATGATTTTGTGGTCCGTGAGTTCGAGCCCCACATCAGGCTCTGTGCTGACAGCTCAGAGCCTGGAGCCTGCTTCGGATTCTGTGTCACCCAAACTTTCTACCCCTCCCCAGTTCATGCTCTCTCTCACTCTCAAAAATGAATAAATGTTAAAAAAAATTAAGGAATTTTAGCTTTTGTCTTCTGAATGATGGTGATTAGCTGAGCCACATTCATTCTACCACAATTTTTGGATATTAAAAAATAGCAAGGTCCCAGCCACCAGATGCAAGTGTTGACTTAGATCCATCTACATTATCATAATTTCATGAACTCAACACTTCCATCCATAATTACCTGTCCAAGGAGATTATTCAGATTATTGGTATTTGGTTAGAATTTTAGTAGTGATGGAAGTGACGAGGAAAGTATCAGCTTTACGGAAATTCTTTTTCTATAAATTAAAATACAGCCATGTATCTCGTTTTACACTGAGCAAATGTCAAGTGCGGCAAATCAGTTTTAAGGCTCCTAATATATTTTGCACTGTTGTTTCTCCAGATAGATTGTAAACATTTAAAGTAACTTTAAAAAGTAAACAGTTGTAAGAAGTTGCTCAGAATAGATTAAGTTGTGTACTGACAAATTTAAGACAAAGTCATTAAAGTCACTATGCCAGTATTTCAGTAATTAAAAGTAACAAGGTATATATAATGTTGTCAAATTACACTGAGACTTGGAAACTGAGGATGTTTGCAATAAGATGAGGTATCTCCAAGTTTTTTTTTTTTTTTAAGCTTATTTATTTATTTTGAGAGAGAAAGAGAACATGAGCAGGGGAGGAGCAGAGAGGGAGACAGAGAATCCCAAGCAGGCTTCATGCTGTCAGCGCAGGGCCTGATGTGGGCCTTGAACTCACAACCGTGAGATCATGACATGAGCCGAAATCAAGAGTCGGACACTTAACTGAGTGAACCATCCAGGTGCCCCTCTCTGAGTTTTTCAAAGAAGTATTAATACATACCCAAATAATTAATTAACTTGTCAGAACCACATTCAGTTTTTGTCTGAGACACTGAATATCACTTAGAATGGGGGAGATTACACTGCGGTAAGAAATAGTCCCCAGTACTGGTGGTTCAATAAGATACAAGTTTACGTCTTGCACATGCTATATGCGCAGACGAGCAGCAGGGCTCTGTGTGTCCCCGCTCCTCAGGGATTCAGGCTCACATAGGTCCCATGTCAGCACGTGCTGTCATAATCAGCATGGCAGGGGAGGGAAGACCAGAGCAGAACAGTTAAGTGCTCATACTTACGTGGCCAGAGTGGATCAGAGAACCACATGAAAATTCAAGAGAGTGGAGAAAGTATAATCCTACTATGTGTCTGAGAAGAGCTAGAACTGGAATATTCAGGAATAGTCCTAATGACCACCATAATGCTCACCTAAAAAAAGAAAAAAGTATGTTTTCTTGACCACAGAACTACCTAACATTAATCATAGCAGTCTTCTTTTCTGAATAATCTGATGTACAACTGTGTTATGTATTTGTACTAAATTATGTGTGATTCATAGGAATATGGAAGAAACTTCAGTGCTGAAAGTTTAAATTGGGCTAAAATGCCATTCAGAGGTTAGAATGCAAAACAAAGGTGAAAGTGCTTGACAAGCTGATGTAGTGGACAAGCGTTAATAAATCAGGCTAAATGCTCCCTGGATATAGGTAAGAGGGAAGAGAGGCACAATCTGTGATTTATACCCCAGAAAACTGCACCTACACCCAACCCCACACACTTCTTGACTTTTCCATTTCTCACATCTCTCCAACCATCAAACAAAACACATATGATGCCAATCGTATTCATTGTCATCCATAGCAACAAGATCAAGCATTTTAGGAATTCAACTACCAATGGACTGCAGTCCCTAAAAGATTGCATTTAAGAGAGCTGTCTAGCACAAAATAACCACGCTTTATAACAGACGTTTCTGGTGGGTAAAAAAACAGCCACAAAAATCGAAGTATATTTGATCAAAGTTAATAAAATATTAGAATGAAGAAATGTATCATCCATCATAAAAAGTCACCATTTATGCAGAGTTGCTGAACTTTTCCCGTGATGAACCAAAATCTTGACAGGTTTTCCTCACTAAGTCGAGAGACTGCAAATGTCAAAGCTAAAAACAAAAAGTTAAATGATCCAGTTTTTCTTCCAGGCACGATTGTTTTTCTCACACTCACTGTGCTGTAGAAGCCAGCCAAAAATCAGACTCCAGCCTTCCTGAACTCGCTGGACACACCCACATCTCTCTTCAATTCCAAATTTGTCAGTGCCCAGAAAATCTGCTGTTCTCCTATTGTGGCCGTAGCAAGTTAACACGAATGTAGGGGCTGAAAACCACACGCATTTATTATCTTACGCTTCTGGAGGTCAGAAGTCTAACAGCAGGCTGCACGGCTACCTTCCATCTGGAGGCTTTAGGAGAGAATCTGTTTCCTTGACTTTCTTGTCGTCTACACGTTACCTGCACTAGCTGGCTTGTGGTCCCCTCCTCCAGCTTCGAAGCAGCACTGTAGCATCCATCCTCTCTCCTCTCTGACCTCTGCTCAGTCCTTACATCTTCTTTTTCTTTAAATGTTTATTTATTTTTGAGAGAGAGAGAGAGGGATATGCTGACAGCACATAGCCTGATGCAAGGCTCAAACTCACGAACTGCGAGATCATGACCCGAGCCAGAGTCGGACGCTTAACCGACTGAGCCACCCGCGCGCCCGGCATCTTCTTCTTCTAACTCTGATTCTCCTACCTCCCTCTTGAAAGGATCCCTGTGATTATATTGGGCCTATTCAAATAATTCAAGATAATCTCTCCACCACGTCAAGACCCTTAATTTAATCACACCTGTAAAGTCCCTTCTCCCGTGCAAGGTACCATATTTACAGGTTCCATGGATTAGGATGTGGACAGGAATTATTCGGCCTACCACAGGGTTCCCCCTGGATTCATACCAAAGATTCATAAGTCTCCCACATACAAAACAGGTTCACCCCAAGGTACCACAGAGTCTCAACCCTATACAGCATCAACCCAAGTCTCAAGTATTAGGCAAATCTCATCAGCTCAAAAGTCCCACACCTCATTATCTAAATAATCTAAATTAGATATGAATGAGGCTCTGAATCTAATCCATCCTAGGGCAGAATTCCTCTCTATCTGTGAACCTGTGGAACTAGAAATCAAGTTACCTGCTCACAAAATACAACGGTGGGGAGGCAAGAGATGACAGCTATAGGCATGCCCATTCAGACAGGGAGAAATGGACGAAAAAAAGGAGTCCCTTGTCCCAAGCAATTTCAAAATCCAACTGGGCAGACTCCCTTTGCTTCTAAGGCCTGGTAATCATCCTCTGTGGATTAAGACTCTGCTCCCCGGGCCCGTGGTTCTACCCTTGTAGAGTCATTCTTACTTCTTGAAGGATAGCAACATGTTTGTGGCTGGGCTGTCTCATCAGCTTGTTTCCTGCCTGTACGAATTTTGGGAGTGTGACACCTTATGCACCCTCTCTCTGACCCTTTTGGTTCAAACTGGTGTAATATCTTCAAGAACGCCACGGGCCTCCTGTGTGTGGCATGGGGGTTCACTTCATCACACAGGGGGTTCTTCCACAGATACTTCCTAGACAACCCCATCTCTAAGCCTGGCTTCTGCTGAGACAGCCGAGGGGATACGTGCCTCATCTCTTCAAAGAGTCATCTGTGTGACTGAACACTCTGACCTTTTCATTTTTACCAGAGAGTAGCGAAAGATTGTTTGGCCACACCCTTGGCTGTCTCCCCAGAGCATGTGTTCCTGACAGTGAATCTCCTAGTTTTAGCATCTTTTGCAATCTGGACAGACTAAGAGTTCCCCAAACCAGTAAGTCCTAGCTCTTTTTTCATTAATAATTCTTCCTTCAATTTAGCTCCGTCCTGTCACATTTCATTAGAAGCAGCGAGAAGAAATTATGCCCTGACTTCAACACTCCAACTTAAAAGTCTTCTCAGCTAAAGATTCAAGTTCATTGTTTACAAGTTCTGCTTTCCACATCCTTGTAGGACAGGATTAGCTAAGCATTTGGCCACCGTATTACAAGTGCCGCCTTCCCTCCAGTTTCTAATAACATGTTCCTCATTTCCTTCACTTACCGGTGGTACCTTTCACGTCCGTATTTCTTTTTTTTTTCTTAATTTTTAAAAATGTTTAAATGTTGCTTCATTTAACAAAATTTTAAAGTTTATTTTTGAGACAGAGAGAGAGAGAGAGACAGAGAGACAGACAGACAGACAGACAGACAGAGAGAGAGGGAGTTACAGAATCTGAAGCAGGCTCCAGGCTCTGAGCTCTCAGCACAGAGCCCAAGGCAGGGCTCAAACTCACAAACTGTGAGATTATGACCTGAGCCGAAGTTGGACGCTTAACCAACTGAGCCACCCAGGTGCCCTGATGTTTAGTCATTTTTTGAGAGACAGAGACAGAGCATGAGTGGGGAAGGGGCAGAGTGAGAGGGAGACACAGAATCTGAAGCAGGCTCCAGGCTCCAAGCTGTCAGCACAGAGCCCAACACGGGGCTTGAACTCATGAACAATCATGACCTGAGCTAAAAAATTGGCCGCTTAGCTGACCCAGGTGCCCTTCATGTCCAACGGTTCTACCAACGGTATGTTTATGATGACTTGTATTCTCTGAGGTGATACAGGTTTTCTTCACCATGCTCTTTTTTCTGAGCCCTCCCCAGAAGAATCTTTAAAATCCCTATTTCTACGAACTGTATGTACAAGGCAACCTAGGCTTTTTCTTTTTCAACGTTTTTTTTTTTTTTTTTTTTTTTATTTATTTATTTATTTTTGGGACAGAGAGAGACAGAGCATGAACGGGGGAGGGGCAGAGAGAGAGGGAGACACAGAATCTGAAACAGGCTCCAGGCTCCGAGCCATCGGCCCAGAGCCTGACGCGGGGCTCGAACTCACGGACCGCGAGATCGTGACCTGGCTGAAGTCGGACGCTTAACCGACTGCGCCACCCAGGCGCCCCTACCTAGGCTTTTTCTATCCTGCTCCTCAGAATTCTTCCAGTCTCTGTCCACTTCCCGATTCCAAAGCTACTCCACATTTATAGGTATTTATTATAGCACTACTATATTTCAAGGTGCTGGATCTATATTGGCTTCGTATTGCTACTTAACAAATTACCAAGGACTTATGGATTTTTAAAACACCAATTCGGAGGTCAGACGTCTAATGCTGGTCCATAGGATCGTCCTCCTTCTAGCGGCTCTAGGAGAAAATCTGTTTCTTTGGGTTTTCCAGCTTCTAGAGGCTGACTACCTTTGCATACGGCTCCTTTTTCCACTTTCGAAGTCAGGAATTTAGCATCCCTCCTCTTTGATCTCTGCTTCCATCCTTATATCTTCTTTTTCTAACTCTGATCCTCCTGCATTCCTCTTATAAGGATCCCTATGGTCTACTGGACCCATAATCCAGTATAATGTCTCTGGGTCAAGAGCCTTAATGTAATCATACCTGCCAAGTCCCTTCTCCCACATAAGGTGACATAGCATTCGCAGGTTCCAGGAATTAGGATGTGGACGTTTTGGCGGCAGCGGTGGGGGCGGGGGGGTCATTCTTGACTCTATCTTCTCTTAGTCAAGAGCTCAGGCATATCACGTGTGCAAAACTCAGTCTTCTCAGGCCAAGCAAATATCAAAACCAGGTCCTTGGATCACAACGAAAGGCCATATAGGGACAGAAATATGGGTTACTAAATAGTGGTGGAAAATCATCATGGAGAAACCTAATGGCCCATTCTTCACTAAACACTGCTTAACAATCCCTGGATGCCAGACTGTGCTAGAGAATTGGGAGACATGATCCTCATCCACCACAAAATAGAAGAGTGAACTGATGTTTAGAAATGACTGATGTATGTGTCGTAGAAGCACTCAGGATGACACAACTCAGAGGAGGAGGTCAGGGGAGCTTCTTGGAGATGGAACCAGGCAGGGTTGGGTCTGGAAGGCGGAAGAATACCCCCTGACAGGGAAAGAGAACACGATATGTACCGGGAACCATGCAGAGCCTGGGAGAGCACGAGGTGCCAGGGTGCGAATGAGAGAGGAAGTGGCGAGGCGGGTAGCGGTGGGCCACAGAGGGCTCATGCTCGGACACTGCGCTTGCCTATGAAACAAGGAGGAGCCATTGAAGGAGTTTATGGATCTTCTGGCAAACCATTCCAGAGATGGAAGCACAGAGCCAATCCGGAAGCTGAGCCAGTAAATCAGAAGAGATTCTACAGCAGCTAACAAAGACGGGAGGGGCTCAGCATGGCAGACAACAAGGGCACAGGCTCTGGAGTAAGACGACCTCTCCACTTTCTACTTGTGTGACTTTGAGTAGATTCTGTAACCTCTGTGCTCGTTTCCTGTGAAACGGTGATGGAAATGTGTGAAATGGCGACGGAAGTAGTATGTACTTCACTGGGGTACCTGTTGTACAGGAAATACATCACAAAATGACAGCTTGTATTAATAAGATGGTTGCTCTGGAAATAAGGATGAGGAAACAGATCTGGGAGTTGTCACTAAAATTACTGAGTGCCCACTACATGCTAAGTGCCTTGCTTAGCCCTGCCCTCATGGAACAATTATAAATGTCAGAGGAAAAAAAATCCCCCAAAACTGAGTGTCACATTTACAGATCATTTAGATATAAACATCTATAAATAAATAGATACACATATATATACACATATACATACACATAGACATAGATGCATACATATGGATATAGCATTTACAGGGTAGGTGGAAGAGGACAAGGTTTAGCTAAGGATGACAGCCAGATTTTCGGCTTAGCTGACAACAGGAAATGTTGGGGATGAAATGGGGAAATAAAGGAAGTTTAGGGTTACTGATAAAAAGGGTGAAATATGGCTTCAAAAAATTGCTTCTTCTTCCTTGCTACCTATGTATGCCTAATAGGTGGGCTGACTCCAAGTCAAGGTATCTTTCTGGGCAAGCAAAGGACAGGTGACACGGTTATTAACGCAGAAACACGGCTGGGCAGACATGTGTTTCTCTTGAAGGGAATGAAATGTAAGCTTCAGGACTTATACCAGGTGGCCCGAACAGTGAGAAGAAATTAGGAGAAAATGTAGTCTTTCTGAGTGGATACATTAGAATGTGATTATTTCGAGGGTGCCTGGGTGGCTCAGTCGGTAAAGCATCCGACTCCTGATTTCGGCTCAGGTCATAATCTCGCAGTTGTGAGACCAAGCCCCGAGTCAGGGTCTGCACTGAGCACGGAGCCTACTTGGGATTCTCTCTTTCTCCTCTCTCTGCCCCTCTCCCTCTTGCACTCTCTCTGTCCTCTCTCAAAATAAATAAACTTAAAAAAAAAAGAATGCAATTATTTTTGAGACAATGTCCTTTACTTATCACATAGTCTCTATCCAAGTGGAGCCCAACCAACATTCATGTAGGAGTGAGGCAGGTGAGAGCCAGGCCCCATGCGTGTGGGAGGCAGAAAAGCACCGTAGATGGAGAGAACACAGGTCTGAAGGCCTGGAACTTACTGGTTTACCTCACAGGAGTGGATCTCATCTCAGGCCTGACTGGATCCAGGTAGTCAAAGAACGCCCCCTTCTCTCCCTTGCTTTCATCTTTGCTTATCACCTTGATTTCATTTTTTTCCATGACCCTACGGCAATGCCACATTCGGTCCTTATAAGCCTGTGACCCAAGAGGCAAGAAAGTCTTCCCTGTTAGGGCCATCTTCAAGGATCTCAGGGAAGCACCGATAAGCCTGCCTTCTGTCCGGTGCTGACCACTCTCGAAAAGAGGATGTAGTCTCTTGGCAGGAGAAGAGAAGCAACACAAGACCACATCTTTTATTCTGCCTGTGAGCTCTCTGCATGAAAAAAGGTTTTTTTTCCCCCTCCTTTCTATTACTGTACATATTTACAAAACATAAATTCTCTTTTGCATGTATTTCTGTTTTTAAAAAGTGTGTTTTAAAATAAATACATGTTTTCACATACAGGAGTTCTAAGTTTTGGACTGGTGGCAAAGAACTGATTTCATTTTTCTTCTATTATTTCTTCCATTGCTTCTATGATTAGTCCTGGCTAATTCTAAATTTAGCTCCCTACCCATACATTTTCTTCTATACCCTTCTGCAACTTCTCCCACCAGAAGTTGGTGTAAATGAAGGGAAGTCGATGTTTTAACAGTGCCCCCAGGCTTTCTTGTGAATACAAGCGTTAATTCTGCCATGGCATGATTATTTTACAATGTGGAGTCAGTCATTAGGCTTCTATACACAGTCTTGACAGTCAATAATCAAATCTGGCGACGTTCCATTATTGATGTAACTTTTAGCCCAAGGCTAGGAAAAGACTGGTTGGTTGTAACTAGCATTTGGGTTGAAAAAGCGCTTTAAAATTGAAACATGGTACTTAGGCAATAAAAAGTAAGCACTATTCTTCCCGCCGCTCCCGGCCCCACTCCTTTTGGAGAAATGGACTGCTTGCGAGGAATATCTTCATTCTAAACTTTGCAAGCAGAATTGATCCTGAAATGCTTTAATGGATTGTGTTTAACCATGAGTGTCTTTATTTGCTGATCTCCCCAGTCTTCTAGGAGCTCTCTGGAAAAGTTTCCATACTCTCTTTCCACATTTGCCTTCACCTTTGGTGTATGCTCCCACAACACTTCTGAGCTGAGCACGTACTATTGATGTGGGACCGTGAAGGGACTGACTCTCCTCTGGCAGCCTGACACCAAGACGGGGAGAAAAGTCTAGAACAAATCACTTGTGTCCTCTGCCGCTGTCACTTCTCATCTCTCTGAGGTTCTTTTATTAGGCTTTGCATGGAGGGGCTTATTCATGGCACCACAAGCCTCAGTTTACTAAGTCTGCCTTTTGTAAAATGGTTTCTGAATGTTTGTTCCCATTTTACCCATTCGTCTAACACTAGATCCTACCAGGCAAGTAAGTCTTGGGAACCAGTTTGCTGCTTCCCTCCTTCTTTACCTCTCAACTCATGTGAAAGTCTTTCCTGACCTGAGTGAAAGGGTGGGGAAGGGGAGAGGGGGAGGAGCTGGCAATGAGAGAAAAACACGTTAAGCTACACATCTAAGAGCTTTAATGAACCACAGAGAAAAAGGAGATGATCCCCATTCCTCCAAAGTGAAGATACTCAGAAATGTGTCTTGGCAAGCTTAACTACATAATCCTTGAGGAATGGAGCTGAAACCTTTAGGTGACGACTTATAGTAGTTTATTAATTCAGCTACGCTAATATTTATGACCACACACTGTGTAAAAAATTATATGAATTTAGAAATATTCCTTTTGCACACCCGTATTTCACAAAACAGCTTACGCGTCCCAGGTGCATCTGGCATCAGTGTTTTCACGACCAGTCACCCACTTTTTGAGTCTTCTATTGTTTCCAAGGCATATTATGTTTGCTTCCAATTGGTTGAAATACAGTGCAGTTCAGATTTTTGTATGCTGCCGTGCTGGCCATTTAATTCCAAGCCATAAATACCCAGCTAGGGGTGATCTCTGTGCTGCTCACCACTTACTGCATTATTCTCGCAAAGTAACTGTTAGGAGGCTGTTATGATGACACACAGAAATAGTACTAAATTAGAGCGGTATTCTTTTTTCTCATTTAGAAACAAAAGTGATTCAGTCAGCAGGCCCCTCTCTATAAGCATCTAAGATGATCACTGAGGCAAGCCAGCGCTTTAGCCTAGCGTTTCCCTTAGACACTGTGTTCAAAATAACAAGAGTGCCCTGTACCACGTGATTCATATATAAAATGGCATCCACTTTTCTGAAGGACTTAAAAAAAATCCTGCTTGTATTCTGGCAAATACCATAACGTAGTGGAAATTGATCGTGTGAACCTGATTGAAAGGGTATTTTTTACCAAAGTCCAAGATTTCCGGATAAAACTTAACAGAAATATTAGAGACTTTACCCCATTTCTCAAATGGAATACTGAAATGAAATCTCAGCACCACATCTCCTGTCCAATAGTCATTTCGCAGAAAGCATGATGAGAACAATGAAACAGCCCCAAACAACTTGTGTGTATAACGATAGGCTTGTCTGTATGCATATTCTCTGACAGTTACTGTTACAGAAGATAAACTCCTAAAGTACAGATATAACCATGGTTAATTTGTTTCTTATGTGAGGCCATATGTATGTGCTTAACTGATGGTCCTGTGATAATCTGACAACAGAGAAACACAGCTTTGGATTCTTTATCGCTATGGTCTCTTATAGTTGCACAAACAATAACCACAGTAAAAGTAACAGCTATCACTGACGACACCTCAGAGGTGCCAGCTACCGCACCGGGGCCTGCAGGCATTGATTATGTTAGTACCAAGGAAAGGCCAAGCACAGGCCCTGCCGTGTGTAAGAGCCTAACAGAGGTCGGCAATTGTTATTACTGTTATTATTAAAACTTTTCCTTATTTAATCCTTACAACAGCTGTCTGAGGCAAGCATTCAAAGAGGAGAACATGAATGAAACCATCAAGGACAGAGGCTCTGAGAGATTTTGTAAGTTGCCCAAGGTCAGAGAGTTATTGGCCAAAAGTAGATAGGAACTATGCATAGGTATCTCTTTCAATAAATATTCTGCATTCTTAAAAAAGCCAAATCTACATAAGCTAAAAAAAGAGGGCGAGAGTTAAGAGTAATCCACATAATTTTTAATACCCCCTTTGTGTTTCCATACCAAAAAAAGAAAAAAGAAAAGAAGCCTGAAAGGGACCCAATTTTAAAGACACAGGCAAGGACTCCAGGGCTACTGCTGAAAACAGCCTCTGTACCACCCACGCCAAAGCAAGTCAAGGCCAGGCAGGTAGCTGAACGGATGATACACCTTGAGTAAGCAATAGGGAGTAGAGGGACCAGGTATAACTGGGAGGAATAGCCATCAGCGAGTATCTCCCCAAAGGCATTCAAATTCAATTTTTAAAAACTGAGGTATAATCGACATATGACATTAAATTAGTTTTCAGGTATACAATGTAATGATACAATATTTGTATATACTGCAAAATGATCACTGCAGTAAGTTTAGTGAATGCCCACCATCATACATGGTTACAAAAGTCTTTTTCTTGTGATGAGAACTTTTTAGATCTACTCTTCTATGAACTCAAATATGTAATACAATACAGTATTATTAACTATAGTCACCAGGCTGTACTTCCCACCCCCATAACTTATTTATTTTGTTGTTGGAGGTTTGTACCTTTTGACCCCCTTCACCATTTTGCATACTTTCCACCCCCTTGCTTCTGGCAACCACTCAAATTTAAGTTAAAAAGAAAAAGGTATTTGGGGGCACTTGGGTGGCTCAGTTAGTTAAGCATCCTACTCTTGATTTTGGCTCAGGTCATGATCTCACGTTTCATGAGTTTGGGCCCCACTTCCTGAACTGCACTATCAGTGCAGAGCCTGCTTGGGATTTTCTCTCTCTCTCCCTCCCCCCCACTTGTTCTCTCTCTCTCTCTCAAAATAAATAAATAAACTAAAAAAAAGAGCATATTTCTACTGGCCAAATCATACATGTAGTGGTATGCTGGAGCTGGCCATTACTGGGAGAGCCAGTTGTTAAATGTTCAGGAATCTTGTTAGCCAACTGCTGCTAGTTTGAAATCAGCCTTTGTGGGAGTAATGACACTGTGGAAACTGGTGAGTTTGCCAGCACTGTCTATATATAAAATCATAGATGGTTCTGTTTCAGATTCGTTTGCCATCTCTACCTGAGTCCTTCTTCTTGGCTCGAGACAGGTGTTCATGACCAAGGTTAAGGTGGGCTTACATATTTAAGTAACAGCTTTTTCCTCAAATAAATACCCTTTATATGTGGTCAAGAGGAAACTACAATCCAGTGGAATGTTTTAAATGGACCAGACTGAAGTGTCATCATGCTGCTATTAAGGGAGCCTACATTCTTGACTCCCTAGGACAAATCACTATGTCATGTCCTCTCCTTAGCATAGTGACTTCTTCCTGAACTGATGACATGGGATCCCTTTCCATCCCTAGCTCACTGTCCTGTCACCCTGGGTCCCGGTCTCCATAAAAGCACTGCCTGCCCACGACGAGTTGCTATCATATTTGTGTCTTGTAGGAAGTTCTATTATTTCTCCCCCAAATCAGGCAGTTGTCTATTTACAGATTTTCTTTGAAAAAACACTGTGATCTGGAAATGAATTCAAGGTTTTTTTGTTTGTTTGTTTAACCTTCCAAAGAAGAGAAAAGTTCAGCCTCTAACAAAATGTGAGACAAATGAGAACTTTTAGCTAACGTGTGTACCATAGGACTTTCCATCCTGCTCTGCAGAATTCTCACACTTCCGTTTAATGACTGCTGAGGGTGGAAACGAGAACAAGGGGCAACGGCAATGGCGGCTTCCTTGTCCACATTAATGAACCACCACCTGCCCCACTGCTTCTGTACCATCCCCACAACTCCAAACCCACCCACAGACTAGAACTGGAGGAGCTGCAGAAGCAAGTCAAGGTAGGAGGGTACACTTTATGAGCCTTGTGAAGAAAGGCAAAAAACTCCACAGAAATCTGCCATGATGACTGGCATCCTCAGCCTCCCGTGTAGAACCACCTTCTCCCTCACGGTTCCCGGCACAGGCTTCTGCCTTAGTCCCTCAGCTCATCTGTTTACACATAGCTCTCTTCTTACCACAGGTTGTTTTAACTGCTGGAGTCTAATAGAATAAAAGCCCCTTGAAGACAGTGAGAGTGTCTTATCTACCTTTGCTTGGAGTATGTAATGATGGTAGGCACTGCATAAGAATTTGAGGAAAGAATGAACAAACATTTGTCTTCCTTAACTTGAGTGCTACACTGTTTGGCAACTTTAATCCTACTCGGAGTACAATGTTGGGCACTGACAGGGCGGGAGGTTCTTAGGAATGAACTTTGGAGCTGGGGGATGAAGGTGGGGGGACCAAAGGGAAGAGGAAGGGAGCTTTTACTGCAGTTTCACTAAAATTGTGTTTGGGGCCCCACGGGAGAAAAGAGTGAGGACTTGTATCTGTGCAAGCACACAGGACCATCACTTAAAAAGCTGAATTATAAGAACCTCGGGATGCTTAAAAAATAGGTTGTAATTTATTTCAAAGAAAGAAAAGGAGCTTAACATGTTATTTCACTCTAGAAACCTTTGTAAATATTCACCATAAACCCTCTGGGTAGTAGTGGTAATACGTGACAACTGTTACTCTCTTAATTACAGTACTGATCATGTCATGTTAGACCTTCTACAAAATCCACAGTAGTCAAATTCACGGAGAAGGAAAGTTGAATGGTCATTGCCGGTGGCTGAGGGTGGAAGGGTGGAGAATGGGGAGTTAGTGTTTAATGGGTACAGAGTTTCAGTTTTGCAAGATGAGGGAAGTTCTGGAGATGGATGGTGGTGACGTTTGCACAAAAATGTGAATATTTAGTGGTACTGGGCTGTCCACTTAAATATGGTTAAAGTGGTATATTTTATGTTTTGTACATTTTATCCATTTTTCAAAAATGCACAGCAAACAGTTAGAGGGAGTTCTCACCTCCAGCCTTCCCCAGGCTTCTTCTAAAAGGATTCTTCTTGATGCTTCATCAAATCTGTTTTATGTTCTCTCCTTATTTTTATAACCTCCAAAATTAACATGAAACAACAACCACAATCTATGTACAAAGATCTGTTACACTATTTACTTATTAGTTGATATAGTCTGCAGTCTCAAAGGACAATTGACATGTCACAGAATTCACTGACCAAAAGTGACCTGCAGGTTTGGTGCCACTGGGAAAAAGGACACATCTAATCAAGGTTTAGACAGGCAGGAATTTTAACAGTGTAATTTCACGCATGTAGATGTGGGGACTTTTAAATGGGGACTTTGAGGACTCAGAGCTTTGTGAGAGGAACACAGGGCTTAGTTTGTTTCTGACTCCAATGCCAATCCACTTTACAGGGGAAAAACATAATTTTCCAGTGGGAGGCAATGACGCCAGACTAACACCTGAAAACAGCCAAGGGACCCCAAATGAATATACTGCTCTTACTGGGGAAGTGCCAGAGTTCAAAAAAGAGATGCAAGGTGAGGTCTAGAGAGCTGGGTCTCCGGAGTGGGGGGCCAGGTCTTCCAAAACCAGACTCCGCCACTTACTGTCTGTAAATTTTACATGTATCCTCAGAGCCTCAGTTACCTTCTCTGAAAAGTGGAGATAAAAGAATTATCTCTCATAAAGCACTAGTATCCCATTAAATGAGGTTAAGTAGGAATAATGCCAGCACCTGGAACATGGTAGATACTCAATAATTCTTAGATATTATTTATCTCCGTGATATATTATTTATTACTAATAATACATTTATTATTAGTAGTTATATGTACACTTCTGAAAAGTAACCAGAGTAATCAGAGACTTCTCCTGATGTCCTGGGGTGTTTGGGAGCAAGGAAAGCACCTTTAAAAAGATGGTCTAGTCTAGGGGCACCAGGTGGCTCAGTAGGTTAAGCATCCGATTTCAGCTTAGGTCATGATCTCATGGTCTGTGGGTTCGAGCCCCGCATCGAGCTCTGTGCTGATGGCTCAGAGCCTGGAGCCTGTTTCGGATTCTGTGTCTCCCTCTCTCTCTGCCCCTCCCCTACTCTCTAAAATATAAATAAACATTAAGAAAATTTAAAAAAAAAGATGATCTAGTCTAAAAAAAATTTTTTTTAATCTATCCCCTCTCCTTCCTTTTACATTGGTAGTAACTACTACTTAGAGAGATTACATGACTTGATTGAAGGTCATTCTGTTGGTGATAGAATTAAAAAAACCTGTTCTTGGGATGCCTGGGTGACTCACTCGTTCAACCATCTGATTCTTGGTTTTAGCCCAGGTCATGATCTCACAGTTCTTGAGTTCGAGCTCCGAGTCAGGCTCTGCACTGACCGTATGAAACCTGCTTGAGATTCTCTCTCTCTCGCTCTCTCTCTGTTCCTCCTGTGAGTGCACTCTTTCTCTCAAAATTAAATAAATACACTTAAAAAATGAATAAAAGGGAAAAAACAGCAACAAAAAGCCGCTGTTCTCTAATCCAGGGCTTCTTCCTCTCTAATGTGGAACTTCTACAGGTGGAAGAGTTATAGAAGCAGCTAAACGCTCAAACCTCACCTCCTACATGGGACTGCATGCCTGTAAGAAGTAAGTGACTTGCTCCATCCTGTGATGGCTGAATGAGTAATGGTACCAGCTGACATTTACAGAGTGCTAGCTATGTGCTAGGTGTACCTGAGAGGAAACCCGGGACCATGCTTGGCACATGCTAGGAATGAAGCAATAAATGGATCCTACAACACCAACAGGCATACTTAGGAGCCCTGTACAGGGTGATTAGATAATATGCCTAGCTGTGCACATCATACAATGATCCACCATCCGGAGACCTTGCTCTGGGGTCCCTGGCTATCTGTCCTCGTTGGCGTGGAACACTGGACAGCTGACTGGAAGCTCCACGCACAAAGGCTGCGCATGTGGACTGTGGGATTCAGGGATGTGACAGGCTTTTTAGTTACATAATGTCCAAGGGCAGTATACTTGGGTGTATCCACTTGGGCTGGTAGGGATCCCAGAGAAGGCGCATCTCATCTTGTCTTGGAGAGTGCAGACCTCCTTGCCAGCATCCTGGGAGCCAGATGGAGGAAGACAACAGAGGATGTCAGCATTCAGAATGCAGACATTCATTTAAAAACCCTGATTTCGGGGGCGCCTGGGTGGCTCAGTCGGTTGAGCGTCCAACTTCGGCTCAGGTCATGATCTCATGGCTCATGAGGTCGAGCCCCGCGTTGGGCTCTATGCTGACAGCTCGGAGCCTGGAGCCTGCTTCAGATTCTGTGTATCCCTCTCTCTCTGACCCTTCCCTGCTTGTGCTCTGTCTCTGTCTCTCAAAGATAGATAAACATTAAAAAAAAATGCTGATTTGTCTGGTGTCCTGTCCTTAATAGTGCCTGGCTGCAAGGAATGAAAAAGCGGATCTGGGTTTCAATGAATCCTCCTGTTTTTAGCCGTAGTCTCACCTCCGTCTCCAGCGATACCTAGTGCTAACAATTCCTGAGCATTTTCTTCATTCTACAGTGTAATTGCTGAATCAGTTTCTCCTTTCCGTTTTCCACCTTATAGAATGTTGATACTGTGGTCTTCTGTTAGTCATAGAAGATTATTATTATTCTGTAGAGTCCTTTTACTGTTGTTTTATTGGAATTTCAGAAGGAAATGAAGAGAGTAACAGCTATGTTCTACCTAGTCTAATCTAGGCACTTTGCATACACTGTGAAACTCTACAACTGTATATATTATCATCATCCCTATTTAATAGTGGTGAGGAAACTGAGTTTCAGCAACTTGCCCAAGGTCTCTCAGAGGGTTTGGACTCGGGTCTCTCTTTCCTTTTTTTTTTTTTTTAAAGTTTATTTATTATTTTGAGAGAGAGACAGAGAAAGCGTGAGCGGGGTTGGGGCAGAGAGGGATGAGGAGAGAGAATTCCAAGCAGGCTCTGTGCTATCAGCACGATCTCAAAAACCAAACTGTTGAGATCATGATCTGAGCTGAAATCAAGAGTCAAATGCTTAACGGAGTCACCCAGGCACCCCTGAACTCAGGTTTTTCTGATATTAGAATCCAAGCTATAGATCTTGACCATATGCAATAATCCATGGGGAAATAACAACAGCAGCTGTCTATCGTCACTGACCATTCATTATGTGCTAGACTTCTAAAGTGCTTTGGGCGTATTCACTGCAACAGCACTGTGAGAAAGGTACCCAGTACCATTCACCCAATTTATGGAGAAAGAAATTAAGTCACAGTCTGGTTAAGGAGCCCACCCAATGTCACAAAGCCTAGGGAGTCTGGCTTCAGAGGCTGTGTTCTTAACACTTAACAAATTGTTAAATACGCATCTACCTTGGATTTCCAGGATCTACTTTAGGAATCTCCCCTAGCTCTGCGTTTATCTTTTCCCTAGATGACTACTCAAACCACCCCCACCCCCAAATCTCTTTAAATCGGCCAACCAAAGCAGAGAGAATGAATAGAAGACAGCCAGATTTAAAGTAAAATCATTTTGAAAATATTTGCACAAGAAATTATTCTACTAGATCATGCTATCCTCTGTTTATACCTGCAGACATTCAATTCAGGAATAATGTGAAGAACATGCCAATATAATTAGACATATTAAAAAGCATATGCTTTTAAGAGAAGAAATGACAAACAGAATTTGCTTCCTAGTCTGGTTGTCTAAAATTATGTATGCTAGGGGGTGCTATTGAACAATTTTAGGGGTTTTGTCCATTTTGTGTTCTTAGATTTGCATGGGATAGTGCTCTGGGCTAGGTGAGCTTATAATTTCTAATTAAAGTCTCTTTAACCTCAGTCTGCTATCAACGAGCAGAAGAAATTTTTACTGCAGAAGAAATTTTAAAGTATGTTATATTCATTATACGTACAGTTAGTTCTCAGTCATGCAGGAGCATTAATCACCCATTATTTTCTTTTCCACTTGCATGTCCGAGAACTCAATTAAAAGATAATGAAATGTAGGTATTAAACCCAAAGAAGGTGTCACTGTCTCCAGAGCCATACTGATGGCGTAAAGACCTGTGTCTTGGGGTAGTTCATAGGACCTGTGAGCTGAAGGAAGCACAAAATCAAACTAGTGGAACCAAAACATTAGCCATCAGGAAATCTTAGTTCTAAGTCTTTTGCCCCGCAATTAAGCCAAATTACCCAAGTAGTTGTTAATAAATTATGATGCAGGAAATCCATAGGATTAGGAAGGCCAGCACTTACACGGAAGACGGCAGTGCTTATACTGAACTGATAGAATACTGGCCATGCAAGCTCAGTCTAAAATAGAAAATGTGATGTACTTAAACACAGAAAAGGCCAGAGGACAATGCAGAACCACCGAGCAGGCCCTGCAATTAGGCATTAGGCAGCTGTAGAAACATCATCCTTTTCTACACCTCCAACAGTGGTATAAAAAAGGACTTGTTCTAGAATTGTGCCTAGTTCTACACAAAACAATTTTAGTGGTGGATGCTTACATCTGTTTTGAATGAATAAAGGCTATCTGGTAACTCCAGCACCTCCGAGTCTACAGCACTTGAAAGGGAAATGAAGAATCACCTGTGTAGGCTGAAAGGCACTATGTGGTGAATAACAATTTATGAAGATTTCACTATTTCCTTGATTATCCCCTCACTGTATCACATCACCTCCTCGGATGGAACGCATGACTTGAAGGAGGAGGCAACGTGTTATCCCCATTGTTCTGACAGTTTATGCATCTCCGAGGGCAGTGCCAGGCAAGAGGAACTCAATGAACACTTGTTGACTGACAAACTGTACAGACAGAAACGTGAGCTAGTTCCTGTGGGGCCGATCCAAGTTCATGGGAGCATCCCCCTAGTTCAGGGAGAGCCATGGCTCTCTAACTGCTGTTTAAAGGTGAGAGTGAACAGTCTAACACAATTTCGCTAAAAGAACCGTTTACTTTCTAAGGTAAACGTTCCTTAGAACGTTACTAAGTCAAACATAATTTTTTCCTTCCAGCTCTCAAGTCCAAGATAATTACTGCTTATGATCAGAAGACTCGACGGCCTCTGGATTGCTAAGGTAAAGTGGTTTGGCTGCTATACATGAAACCCCGTGAGTTACTCCCCGTACTAGTTTTCTAAAGCCATTGAGTTTGTGCTTGGAAATAGCACAAACTGCTTTCAGCAGCACACACAACACATAGGTCCTTTTGCTGTTGGCAAGTCTGAAACTACTATTCTGGGACACAGGCTAAAAAAGGAAAGCCCTAAAAGCCTTTTTGGTTCAACACTGATTTTTAGATGATTTTTTTTAAAAAGAAACCAAGGGGAAGAAACCCAAAGTATCATATTTAAAGAAATCCTAAAAATATATCTATTCAATAGACAATGTCAGACTTTTGGAACCAATGGTTACTTTCCAGGGAGTGATTTCAAGGATTTGGGAGAGAAAACACTTCACGGGTATGGGACTGGGGCTAAGGCAAGTGATCCGATTATGTCTTCTAACTAACTCACATCCGTTAATCCTAAAATGCCAAATTTGGCTTCAGCTGGTCACCCAGGTGACACCTGACTGTATTAGGACAGGGGCCTACACCTCTGTGCAAGGCTTGCCCAGGTTTGGCAGGTATCCTGCCCACACTGCACCCTTGCAGCCAGGTAAACTGACGGGCACATTCATATGTCTTTGGGGTGGCCAGAGCATCTGGTGAGGGAACCAGCTCTGAAATACATGAAAATGGCTCCTTGCTCCGGCACTGGTAGGCTTACCTGCGGCTAGGCAATCCCACTGCCCTGCAATTTATTCTAAATATGGGAAATGCCTTGGTCAAGATGATCTCCAGTGAAATTGGACTATTCCACAAAGGCTGGAAATGATGTTTATGTAGAGAAAGTTTTCTCATAGAGAACACACATAGCATTGCAAACAAGAGCACTTAGGCAATGCTTAACAGAAAATCAACCATTTTCAAAAGGCCCTTAAGCACATCAGAGAGCATCGTTTATATATAGACAGCTGAAGCACTAATTAAAAATAATTCCTATCTATTCATTAAAACAGGCAATTGAGCTGCCATCAGTCACCATCTCATTAATCTACAATCGAAGAATCATTCAAGGTAAAGCAAAGAATTAATTTCATAGGGGCATCTTTGCTGGGGACTGGCTACTTTTAGAGGTGCATGGATCAGGGATCATGCCTGTTACATCTGAGGATTCAGGAGAGTCTGCTCCTATGGGCTCAGGAGTTGCTGGTCTGGAATGTCTGCAATTAATGGTGGGGAAGAGGCTAGTTGCCCTGGCTAAGTGCTCCTTTATCTGCAGAAAAGACACCTGACAATGACTCTTGCAGATAATTACAGATTCTTGAGGAAGGAGGGGGGGGTGGTTCCCCAAAACTTGAGGAGAAAAAGCCTGAATTTCCTTAAAAATATTCTGATTCGACTTTTTTTTTTTTTGGCTCATATGAGCCAGTACAGTTTGCTTTCTCATAAAGAGAAACATTTCCAGAAATTCTGAGTTTATACACATCAGAGAATCTCACACATTCAAGTAGATTAACGTAAAAGGCTTTTAATCTGTAGGTTTGCAAAAATCTCTCGTGTCCTGTCTTTGGTTTTTAGAAGCTCTAAACATGCATTACTACTCAATTTCATGCATTACTCTCCTCTGAGTAAAATAATCCAATATCTATTAAGCACTAATGTGACAGGAATAGTGCTGTACTCTCTCTTAAGGCAAAGCAAACATAACCTTCTTTTTTGGCCTCTTCAACTAAATAGAAGTGTGATGAGTCACGATTGTTTAATACATGTCTACTCTACTGGGTGTCTTACATGAATTCTCGATAACTCTCTATATCTCTTGGCATTTTACTGACAGCCTGCTCTTGCACATTCATACGGAGGACTCCTTCTTCCCATGTTAGAGATAAAGAAGTTCAAGCTCAGAAAATACCAGACCACTTAATTGTCATGTTCACAGGGCTAGGTATCTGCAGGGTCTCAACTCCAACCAGTTGGCCTTATTTGCCCCTACCCACAGAGGCAGCATTACTGCCTAGCAGTGACTGGGCACTCAGTTCTTGCCAGGACTGTCCAAAGGTTTTACATGTATTGACTGATTTAATGCTCATAACGGTTCTATGAGGAAGTACGATTATTATTACAGTCACCATTTCAGATGAAGAAACAGAGAGTTTAAACACCTAGCCCCAGCTCACACAAAGCATCCGAATCCAGCTCCCCAACAACCACAGTGGGCAACCTGGTGACCTCAGAGATTCCTCCCCTCACCGGGGAAGACAGTGATTTTGCCCAAGGACCTATCTGAGGGGTGGCTGGAGAAGGGTTTCTGCTCTGAGATGACTGCACTTGACCTCTGACCTTCCAGCTAAAGATTCCTAGATGCTAATGGTTTATGCATATTTGACTTCAGAATTCCTGGCATATAAAATGGGTGTTTAAAAAAAAAAAGTCCTAGCAACTACCCCAGGAAATAGAAGAAAAAATGTACAATCTGTCACTTTGGCGAGATCAAATATCTGAGAGCCCGAGTGAAATGAGCAGTCATCATTCACACAAGTCAGGGCCACGGGAATCATAAGGGTAGGTTCTTGATGGGCCCCGGAGATTGTGTGTTCTGTGACACATGCTAAAAGCTTCTCATAGCCGAGTGTGGGGAGAAACGTCAAGAGGTAGTTGAAGAGGAAAATGGAAAGCTAAGGTGAAAACCGTAAGCTAAGCTTCCCCTTCAAAGGCTGCTAACAAATGAGTGGGAAGAGGAGGCAGGAAACAAATGGGCTGCAATGACCTGGCCCTCGGAGAGAAGTCACGGTCGCGGCAGCCAGTGGCTCTTTGCTCCTATCGTCTCAAACGCCAAGCAGGTAAAGGGGGATGACATACGTTAGACTTTGTATGTAGACCTGGGTCTGAATTCATAGAACACAGGGGTTTATCCCATTACCCTTTTAGGTCACCTGCACACTGGTGAAGTTCTACCTGAATCTCCCACTTCACATGTGAATAGCAGCGTCAAATCAGGGTGCTGTCATCCAGGACGACAAGCCATAGGTGCTGCCAAGCCATAGGTGGTGGGTTTTTAAAGTTAAAGTTACTTAAAAGAAAACTAATATATAATCAAAGAGCACCAAAGTCAATCTAAATGCTTCCTAAGTGGAAATTAAAATTTGAAGGAAATGATGATTTTTTTTTTTTAAGAGAGAGAGAGAGAGAGCATGAGAGGGGTGGAGGGAGAGATACAGAGAATCTCGAGTGGTCTCCATGCTCAGTGTGGAGCCTGATGCAACACTTGATCCCACAACTCTGGGATCAAGAACTGAGCCGAAATCAAGAGTCGGGTGCTCAGCCGACTGAGACACTCAGGCACCCCAGAAATGATGTTTTATTTATTTATTTATTTATTTATTTATTTAACGTTTATTTATTTTTGAGACAGAAAGAGACAGAGCATGAACGGGGGAGGAGCAGAGAGAGAGGGAGACACAGAATCGGAAGCAGGCTCCAGGCTCCGGGCCATCAGCCCAGAGCCCGACGCGGGGCTCGAACTCACGGACCGCGAGATCGTGACCTGAGCTGAAGTCGGACGCTTAACCGACTGAGCCACCCAGGCGCCCCCAGAAATGATGTTTTAAATTGGGATTCTCTCAGGGTTCCTGCCTGGCTCAGCTGGAAGAGCATGGGGCTCTTGATTTCGGGGTCATGAGTTCAAGTCCCACGCTGGGTATAGATCACTTAAATATTTTAAAAATAAATACATAAATTGGGATTTTCAGGCGAGCTGAACACTGTAACAACAATAATGGATGGATTCATGACCCCTACTGATATTCGTGAGAGTCAGGTATGCTGCTGGGAGCTCCAGCTTGACAACAAAGATGGGGTACAGGCCAGCTCACACGCGTGCAAATCTGTCAGTGATAATTTTCAGTTGATGTAATGTTTGCCAATGAGGAGAAACGTTTAAAAATTTTTCTTTTACTTTTTAATGTTTATTTTTTGAGAGAGAGAGAGAGAGAGACAGAGCAAGAGACAGAGCGTGAGTGGGGGAGGGGCAGAGAGCGATGGAGACACAGAATCTGAAGCAGGCTCCAGGCTCTGGGCAGTCAGCACAGAGCTAGACGCAGGGCTAGATAGAACCCATGAACCGTGAGATTATGACCTGAGCCAAAGTCAGATGCTTAACCGACTAAGCCATCCAGGCGTCCTGTAGAAACTCTTTACTGCATGAAGCAAGACAAAAACTGACAGAAAAAAACCTAGCAATCTTGGGAACGGAGTGGGAGGGGAGATGGCATAAAGGTTAGTAAGTCTTGTGATGTTCGGGCCACTTTTATCACAGAGTGACTCAGCTGGACAAAAAATAGAAATGGATCTTCTGAGCCCAGACAGTCTTCCATTCATCTCTGCCTTTCTAAAATTATAGCCATCCTCCTTAACAGTAGGGACCATGTTTTTACAACATGTGGAGCACGGCTTTCCCCTGGGCCTCGGGCTACTGTGCCCGTCACTATGCACGTATCCTCTCCCTTTCTACTTCTAAGGCCGGTTCTGTCATACCTTCCTTCGCTCTTCTTCAGCATACTGAATTGTTCCAAAATAAAACAGAGCAGGCTTTTCTGGTGAAAAGCATTATATGAGTACACAACCTGAAAAAATAATAAACAGTGGTCACCATGGGAGTGACGGTGGAAGGTTCTTTCCTTCCTGTTTTGTTTTTCAATAAGGAGGCAGCTGCCCCATTCCTTTTCTCTGGGTTGGCCGGGCCTCCGGCAGAGGCCCTGCATTCTTCTCCTTAGCCCAGACCCAAGAGAGGCCTCGGCCCTCTTGGAAAGAAGACTCCTTTGCCTGCAGGGGCTCTGTGACTGCTCTGGAAGCAAGAACAGGTTTTTGGATACAAGTTGTCAAAATGCAAGGGGCGCACGCAGTACAAGGCCATGCATATCAACAGACACTGCAGATTCCTGCTCTCAGGCTGGGAGACTGGAATCCTACCACTGCTGCCAACTCTCATCTGCCTCAGTTTACTTGTCCAGGAGGCCAAATAACCCCCCCGAGAATATATATTGTGGTGCACACTGCATGTGTGTGTGTGTGTGTGTGAGCAATTACTAATTAGGTAACATTTCTTAGGTACCTTTCTAGAATATAGTCCAAAACAAAGCAGAAAGGAAGCAGCAAAGCTTTATCTCCCTCTAGCAGCCATCCTAGCCTGGGGCTACAGTGAGTTCACTTCAGGGGTCCATTGTGTCCAGATGGCCTCGAAGGCCAGGAGGCTGTTCCACACAGGGACAATTTGCATGAAGCACCAAGTGGCCTCCAGGGAAAGTATTTTTCCTGCCAGAGGCTTGTTAGCTAAGTCAGAAGAATGGCTCTGGGTTGGAGGGATGCAGTGATGGCTTTTTCCTCACTCAGAACTTTTGATTCAGTCAAGCTGCCCACCTCACCTCACACACTCCCCTCACCCCCACCCCACCTCCGTTGCTCCCATCCCCTCTCCAGTCCCAGTCCCTGTCCTGGGAGTAAAATCAGACGGGGAGGTTTCACCAAAAAAAAAAAAAAAAAAAAAAAAAAAACCACAAACAAAAAAAACCTGAGAAAAATTTGGGAACACAAAGTAGCTCTGGTCCAAAACTCAGGGGTAGGAAGGTAACAGATGTCTTTTGCACGTGGGTGTGAGTGTATGCGTGCATGTGTGTGTGCATGTAACTGTGTGTATGTGCTCATTACCACACCAGCAGAGAAGACTCATGGCATAGTTCCATGGAACAGTGAGTGGACTTTGCTTAGGATTCTCCCACAGTGAAAGCAGCAGCATCTGGCTACGGACATTTGTGCCCTCAGCCGGACCCTGAGGGACTGTGCCCATGCAGACATCAGTAGTAGCTCAGAGGGGCCTCTGCCTGGCACAACAGATAGGATACAGGGGTCTAAGGGTCTGACAGCAGATCCCACAGGAAGCCAGAGTAGGGTGGGTGAAGGGTAGAGAGACTGGTAGTGGCCAATGGTAGTGTTGGGCAGTGTGTGCAAAGTCACCTGTCAGATATCTCCTGGAAATCCCAAGAATAGCTCAGGAACCCCAATGTGGTGGGGAAGGATCCTGCTTCCAGATAGCTCACAGAGGCAGAGAAATTCATTCATCCATTAGTTCATTCATTTATTCCATATAAATTAAACTGAGGAGTAGCAATGTGCCAGGCATTGTTCTAGATGTTCAGCAGGGGAAAAAGGACAAAGACTCATACCCTAATAGAGCCTTCATTCTAGTGAAGGGAAAGGCAATAAAAGATGAGCAAACACATCAATACTATGAAGCCAGGTGGTAAGAAGTAGTAAGAAGAAAATACAACAGGATAATACAGAGTGGGGGTTGGTGGAGAAAGTCAAAGTCTCCGGAGTTAGGGAAATGTTTATGTTGTTGTCAGATATATACACAGACACATATACTTTTGGATTTTATAGTGAACAATAAAAAGCCTCATTTTTTTGTTTCCATTTTCAAGAATCTTCCAATCATTCAATTAAAAAAATCCTATTATAGTCCAGTTTAAGTTATAAGAAATTTTTAATGAACTGCTCATGATTTTTTTTGTTTTTGGATTTTATTTTATGAATTATGATGCAAAGGAAGTGTGCCATAAACTAAAGTTTACAAATTGTTGCTAACCATAGACTTTCTTGATGTCTGTTTTAGCCACTGTATGAATGAATGAATGGGGTGTGATAACAGGTGGGTTCAAAGCTACCCATTATTAACTTGACTCTCAAGCCTCTATTTCTGTAAAATGGGAGTAAAAACAATGCATTTAAAATGTGTAGCACAGAGTTGGACAAATGTTAAATAGGTATTGACTTTTTTTTGATATAAGAATAAATAAATCCTCGGATGTACTTTATGTGAATTCTAAACTTTTGTTTAATGAAAATTATTTAAAGACAGTCTGTTGAATAACTTCTGAGCCTAGGATTATTCACGGAAACTCAGCAGGCATTCTCAAGGAAAAAACGGAATCAGTTTATTCCTCTAAGATTTATCAACAGAGTTTAAAGCTAAATGTTTTTTCTTAATCTGAAACAATAAAATACATCTTCCCTCATCCTGGTATCTATGAAAAGCTGCACCCAGACTGCATTAACAAATCAAGGAGATCTCTTCAACAGGCTTTGGGGCCCTCTGGACATGTACAGAGATTTGGGATTTGAATGTGCTGTGGACATTTACTGAGCAACTATTATGAGTACTAGGCATGGACCAAGAAAATCTGGAAATGGATTCTCTAGTTTAATTCTACTTGTTTTAATGTTTACTTATTTTGTGAGAGAGAAAGAGAGAGCGTGCAAACATGCACATGTGAGCAGGGGAGGGGCAGAGAGAAAGGGAGAGAGAGAGAGAAAGGAATCCCACCCAACCAGGCTCTGGGTTGTCAGCGCAGAGCCCCACTCGGGGTGGAATTCAGCAACCAGGAGTTCGTGACCTGAGCTGAAATCAGGAATCGGATGCTTAACTGACTGAGCCACCCAGGCATCCCTCTAACCTAATTCTTTTTTTTATTTTAATGTTTATTTTTGAGAGAGAGAGAGAGAGAGAACGAGCAGGGGAGGGGCAGAGAGAGAGGGGGGCAGAGGATCTGAAGCAGGCTCCAGGCTTCGACCTGTCAGCACAGAGCCCAATGTAGGGCTCGAACTCATGACCTGAGCTGAACTGGACACTTAACCGACTAAGGCACCCAGGCGCCCCTGAATTCTTTTAAGCTAATATGAAAAATATATGAAAGCTACTTCTGTCCTGAGCAGGTATGTCCCTTCTCTAGGCCAAATGATAAAAATGTCTATTTTACTTTCATGTAAATGCCAAATACATCATTGTTGTTGTCTTTCTGATAACCAAAGTAATATTTTCATTGCAGAAAATAAATCACTTGTTACCTCCAGAGTGCCACTAACAACTTGGAATGTTTCCTATGTTCATTTTACATCTCTTTGTTTCTCTTTTCTTTTCTCTCCCAGTTTATCTGCCAAACTGGAATTATGTAATGGTTTTTAATGGCTTTTAATATTTCATTATATGGATAAGCCATTAAGTAACTCTAAAGGTAATACTGGAAATTTAGGTTATTTCCAGATTTCCACCATTACAAATAATGTTGCAATAACTCTCTCTATATATATCTTTGACTTCCTTCTTCTTAGAATAATAATTTGATCAATAACATGAGCATCTTCATGGCTCAAAATATTTTCATCCAGAAAAGTTGTAACAATTTATACCATCAGCAGAAAAATGTTAACATCTGACCCACCCTACCTCTGCTAGAATTGGCAACATGATTTTAAACACACAGGGGCGCCTGGGTGGCTCAGTCCTTAAAGCATCAGACTCTTGATTTTAGCTCCTGTCATGATCTCATGGTCAGTGGCGAGACGGAGATCCGTACTGGGTGTGGAGCCTGCTTAAGATTCTTTCTTTCCCTCGCCTTCTGCCCCTCCCCCACTCTATCTCTCAAAAACAACAGCAACCAAAAACCACGACCACGTACACAACCGCAAAATGGTACAAAAAAATGTAAATCTCCTAGCCCAAAAAAATTGTTATTTTCTTAAACCCGCTTTTTTTAAAAAATAATTTTTTAACGTTTATTTTTGAAAGAGACAGAGAGCATGAGCATGAGCAGGGGAGAGGCAGAGCGAGAGAGGGACACAGCATCTGAAGCAGGCAGAACCTGACACAGGGCTCAAACTCATGAGCTGTGAGATTATGACCTGAGCCATAGTCAGACGCTTAACCCACTGAGCCACCCAGGTGCCCCAAACCTGCTTTTATTGTTTATTTGTTTGTTTGTGGGTGTTTTTTTGGCTAGTAATAAGGTTAATATTACTTCTCCACTTCCGTGCATACTATTTGGTTTTTTTTTTTTTTTTTTTTGGCAGACTGTCTATTCATGTCTTTTGTTCATTTAAAAATAATTGGATTAGAAAATCCTTACTGTCCTAAAAAACACTTTCTATGTTAAAGACATTGAATCTTTTTCTCTGTAATATTTGTTGAACATTTTTTTTACTCAGTGAAATTTACCTTTTAAATGTTTACTGTACTTCTTGACCTAAGGAATTTCAAATTTGAATATATTAGGCATAATTCATCCCTGCCCTGCCCAGAGCCCCTTTCTGTCCAACTGACATCCTTTTGTCAGAGAATTTGCTCCTGCCCAGAAGGAAGCAGACACACACAGGTTATGTGACTGAGCTCAGATTCAGCACTCAGACTTCTGGTCCTTCCAGAATCCAGAGTGGCTTCTCTGTCTCACCCTTGGGAAGAACCCGCCCAACCACAACCCTTGTCCCTGGATTAATCCGAGCTTCTTCTCAGTACACCCTCCATTATTTGCGGTATTTGGAGTTACTCTAGTTCCTTATACTCATAATCTTTACTGAAACATGATGAAATAAAATAATTCTTTCCCTTGTGGTTTCTTCCACTGCTTTTAGATTTCAAAATCCTTCTCCATTCTAGTACTGGTTAAATATTCACCTACTTCTTTCTCCTATATTTTAAAAGACTATTAAAAAAAACCCCATATAGTTCTCTAATCTTCTAGAGTTTATTCTGGTATGTGGTTTGCTGAATAATCCATTTCCTCCTCCACTGGTTTGCTGTATTCCAGTGATTATATACTTGTGTGTGTGTGTGTGTGTGTGTGTGTGTGTGTGTGTGTGTGTCTGTGTGTATTTTAATGCACTGTTTTAATTATTGTAGCTTTATTATACGTTTTAATTTTTTTTTCAACGTTTTTTATTTATTTTTGGGACAGAGAGAGACAGAGCATGAACGGGGGAGGGGCAGAGACAGAGGGAGACACAGAATCGGAAACAGGCCCCAGGCTCCGAGCCATCAGCCCAGAGCCTGACGCGGGGCTCGAACTCACGGACCGCGAGATCGTGACCTGGCTGAAGTCGGACGCTTAACCGACTGCGCCACCCAGGCGCCCCTATTATACGTTTTAATACTTGAGATAGCAAGTTCTTTTTCATTGCTTTTTAAATACTTTTCACAGCTATCCTGTTCCAAACTATTTTGTTATCAGAAGATATCTTTTGGGGGGCTTGGGGATAGGGGAAAGGGTTCAAATTCTCAGTTATAAAATAAATGCATTCTGGGGATCTAATGTATAGTATGTGGGCTATGGTTAATAATATTGTATTGTACACTGTATTTGCTAAGAGAATAAATCTTTGTTCTCACTACAAAAGAAAAGGTGACTGGGTGAGGTAATGGATGTGTTAACTTGATTCTGATAATTATTTCACGATGTATACATATATTAAATCATACTGTATACCCTAAATATACACAAATTTTGTCAATTATACCTCAATAAAGCTGGAAACAAAATCTATCTCTTTCATTATATCAGTAACTGGCTATCTCAAGCTTTTGAAAGCCAGTTACGGTTTAACCAAGTCTAGTAAGTTGGTCTTTATAAAACCAGAAGAGACTTTACTTCTGGATGGCCAGATCTAGTTACTGCCACACTTCTGGCTCAGCAGTCCTGCCAGACTAAATTAATAAGGCAGCTACAAGAAATTAGGCAAATATGCTGCGGGCAGCATTATAATTTGCCTTTTTTTAAATTGGGTGAAGAAAATTGGGTAGTCCACAAAATTAAAACAAATTGCTTTCTTTCCAAAAGTTTTTCTTTTTTAAGTTTATTTATTTTGAGAGAGAGTAAGTGTGTGTGTGTGTGCGCACGTGTGTGTGTGTGTGTGTGTGTGCGTGTGTGTGTGCGCGCGCTCATGAGTGCACAGGGCAGGGAGGGGCAGAGAGAGAGGGAGAGAGAGAATCCCAAACAGGCTTCATGCTGTGAGTGCACAGCCCAATGCAGGGCTCAATCCTGCCAACCGTGAGGTCATGACCTGAGCCAAAATCAAGAGTCGGGACACTCAACCGACTGAGCCACCCCAGGTGTCCACCCCCTTTTTTAATAGACAGTAACAGGTCTAGCACCATATGGTCTCCTTGATACTGAGATCTTTTAAATTTTTAGACATTTTATTTCTATTATTTGTTTTTTACAATAACACACAATGGTTACTGGTACCTTACAGAAAAATATCCATGCACATCTCCAATCAAATACTGTATTTTGTCTTTCACCATAGTTCTGAAAGCATTATATATATATATATATATATATATATATATACATATATATACACTTATATATGTAATACGTATATACGTGTATATATATATATGATTAGATCTTTTCAATGACATATATATTTATTTACAATTACATGAAATACACGTGATACATGAAAATAAATAGAAAAACTAGTCATTTGGAGACTTTACCAATACATTTCTCATTAAAAAGAAAAGTGATGGACTAGGGAATAAAAACACCTGCTAGTAATGTTCCAAAACTGCCTGGTTGAGAGTACCTTCCCTGCTGCTCCACACATGAGTTTTTATGCATCACAAAAGCAATCAAACAAAAGGAAACAAGCCCACAAGAATATTATTTCACAGGCTGAGAATGGGTAAGGAATGCAATGTTATTTCCTTAACAGAAAACTAGGGACTAAAATATGTAAAATGCAACAACTAAAAAGGTAAAAATGTTAGTGTTTATATACTCACTTTCTATATTTAATATACATATTTAAATATAAATGAATTATATTTTAAAACACTGCTGTTGACAGAGAAAACAAAATGCAAAGGAACAGATTTGGGGATGTGATGTGATTTCTTAGTGATGCTACTTTGTCAATTTAAAAGCAAAGCAAAGTACTCTCAATGAGTCTCACACTTTTCAATATTACTAGAGGGAAAAGACAAAGCCCTTTCCCTTGACTGACATTTTCACTTACTTCACCTAAACCATCACTATTACTAGACCATTTTGCAGATGACAAAATTGAGGCTCAGTGGGTACAATGAATTCTATGGTGACGGAGCAGAATTTGAGCCTCGAAGGCAAAGACTTTCCACCCCACCAAGGGTTCTTAACCTTTTTTTGTGCCACGGACCCCCTCTCTGGCAACCTGGTAAAGCTTACATGCCTCTTCTCTTCTCTCTTCTTAAATTCTTAAAATAAATGCACAGGGTTATAAAGGACAAAAATTATGATAAAATAGTTACCAAAACATCTTTAGGAAAAAAATGTATAGCATAGCAACATATGTTCTTTGCTAATGTATTAAATAAAAAGATATATTATTAGTGGGTCTGATAACTATGGCAATTTTGAAGCAAGATGAGCATTAATATTTCAACAACTTTAACACAAGAGCTATAATAACTTTAACGTAATATGAAAACATCTGTGATTTCTATTGTTGAAACAGGTACTGTTACTGGTTTGTTGCCTACATTCATAGTTAGCATGTTGTTTCCTACACATCTTACAATTCCTTCTCCAGAGGAAGACATCCTAAACACTTACACTAATGAGAGGTTTAAATTTTAAAGGTTAGTGAAAAATAAAAAACTAATTTTTTTTCTCATTCAAGTTCATAGACTCACAGAATTCTGCCTACAGCCTTAGGAACTGGCTAAGTATTCAATGTATATTCCAGGTACCCCCCCCCCCCCCCATGTAGACTCCTATAATGAATCTGTGATGAGTGTGAGTCAAACAAATAAAGACATGAAAGTTCCCACTGAAACACTGAGTGGGGTCAGGCCCTGTAGATTGATGGTTCACTTCCTGTCTCGGGGCCAATTTAACGAGCCCACCCTAGAGTGGGTTTGTGTGCACACGTGTGCCTGCGCACGCACGCGCGCGCGCGCGTGTGTGTGTGTGTGTGTGTGTGTGTGTCGGAGGTGGGAGATCAACTACCACCCTTTTAACCAGAAGGCACCTTTTTAACATGCCTGATCAGCACCTGGTAGCTGCTGACCCTCTCTCCTTCAGAGCCTGTAGCAGATGTGCTAGCAGAGGGTGTCAGCAGCACTTTGGGGAACAGACCCTGTTAGGTTGCCTGCAGGAGGGGTGAGGTGGGGAGCAAGGAATGAGGCCCAGCAGAGAGTAACAGCCTTCTCAAGGCCGTAACCACCTCCAGCCGCAGTCAGCAGGGGCAGGGGCCACCAGGGTGGGTGCTGATGAGGCAGCAGGAGCAGGTGTCTCTTTCCAGTCACATGACTCACCCACCCTGCGGCTGCACATTCTGATGTCCTAGGTCAACATCTCAGATTGTTATGAGTGTCAAACACTCCTTACTGAGAGGTTCTTTTCTGATATTTACCCACATCATCTTCCTAGAGAATCAACATATTCATTTTGATCATTCTCCTCATAAATGATGGGATAGGTTCATTTAACCTATTCAAGTTTTTAAATTAACGTAAGATGTTAGCTAAAATTTTAAATACCTGAAATGCTGCCAAAATAAAACAGACAAACACATTTGGCTTTATTTCCTCAGCTTTGTATGTGGGAGAGAACATTCCAGTGGTTGTACATGTTTGTGTGTATACACGGGTGTGCCAGTCATGGGGAAAAGAACAGAGCTTCTTTACGATTTTCTAGACTTCCTCCCTCCCTGTGGTTCTCAGAGACCGTGTTCCCTGCAGCAAGCCCCAGAGCCTGTGTTGAGCATGCATGCCATCTGCAGTTTTTTAAGAGAGGAAGACGTAAGTTTATGTGTCTCTTTAATTGGCAAGGAAGTAGGATCATAATTACAAATGCAAATGAACAGAGACCGATTATACTTGACAAAAAGGCACAATGATTCAGACCCTATCTACATGGAAGAATGGTACTCCAATTCAAATTCCTTAGCTTGGCATTCAAGGCCATCCTCCATCTGGGCCTGCTGACTCATCCAAGGACAGCCTCCCCTGCCTGGTCTGGAGGCCTTCAGCTGCTCTGGTTTCATCTCAACCCACCTTTACCCTCACTCTCCTTCTCTAGTCTCAGTTCCTGAAGTATCCCAGGCTCTGTCCTATTTTGGGGACTGTCACACAGTTTCCCCTGCCTGGAAGACTCCTGATGGTTCCCCCCTGCCTTCCATCATCCAGTTAACACCTACTTATTCTTCAGGTCCTATCTCAGGGCTGCCCGGATCCTCCAGATTTGATTGGGCTGAAGGTGCTCTAAATAAGGGTTCCTAATCAAGGCGGGGGGAAGGAGGAAGGCTGCTCTCCTGTCCAAGTCATGTGCCCTGGTACTGGGCTGTACCTGCCTGGAGAAAGAGATTCCTCTGTGTGAACCAAAAAATCCTCCATCCATCTGCTACACTGTGTGCCCACTGTGTGCATCTAGCTGGAGGGGCCACCTTTTAATCTGTCTACCCGGAGGAGATGGCTTTTTCCAATTTGCCCAAAGGACTACCGTTGGCCTTGCAAGTCTTCCTGCTTTGCATTTGCAAGTGGACTTCTCATTCACAGCCCTGATCGGTCCACAGTCACTGCTTCCTATGTTCAGTCGGGTAGTGGTGGCCTGCCCACTAGACAGTAGGATCCATCTAGGGCAGGGACCATGGGTTTTTTGCTGCCGAGATCCTACTTCCAGTCTCTAACACCGTGTCTGGAATAGAGGAGGTGCTGTATGCATATCTGTGGAATGAATTAACAAAAAGGAGTGCCATGGAGGTGCTGCAGTGGAAGAAATGGTCAGACTTGGGGGGCAAGGGAAGTATCTAGCAAGTTTACTTACTCTTACTGAATAAATGAGGATTCAACAGATAATAAGTAGAAGTGGGCAGACCCAAAGATAGACTTTGTACCTTAAAGCAGAATTTTCACCGAAGCATTTCACCCTAGGGCTAGAAAGAAACATGCTGCTTCTAGAAGAAAGCAGAGTTAGGCCAGTAGTACACCAAGAGCTTGCTTGGGAATAAAGGGAGTTTCAGACAGGAAAGCAAGCTGGGAGGAAACCTAAGCGAGACAAAAATCTAATGACTCATGAGATTCCAGGTAGACCAGGCATCTTGAAACATGCTAAATTTATTGAAATAAAAATTCTTGCCCAGTTAGCTGAAGGCACTGAGGCAGAAAGCCTCTATGTGTCACTCAGTCAGTGTACTACACTACAGGAAAACAGGCTACAAATGAAAAGCTGAGGCCAGGAACTCCTGCAGGTCTCAGGGACTTAGAAAAGAACGATCTGTGTGGTGCAGGGCCCTGGTGCTGAGGGGGCAGGGCAACAGGACTGTTAGTGCAGACATTAGTGCCTCAATCCTAAATTTTAAAAATTACTCAGTAGGGAAACTGAGGGAGGGAAGATGATGAAAGGCAATCACAGGTCAGAGTTTTTAATTCTAGAAAAAAAAATATGCTATACCAGATTACATATATGCTATAAAAAATCTACATATCATTGCGTACAGTTTTCTCTACATAATTCTTTATTTATTTCATTGTATATTTTAGGGATATTTTCATATCTGTACATATAGACCTTATTCTTTTCTTAAAAAGTTTGTTTATTTATTTTGAGAGAGAGAGAGACAGAGAGAGGCAGAGAGAGAGGGAGACAGAAAATCCTAAGCAGGCTCCCCACTGTCAGCACAGAGCTTGCGAACTCATGAATTGTGAGACCATGACCTGAGCCAAAACTGGAAGCTTAACTGACTGAGCCACCCAGGCACCCAATCTTATTCATTTTTTAAAAACCTGTAGCACATTCCAGAGTTTGATGCATCATAATTCATTTAACACAGAGATAGCCATTCAGGGCGATCGTACAGCTCAGGTTTTTGTTCATTTTAAAGTAGCCACGTGTGGTTGGTAGCCTTCAAGAGGACCTCCAAAAATTTCTGCCTCCTGGCTCTCATACTTGTGTCATCCTCTCCCACACGGTACGTGGGTTGTTGTACATGACCCTGAGCCTAGGATGGAAATGATGATGTGTTTCTTTCATTTCAAAAGTTCTTTTGGGGCATCTGGATGGCTTAGTAAGTTGAATGTCCCATTCTTGATTTCAGCTCAGATCATGATCCAGGGCATGGGATTGAGCCCCATGTCGGGGTCTGCATTAATCCATGGAGCTTGCTTGGGATTCTCTCTCTTCCTTCCTCTCTGCCCCTCCCCTGCTTTGTGCTCTCTCTCTAAAATAATACGAGTAAAAAAAAAATACAAAAGTTCTTTTGGACACATACCATGCATCACCAGAATGCAAAAGAAAAGGTGCATTGTAGGGTTCCAAATGATTGATTACAAATGAGAGACTGTGGGCCACTGCACTTCAACCTTCAAGCCGCTATGTAATTATTTAAAATTTCTATCAAATGATTAATTTTATAAAAGTAATAACCACTGGAGTTGAGTCTGGGAGTGGAAGTAAGCATCTGGTTTTGATTAATTTCTCAAAAATGCACAGAACATTAAGTAATTGTAACAATAGGCATGACCTTGAATCTCAAGCTAGGAGCCCTAAATTAGAAGTGATCAAAATCCAAATATTAATTCTGTTTTAGTGTTTCTGAACCAGAAGTTTAAAAATAAAAACAGTGAGTGGGATCAAATGGGATCTAAATGTCCATATTTTCAAAAACTATTTGAAGGAAACATCACAGCAGTCTCAAATCAAACGTAAGCTCAACTCAGTCTTATTTGGCTTCAGTTGCCAGTGAGAATGAGTGGTTTTGGGACAAATCCTTTATATGTTATAAAAAGCTAGAGAGGGGATTGTAACTCAGTGACGTTGGAGAAAAGCAGAAATCACACTCGTGCTAGAGAAGAGCACCAGTCTTCATCACAGGGCTCCCGCTGCCACACCCAAGCTGCACAAGAAAGACAAATGCATATTTGGCTATTTAAAAAAATAAACCTTATTCTTGATGACATTTCGCTAAATTATTAAATATATTGGTTTCTCCTGCCAGAAGTCATAAAAACTATTTCTGGAACAACAAATCTGGGGTGCCTGGGTGCTTGCCGTGTGACTTTGGCTCAGGTCATGGTCTCGCAGTTTGTGAGTTCAAGCCCCACACTGGGCTCACTGCTGTCCACACGAAGCCCTCTTGAGATCCTCTGTCCCCTTCTCTCTCTATGGCATTCCCCAATTGTGCTCTCTCTCTCTCTCAAAAATAAATAGCAAGAACATTACAAAAACATTACAAAAAAATTAAAAAAAAGAACAAACCTATTTCTTTGTAATGATACAGTGGACATACACCAGGGAAATTCTAGAAAGTGTTCCTAAATATCCAAGTATCTAGGATTGAAAAGCAAGACAAACTGGTTGCAGATGATATCAAATGTTCACTTTAATCACATCAACGAGCAAGGTAGAAGGCTTTGTACGGTTATTAAGGGAATTAAGGTTGACCTTTGAACAATGAGTTGGTTAGGGGTGCTGACTCCCCATGCAGTTGAAAATTTGCATATAACTTTTGACTCCCCCAAAACTTAACTTCTAATTGCCTACTGATAATAGCCTGGTAGCCTTATGGATAACATAAACAGTTAACACGTATATCATATGATATATGTATTATATATTGTATTCTTACAATAATGTAAGCTAGAGAAAATGCTGTTAAGCAAATCATAAGGAAGAAAAGATACATTTATAGTACTGCATTATATTTATCCCCCAAAGTCCTCCTCTAAGTGCACTCACACAGTTCAAACCCATGTTGTCAAGGGTCAGCTGTAGTTGACTTCTCACTTAGTATATGACAAGCAGATGACAATGTAACGATCACTATTGCTCCCCTAGGCTACACTGGTCTGAGGAAGGATAATAGAAGGATGTGGGTAAAAACAGGGTCTCCTCTCAGGAGACTCGCTGGGACCCCTATGTCTCCCCTTCAGTTTTCCTGGCAGAGAAACCCAGGGTGGGCAACAGGGCACTAAACTTTCCTTGCTGCTCTGCCCTGCTCCAGGGATACATCTAATGGGCAGCTTCTGACCCACCTGGTCCTGACAGGAGTTGGCCATGCTGGTCTTGCCACGGTCATGGGCTTGTGACAGGCTCCAGCCATACCTCACCATATACCAGCTTGCGTGTATGTTCTTCCTGAGTGAGGGAGGGCTCCCTCCCCTGCACTGGTGCATGTGGGCCACTGACCAGCGTGAGATTGCACTTTCAGTGACCCTTGGCCCTCTTATTAACCAAGGAAGGATGGCTGCCATGCTCTCGGTTCTCCAAGGTTTGGATGGGAGGACATTTTAGTCTTACTACACAGTATCTGTCATCTTCTGAAGCATTCCCCCTGCTCACAGTTGAAGAGAGTTTTCGATAAGGCTATGGAACTGTATCTGTCTTTCCTCCCTAGGATGCTGTGGCCATGGGACGGAAGCAGCCTCTGAGCACTGGCAGGAGCTCTGGGCCCATTTACAGCCCATTTACTCTTTCTCACTGAAGGTCTGAATCATCCTCGGGCGAACACAAAGATGATCACCCCTGTCTTGCCATTGCTACACGTTCCACACGTGGCATGCACCCCAAAGAGATTTACGAACACTCTGTTACGGTATCCGCAAACTCTACTAACTCCCCAAGCAGAGGTCATAAAGGACTCTCCCACATGGAAGTGTCTCATCCAGTAGCAGCTCAGAATTCGGACCTGCTTGCCAGGTACCTTCCGATAACAAAAAAAATTGTATTTTGCTAAAATACGTCTTTCCTTCCTCTGAAACATCATTGATCCCATGATTCATGATTTACCATTTTCTAGTGAACCCTACTTTTGTGTGATTAGATGTGCCATTCTCACTACTGGCACTAGACTGCCTGGGTTTGAATTCAGCTCCATCTTCTATGGGTTGCATGTCCCACAGTGCTTAAAATGTCTGTATCTGTAGAGTAGGGACATCAAAAGCATCTTCTCCATAGCTTGTTACCAGTACTGAATGAGTTAATGCATGTAAAGGGCTTAGATCATGCCCGGCACACAGTGTTCACTGTTAGTGTATTACATGAATCGCCTGTCCTATACCTCAGGATTCCCACAACTGGCAAGATCTGCAGTTGAGATCAGTTATCTATCTAGCTATAAGTACCTAAACTGACGAGCCTCCCAACATGTTGTGACAATAACATGCTGATAAGCTAAAGACTGCACCCTGTTTGGAGGAAGAATTTGCCCGAAAGCAAAAACAGGAGCACAGTTCAGGCCATTAATCACTATCATCCCTCTTCTCCCAGAACATTCAACTTCAGCAAATTCAGGAATTTCTGCACTTAAGAAATTGTAAAAGGATAGCTGGCCAAGCTGACACGCCACACCTGCTAGAAGCCACGTGGAATGCTGTCACCTTCCCGTTCAAGTTGGGGCGGTGCTGACTGAGCAACCCTGCACATCAGCCTGCGAAACACTCTGGCTTCCAGATTATTAAGTGAAGACGCACACCTCGGCACACCTTTCTCAAAAGCCAACCAAGATTGTGAGCTTCCCACCTGGACTGCCAGGTCTGCTCTGCTGATCACGCATAAGAAGAGAGCCAGGCACTGCTTTTAAAGTTTTAACTGGAGAACACTGATGAATAATTTTGGATCTCTGGGCCCTCAACATCAACAGGGAACCACGATGAGGTCTCAGTAAACACCGAAGGATCTGATGTTTTCTCCCTGTCAGTTCTGCTAGGGTCTGAGCACGAGATTCATACCCTTATTCTGTCACCTGAAGACATCCAGACAAGTCCTAGTCTTGGACCTAAAAAAAGCGAGGTTATAATTCTATCTTCTGGGATGGGGAAGAGCCAGCCAGACAGGCAGGAGATCCATTGCTCAAGGCTATTTCTTCCAATGATCATAGGGAGCATAATCGCTTAGGATGATGCTCCAAGTTAGTCTTTTTCAGATGTCTACTTAAAGTAAGTCAATGAACAAAAAACCAAATAAATAAAACTAGCATTTCAGGATGGGGGGGGGGAGGGGAATCACGCACTGGTTGTTGTCAAAAAATGAGAAGGAAGTGTAATCTCTATTCGGTGGCACCTCTACATATGCAGTTAGGCAAAATCAGCAAGGGACACAGGTACCTCCAGGACTTCCCTCCCCACCCCCTCCAGGAGGCAGAATGACCTTGTGGATATAAACGGAGGCTCGGGGGGCCATACAACATAGGTTCAAATCTCAATTCCTTCACTCCCGACTACGTGGGCATCCGTAAATTTCCTAGTTTTCTCAGTGCCTTAGTTTTCGCATGCCCAAGAGGACTCTTACAAAGATTGAACGAGATAATTTATGTAGATCCTTTAGGATATTTGGTAAATAGGAAGCATGCAATAAATGTTAGCTACTATACTTTGTTTTTGGAACAGACTTTTAAATAAATAAAATAACTTTTAGAAGTTATTTTTAAATTTACAAGTATACTTTGACACATCTTATAAATGGTTAAAAATGATAAACATTTGGAGAAAAAACTAGTATGACAGCATTTACATTGTTTGTGGTAATACCATTCACAGGTTACAGGTCAGAAAGTCACTGCTTCTGCTCTACATTTCAGGACATCAAAACCACCAATAGAGCTTTATAGCATAATAAACTTTCCCCAAATCTAGATTACAAGTTTCTATTTGCCAAAATACTGAAAACTGCCAGATTCAAGTATATACTACAAGTCTGTCCATTTCTTTTAATTTTTTTTTTTAACATTTATTTATTTTTGAGACAGAGAGAGACAGAGCATGAACGGGGGAGGGTCAGAGAGAGGGAGACACAGAATCTGAAACAGGCTCCAGGCTCTGAGCTGTCAGCACAGAGCCCGACGCGGGGCTCGAACTCACAGACCGCGAGATCATGACCTGAGCCGAAGTCGGCCGCTCAACCGACTGAGCCACCCAGGCACCCCTGTCCATTTCTTTTAAAACATTGGTGTATCTTAAACAAAAACAAAAAAACAAAAAACTCCACCTTGGTGTATTTTATAGTCTAATAGTTACATTAAGATGAGAGTTTGGTGGAGGGCACCTCGGTGGCTTCAGTCAGTTGAACGTCTGACTCTTGCTTTCAGCTCAGGTCATAATCTCACGGTTCATGAGTTTGAGCCCTATATTGGGCTCCACTCTGCTGGTGCAGAGCCTGCTTGGGATTCTCTCTCTCTCCCTCTCTCTCTGTTCCTCCCACACTTGCACTCTCTCTCTCAAAATAAGTAAATAAACTTAAAAAAAAAGTTAATCTGAGGAGGAAGAATATTTAAAAAAAAAGATAAGAGTTTAGGGATTGGCATTTACTTAATATATTGCTGCTAACTACTATGGAAAGACAACAACTAAATTAAGCCAATGATTTGAGCATTATCTACTAGTATTTGGGTAAAAGCTTTCAGATGAAACTAAATGCGTGCATTATATACACTGGATTTCTTTGGCATTTATTTATTTATTTGGCACTTATTAACAATGATGGGCTTTTGTTTAACGACTTCACTTTCACCAATAGAGTAGTAACTGCCTCTGTCTACTTGTCATCCACTGGTCGGGTATTTTTTAGTTTCTGTTTGTATAAGTCAGGGGTTTCTGTTATGGTAACAAACATCGCCCAAGCTCAAGGGCCTAAAACAACAAAGGTTTATTTCTCACCATCACAGGTCAGCAGGGGTGTTGCAACACGTCACCATGTCATGTCCTCCTTCAGGGACACAGACTCAAAGAGACCAGCAACTGAGAACTTTGCTGGTCACCATGCTAGGAGGTATGCAGTGTATGGAGTTCTACACTGGCTCTTAAGGTTTTCCCTCAAATGTGACACATATCACCTCTATTTACATTCATTCCATTAGGAAAAGTAAGTCATGTGGTCACGTGGGCCAAAAAGCTATCCCACGGACTCAGAAGGAGACTTGGTGAATATCCCCAGTGACTACCACACTGTTAAAAGGAGCTTTGTAGGATTCTTTCACTTTAATTGAAAGGTTACAACATGTACCTGTATCTAATTCAGGCATCAAATATATCATGTCTGCCTTTACAATGTCCCCTTGCTATATAGAGCTCATAGATATATAGAGCTATGCAAGGGAGGGAATGAGTAATTTGCATCCAATAGGAACGAACTTGATTTTCCCTCTGAAGGAAAATAAAATTTGGATAAGAAAGGAGAAAAAAAAATAAGGTCCCAGTTAATTTGTTTCTTGTTGAATTATAACATGTAAGTAGAGAGAGGAACAAATAGGTTTCTTTTGTTTTCCCTTTTGGAGGAAAAGTAATCAGTTTTTCACACAAAGAACACACTTCAGCAGGCTACTCTCCAGGACTTTACAATGTCACCCTCTGCTGGACCTTTCTCCACCTGCCCCCTCTGCCACCAGCTCTTCAAACAGGCACCGGCAGGAGAGGGATATGGTCTCATTTCTCTTCCCCACAGTTGACGGGGAATTAGACTTGGAACTTGCACTTACTAGCACTTATTTTAGAACTGGAAAGGACTTCAGATGTGTTGTGGGAGACCGCTAGCTGTCTTCATAGATCTATCCCCTGCAGCATACATGACGACCATGTGACATGACAGCCATCTCACACCTCTCTCATAGTGGGGGGTGACCACATGACCATGTCCTGGCCAAAGGGGTGGAAGCTGTGCGTCACTTTTAGATCATGCCTTTGAAAGAACAGGTGCGTCCTCCCCCGGGCCCCTTCCCTCTTCTCACTGGCTGGTATGTGGACTTGCTGGCAGGTACCGGAGAAGCACTTTGAACCACAGGATGGAAGCTGTGTATTGCGCATGGCAGAGCAACAAGGTAGAAGGGATCTGGGTCTCTGACACTAGAAAGCTTCTGAAAGAGCCCTGGAGTGGGGATGCTAAGACCCGATGTAAGAGAAATACACGCTTATAATAAAGTGTTAACTATTGCCATGTCAACTGGCTCAAGTCTCTCATTTTCAGATGAAGAAACCGAAGGCAGAGAGACTAAAAGATGGATCCATGGTCATACAGCTATCTTCTCTGTAGACCGTTCATCAAAACGATGGAAAATTACTCATCTCTTAGGTTAACGACCATTACAAGTTCTTTTTAGTGATTGAATGTCATACTAAGCGGGAGGAACAATAGAACTTAATGCTAAGAGCCACACCATTTCAAGTTTCATAGGATGATCAACATATCCTATTAATAGACAGTATTTAATTCAGTGTAGATTGCTAGGGTCAGAGCTAATGAGAAATTCTCAAGGTTGTGATGGAAGCAATAGCCAAACCGTCAGAAGATATTCCTGAAGTACATCTCCCAAAGTCCACAGGATCAGTGGGCTGTACTGTATTTGTACTTCTCTCTGAGAAGGAATAGTAAGCCTTCAGACGTGACTGGAATTTGGCTCTTATGGTGTCAGTAACCAGATTTAAGGAGACATTCAAGAAACCACAGGCTTAATGAATTAAAATGAAGTCCACCCATTGAACACACTTGCTTTTAGTTAACTTTTTCATAGGAAAGGAAGAAAAAAAAGTTCTTAATTCACCATTTCTTTGATATTCTCAAAAAATATCATTTAAAATGACATCCAACAGGAATTATGCTGTTTGACGTGGTTTGTACATGTGATGCTCTAAGGAGTTGCGAAATGGCTGGGAACTGTTTCAGAGAGCAAAAACATCTGACGTTGTTGGTTTAAGCTTTGGCTATAGTTTATGGAGAACCAGAATTCTTTGTCTCCTTTGGAATATAGCTCAGAGGCATTTCTTTTAGGTTCAACTTAGTGTCCTCGTGCTTGGAAGTCTGATAATGAGTCTTAACATCACTGAAACAGGGACATCTAAAACTGGAGTAAACCAGCCATCAAAATGCAAGCCATTTGGTTCAGTTTTCTCCACCCCTCCTTCTGCGTTCCCACACAGCTGACCCGAGGCCTTTTTTGTCACTAGCAGAAATCACAGTCGTGTGAATGGGGTGTACTTTCCTACACTACATTGTTCTCTGCTTCACTTCTCTTCTACTTTTCAGTCTTCGATTTGGACCTCAGAATTTCTAGAAGGGACACATTAATGCCGGTTACGTTTTAAAATCTGGTGTCATCTATTTGCTTTAAGGAAAATCAAGGGCCCCCTTTTGCCTAGAGAATGCCTGAGCTTTAATATCAAAAGAACTTCAAGTCTACCTATCCTTCCTCTCAAGACCTACTTCCTTCACTGTTCCTCTTTTTGTTCCATCTTTCGCGGTGAGATAGAAAGAGGGAAAAAATTTATGGTGTAGAAAGTTGGATGAGAGGCAACTGATATCTTACACTAGGAATCAGAAGACCCAGATTTGAGTTTCTTCTCTGAGTTTTCTGCCTCCTTAACTCTGGGCAACTCACATTTACAGAATTGAAATCTAAATCATACCGCATTCCAAAGTAAATCTCAGGCAATAGTTGGCAAGGAATACTCCTCTGAGATTTTCTTTTCCTTTTAAAAATTAGTTTAAAATAGAGATGAAAATACCTGCTGTACCTTCCTCACAGCATGTGAGGTTCCAGTGAGCTGGCGGCTGTGAAAGCGCTCTGTAAACTCCTGGGTGACATGTAAATGAAATGCATTATTATCACAACAAGGGAAAGAAAAGGAAACAAGTACACTTCACTCAACAGTCCTCTTCAGAGTGGTTACTGTGGACCAGGCAAGGCACCAGGTATTAGGGATTCAAAGAAAACCTGGAGACTCAGGATTGCCCTGGCAAGGTCTCCCTCAGACAAACCCACTATTCTTGGATAGACTCTCTCTACAACTAACTTCAGCCTCCATGGGTCTGAGCATTATGGCCTGTGGGCAAGTCTCGATATGGCAGAGGAAGAGGTGCATCTCCGAGGACAAGATATACACCATATACAACCACCACCAAGCCCCAATCCCACCCCAATCCCACAGTTGGTAAGTTCTTCCTGGAAACAACAACTGCAATATAATTTAACTTCTTTTGTGAAAAAACCAATAATGCAAATATCATGTCAGAACAATGATTTATGAAATTGTTTATGAAGCATTCATTATTCCTTAGCATCCAACCTGCGTAAGTCTTGGATCTATAGGAAGTATTAAAAATCAAAGACCATGCCTCCTTTAGCAATATGTTCAAGATTATATTCATCCATTTATTCATTCATTTATTCTACAAATATTTATTTAGTGCTTATGACATGTTAGGCAGTAAGCAAGGTGCTGGGGGAACAGACATTGACAACCAGAGGTGGCTTAAAGCAAATGGTTACCCAGTAACTTTAATGACAACTGTGATAAGGGTAACAAAGGAGAGGTACAGGGTTCCACGCTACAGGGAAATCTGTGTGTGTGTGGCGGGGGGGGGGGGGGGGGGCGGGGAGGGATGTTGGAGGGGTGAGAGAATGCTTCCAAAGGCAAGGACATTAGGGCTGAGACAAGGGAGATGGAGGTGGCCAAGGGAAAGACAAGAGAAAAGCAGGAGGGGGCAGGAAGTGCAGGAGTGCAGGATCTAGGTGGGAGGAGCCTGGCCAGGAGGGGAGGAGAGGGAGGAGTCCCCCAAAAAGGCAAATAACATGATCAGATATGTGATAAAAAGCAACACCAAAAGGCAACTTTAATACCAGGATAGTGGTAAGAAACAGACAGGGCATACTGGCAGAACCTCCTTGTTCTGACTCTTGGTCCAGTGTTTTTGTTTTTGTTTTTTTCTATAATGGCACCCTCCATCCTAAAACTGAATTTGGAGTCACGGCTTTCTCACTCTCTGACTCACACCTACATAATCATAGAACTGACTTTGCTTTCTCACCTCTTTGAACTGAATGATACTATTAATAAGAGCAATAGTCATTTATATGCCATGTACCAGGCAACTTGGTAGGTGCTTCTCGTTTCTAATCTTCACAACAATCTTGTAAGGGAGGTGTTATTTTTATGGTTTTACAATTGAAAAGACGGAGGCTCAGAAATATTTTGTAAATGGCCCAAGGTCACATGGGTAGCTCAGTGGGATCAGGGTCCACTGCCATTTCCCTCTCTCCAAACCTTGCCACCACACCATACTGACTCTAGAGTTTACCAGTATCAAATGCCAAATTCTGGTCTTCTGGGAAAAATCAGAATGGGAAGGGAAAACTTTCTCTCCCTAAGTTAAAAAAGAACTTACATGAAATTTTCTCAAAAGCTAACTAACGAAATACATAAATACAAACAGCCACAAGGAATAATAAGAATTGAGAAAATCCAGACGAAATTTTTCATTTTTAATCTATCACACTAATGGCACAAAATATTTTTCAATGCTCCACCACTTTGTTTCAGGAGATAAATATTGGCAGTAACCACATGGCTGGGCAAGATGAAAATGTCCCCTTTCAAATGGTCTGATCCACAATCTCAACTGGAGATTACTGCACTGCTGATTACTCACAAAGGGTAGGGCAGCAGAGATAAAAAGAGTTCATCTCTGACAGATCTGATCCCAGTCTCCCAAACAGGTGGAAATGGGATTTAAAGTCACCTTCTGTACAGCAGACACTCCAAAAATTAGAGAGACAGTTTAAGAAAATATAGATACAAAAAATGTGGCCCTAATGAAAAAGTTATGTAGCTCAAAAGAAAAATGAAAAAAAAAAACCAACACAACAACCAAAAACACAAAAATTAGGAAGATCTTGGAAACAATTATAATTCCCCTGAGATAAACATTGCACACCATGTGAGACATCTTCAGGAAACAGCTGTTATTCATTCTCAAGGAGATAAAAAGAAACATCCCCGTTAAGAAACAACAACACAGGGCCACCTGAGTGGTTCAGTCAATTAAGGGTCTAACTTCAGCTCACATCATGATCTCCCGGTTCATGAGTTTGAGCCCCACACTGGGCTCTGTGCTGACAGCTCAGAGTCGGGAGCCTGCTTTGGATTCTGTCTCCCTCTCTCTGCCCCTCCCCCACTCATGCTCTGTGTCTCTCTCCCTCTCTCTCTCAAAAATAAACAAACAAACAAAAAAAAAGAAACAAGAACACAGCAAGGTGCACTCACTCTAGGATAGAAGAAATAACATCATCAACACATACAGTAAATATTGAAAGCAACACTGCAGAAAAATTGAGTTAGTGAATCTGAAATAGATACAAGAGACATACATGGAAGGTTGAAAAATAATCAGACATTGGAAAGAAGGTAAGAGAAGATGATAGACATAGAAAATAGAGTGTGGAGACATAACTGGCAAGCAAGGGGAGTCTCTAGGGGTGAAGAACCAACAAAAAATAGTCAGTTTTCCAGAACTTAACGCCAAAGCCAAATGCAAAAAAATCTATGGATTGGAGACTGGGAATGCTCACTCTGTTCTATGTTATTTTTGTAAGAAAGAAAAAATACACTCAGAATACTTATTTAAGATACAAAGCATTCTGAAGTCTAAAACCAGAAAACCAAATTGCTTTGAAATAGGTGAAAATTAGTAAAGCTTCAGATTTTCCCTGTAAAAATTGAATCTAACAGAGGAGTGGGACAACAGGAGTAGAAGAGCTTGGGGCTGTGTGTGTGTGTGTGTGTGTGTGTGTGTATGAAACCTATAAGAATATTTTTTTAATGTTTTTTTTTAATTAAAAAAATTTTTTTTAATGTTTATTTATTTTTGAGACAGAGACAGAGCGTGAGTAGGGGAGGGGCAGAGAGAGAGAGAGAGAGAGAGGGAGACACAGAATCTGAAACAGGCTCCAGGCTCTGAGCTGTCAGCACAGAGCCTGATGTGGGGCTCGAACCCATGAACTGTGAGATCATGACCTGAGCCAAAGTCAGACGCTTAACCAACTGAGCCACCCAGGTGCCCCTTTAAAAAAATTTTTTTTAACGTTTATTCATTTTTGAGAGACACAGAGACAGCATGTGAATGGGGGAAGGGCACAGAGAGAGGGAGACACAGAATCCAAAGCAGGATCCAGGCTCCGAGCTGTCAGCACAGAGCCCGATGTGGGGCTCGAACCCACGAACTGTGAGATGACCTGAGCCAAAGTCGGACGCTCAACTGACTGAGCCACCCAGGCGCCCCTGAAACCTACAAGAATATTTAAATGGCTTCTGCATGCTGGGAAGGCTGTATCATCTCAATACTCATTTCTACAAAAGTCAGAGGAGTCAATTTTCCATTCAGCAAGACCACTGACTGAGGAAGACAGCTATAGATAAAAAAAGAACCATAAAGAAAAATCCTAAGTAATGATTTTGACAAATCTAATAACTGATGAAATTATTGAAACAAAAAAGAAAAAAGAAATGTAAATGAAACATCAAGAGAAAGAAAAAATAATTTTAAGATCCTCAGAATAAATTAATAAAGTATGGGAAAAGGAGAGGGTAAAGATAAAGAGGAAACATCAGAAGGCACAGAATGACTCATATTCTTAAAATATAGTTACTTTGTCCAAAGAGGTAGCCATCATCATCATCATCATCAAAGCTATCACAGTAAACAGTGCTTACCATGTGGCATTCTATTTTAATCCTTAAAATAAACCTATGTGGTGGGTGCTAGTATTGTCTCCATTTCACAGATGAGGAAACTGAGGCCCAAAGTGATAAAGTAACTTGCCCAAGGCCCAGAGCTAAGTAAGTGGCATTCTAACCCAGCTGTTAGCCACTTCACTCTCCTGTTCCGCTATGACTAGTTACGACTAGAAAAACACAGCGGGTACAGCGTATGTTTAAAAATAATCACTAGTACATTTGAGATAATAATGATCATTATAGCAACTACTATTTGCAGAGGACCTATTATTGCCAGGCATTGCATTAAGCATTTTAAAGGCATCAGTTCGTTTAATGCTAAGAGCCTGTAAGATAATGTAAAAGTAAAGAGTTTATGTAAAGGCAAAGATACTGTAAAGATCATAAAGTTGCCCAAGGTCACCCAGCTAGTAAGTAGCAAAGCCATGATTTGAACTGGGGTCTATTTGACCCTGAAGCACAGACTCCTTTCTCTACTACTCTGCATCCCACACGGGGACAGGTCTTTATGTTCTGAATAACACTGAAAGATAAAAGAATATCGGGCTCACTCTTTTTTTAAAAAGGCACAGCGACTGTTTCCTTCCATCAAGGTTACCAATGCTAACAGCTCAATTCAACAGCTACTTCCCCCACTCTGTTGTCCACTGGGTTTACCACTCCTCCCTTCTTCACATTCCCTCCTCCCACAGCTATCCTCTGATTTTCCTCCCACCTCACTGCCCTTTTCTTTCCATTCTTTTACCGCGCTGCTGCGACTTTGGCTCCTTACTTGTCAGTGCTTCTAGCTTTGGGCAAGCGTCCCTCTTGTCATCTTATGACAATGCTGACCAAACATTACACGCCCCCAGATTTTTGTCCACATACATGTATCTGCATCTGCTTGCTAAACACACTCACACACGCATGTGTACATACAGCATCTGCATCTCTTTCAAAGTGACTCGAGCTATTCCATTCAAGAAGTTTGTTCTTCCTTGCCCTCTGCATCCCTACTATATGTAGTCCTATCATAGTCCTTATCACATAAAGCCAAAGTGGTCTTTAACCCACTTATCTCTCCCGCCAGACTGTAAAATCCCTTATCTTTCACTTCACTTCTGTTTCTAAAACAAGGGAATCCAGGTCTGGTACAGATACCCAACAAATGTTTATTAACTGAATAATAAAAACAAGAGTAGCAAGAAAGCATAAAAAGGGCATTAATTAGATGACCATCCATTCTGAAGAATGAAAATAATCAAAACCTGCCAAAAATATAATGGCCTTGGGTGTCATTTTCATTCTCAATTCAATTAGCAGGAGTTTTAAAAAATAAAATTCACATTGCTGGAGAGGCTATCCATTTGACCTCTTTATCTTAGTGTTGAAATTGGCGGTCTCCAGACACTGCTGGAGGAAGGCACTAGACAATGTATACCAAAAACAATAAAACTATCTATAACCAAAAACCCAATGATCCTGGAAACTTATAGAAGGAAATAAATCAACAGAAGAAGATGGCTATATTTGGGGATATGCTTACAGAGCAATATATACTATATAATAATGAAAAATAGGAAATAGACTAATACCCAACAGCAGGATAAAAGCTAAGGAAATCAATTTGAAGTACTTTTACACATCCATTAAAATTTAACATTATGACTATAAAGGATAATGGAAAATGATATAATGCTAAGAAAAAGCTGGAATGCAAAATTACATGCTGGCTATGACTGCCATTCTGTAAAAACTATTACTTGTACCTGAGCAAGGACAGAAACCATCTGACAAGAATTCACAAAAATGAAAAATGTTTTGTGATGACTGGATTTTGTTTATCTTTTAAAAATCAAATTTTAAGATGCAGGTGCCTGGGTGGCTCAGTCAGTTAAGTGTCCGACTTTGGCTCAGGTCACGATCTCATGGGTTTTGAGCGTGAGCCCCGTGTCGGGCTCTGTACTGACAGCTCAGACCCTGGAGCCTGCTTCGAATTCTGTGTCTCCCTCTTTCTCTCTGCCCCTCCCCGGCTCACGCTCTGTCTCTGTCTGTCTCTCTCTCAAAAATAAATATACATTAAAAAAGTTTTTTTAAAAAGATGTAGTTGCTCTAATATGAAATGAAACACAGGGTGAACACCGGTTCCACACTTAATTAGCTGTACTACCTTAGGGAAGAAGCCTAACTTCCCTGAACTTAGTTACTCATCGCTAAAATGAGAAAACTCTACTTCTATCTCTTAGCAGATTAGATTATGTGATAAGCACTTCACATAGATGTACCTGGCACTGTCCTTAGCACCTTGTTTGACTATCAAAACAACTTTTCAAGATGATGCACAAGGAGGTTCAGTGATCTACAGTGACAAGAGCAAGATAACAATAACTTTCAATAGCTTTCCAATGCCCAATCAAATCCAGCAGCAACAGCAACTACAAACATTTAAATGCGTGTCTGCTAATGTGGCGAGCATTGCACTAAGGGCTTTATTATTCTATGTAGCCCACTACCACAATCCGTTACAGAGGTACTATAATTGTGTCCTAGGACACTCAGGCTCAGAGAGGTTATGTAACATGCTAATGAGTGAGAGAGCCAAAATTTGAACATGTGTCTGAGTTCAGAGCCAATCAGGTGCTTCAACACCATGTAATGATGCCTCCGCTTTTTGCTAGGATGGTGTACACAGCCCTTAAGAGCTTGAACGTGGCCCACACTCTCCTCACTTCAGATCTGGGGGAGTTTTCAGTTGCCACTATGACATTTTAAGTCCCTAGCCTTAGCTCCTGCCGTTCCTCATTTGGTCCTGCTCAAAACTGCTCTTCATCCCTCAAGGGTCTACCTCCCTGTTCCTCAAGAGGGATAATTAATTGTTCCTTTATCTGCTAGCTACCTACCTACCTTACCTACATATCTATCTATCTATCTATCTATCTATCTATCATCTATCTATCTATCTATCTGTCTATCTATCTATCTATCTACCTGACTATCTACCTACCTACCTACCTACCTACTTACCTACTACCTACCTTTTAAGTAGGCTCCATGCACAATGTGGGGCTTGAACTCACAGCCAGGCACCTCTGTGTGCTGCTCTTCTAGACAGTAATTTATATTTGTAAGTCAGCATGTACTATACTGTCTCTCTGCTTCTTTACCAGGTTGTTTCATCCCAATTATGTTTCACAAAGGCAAGACCATGCTTTATACAGTTTTGTGTACTGCTGTATCCCCGGCTTTAAGCACAGTTCCCAGGACATGATAAGGACCCAACTACTACTTGCTGAATGAACACTTCCAGCTGGGAAGATGTTTCCAAGCATCACCAGTCAACACTGGAGCACCATATGCTATGTACAAAGGATGGAACATCAATCAGGAGCTCACACTTCTCTGTAGTGTTTGTCACAGAGCTTTGATGAAGGTAGTTTAGCTAAATGAGAACATAAAGGAGACCCCTCCACCATTCTGACTTCCCAATGTACTATGTCTGGGTTAAGTGTGCATAGTACAATGCATTTACTTGTTAGGCCTGTTAGCATATTCCATGGAAATTGCTTGCTCACTGGCTTGCCTCCCCCTTCTAGATAGGACTGTAGGTCTTCCACATACCCTAAAACCAAGGACAGTAACTGGCATGTAATTGGTGATTAAGGAATATTTGTTGAGTGGCTGACTGAAAGAATAAATGAATAGGGTGAAAACATTTTTCTCTTCCTGGGTTCTTGAGAAAATATTTCAACTTGTAGCATGCTCTACCATACCAGTGCCAGACTTAAAAAAAACAAAACCTATCAATTCCATAATGCTCCTAGAATTCTGTATAAATATTTTATGAACTTAAATAGTTAAACTACTTGTCCATCTATGTTAAATCTTTCTACACTATCTTCAATGACTGGAAAAATCACTGGGAGCTCTAACTCCATAGAGGATCTATTTTTCTCTAAAAACAGAATGGAACCTTTTTAGAAAGTAAAAGTGTTTCCCACTTAACATTCTTTAAAAATGCACAAAATAAAAAGATTCATTTGGTGGACATGTTCTCTTTATCCTGACATTGGTTCAGTGCTGAGGAACTATTATTAGAAAGCTCTCAGTTGAAGAACATGCCTTCAAAAAGGAAGATAAGATGTAGGATACTGTGTGCTCAAAGCTAATTTTAATTACACAGGCTATAGGGTTACTGAGATATGCCAAACATTTAGCTAATTAGCAGACTCTTGAGACAAGAGGGCCGCCTAGAGACAGACAGTTTTCCTCATTAATGAGTGATGACAAATTCTAGTTAAACACACATTTTTTACTTGTACTATAAATTCACTTTATTCTTCTTTCTTAAATTTCAATAACATGAACTAATTGAAACTTGAAATTTAGACATTAAGGCTAAAATGGAGATCTTCCACTTTAAACACAATGATCCAATGTCAACTACCATATTGGGAAAATTTAGGGCAGAGGGCGTAAGAAGTTATTAATGTTATGCCACTATATTTATAAGCTCAAGGACTTGAAATTAATTAGAAGACGCCATTTAAAAAATTCTATAGATGATGTTTAACAGAATAGTACAACGTAAGTTAACAAGCACGGAAGCATTTGGAACCCTATAGTAACTGGTACATTTTGAGGGCCTATTACACAAAGAGAAATGAGGAAAACAGAGATTGAAAGAAAATAGCTATCTTTCATGAAGTATTTACTATGTGCTGCAGTATACTAGGTGTTTTACCAAAATCACCTAATTTATTCCTCAAAACAACCCAGGAAAATATAAATCATTATTCTTATTTTATAGATGAGGGATCAAAGCATATGGAGTTTGAGTAAGGTCATCTGGCTTGAAAGTAGCTTGGCTAAGTTTGATATTAGGCTCCTTTTCTTAGGCTCATTACAGATGTGAGCCTGTATCTGAGGAGACTTTATGAACAACATAACTGGCTTTTTGTTTGCTTGTCTCCCCGGATTAGATATATTAGCTCTTTAGGTATTTGGTACTTACAAAGGTGCCTTCCTCAGGACACACGCATGAGGCAGATATGTTTCTCTGTCAGCTCTTCTTTCAGAATAAAAATTAGATCCAAGGACACTACCTAAATTTCCAACATCAGTGGGATTACCCACAATGCTTTTCACAGATAGTGGTCCCTATGCATCCTGACATTTGAACAGGTTGGTGGTTGTAGCAGGCTGCAGTTCCCAAAGATAGCTCCGGTTATCTCCTCTGCCACGCAACCTTGGTACTTCCCCATTAGGACGTGAAGGTTATTTTTCCACTCCCTTGAGTATGGGCAGGCTCTGTAACTGTTCTGACAAACAGAATTGGAAGAAGCGCCACTACCTTTAGGAAGCCAGTTGTCAAGTGGGAAGCATGACTACTACCCTCAGACCACCATGTTGTGAGAAGCCCAAACTATGCTCAAAGTTATGTGTAGGTTTTTGTTGATGGCCCCGGTTGAGCTCATAGTTGACCTCAACTGCCAGCCCTGTGAGGGAGTCATCTTGAATATCCAGCTGGGTGGAGCCTTAAGGTAACTGCAACGCCAGCCAACATCTAAATGTAAGTGTGTGAGATATCCTAAGCAGGAACTGCCTAGCTGAACTCAGTCAATCCACAGAATCACATAATGATAGCTTCTTATTTTAAGGCACTGTGTTTTGTAGTGGTTTGTTACACAACAGAAAATCAGAACAGTGGTGTTGGTTTTCTTCTAGAGTGAACCAACTATTTCTTTAAAGCAACTGAGAGTAGATTTGGGGGGGGGTGCATATTAAAATATCACACATACCAGGTGTGGCTACGCAATTTTCTAGTTAAGGGTATTCCTATTAAGAATAAAGGGACTATGGAAAAGTGCCTATATAAACATTCTTACATTTTAGGCTACTTCTCAATAAATTGGCCACACAGAGGTATTATGTTTTCAAAGCTGATGTTTTATCAAGAAAAGAGAGTGGATTCTCAGCAAAATGATTAGAAAATTTGGGGGTTAGTTTACCATAATGCTGTCAAACTATTCTCCTTTTTTAATGCAATAACCAAACGTGATTTAGTCCCTTGAACAGCCTCAGAATGCCAATAACTTGATTTACTTTTGCATTATCTGCCAAATTCCACCTGAGCTGATGAGAGAGAATTCAGCATTAAGGATCCCAAGCAAGAAAATAAAATGCTGGGAACAGAAGGATGTTCCAAAAACACTTGGAGGTTAAGTATAAGAGAAAATAATGTTTAGATAAAAAATAAACTCTTTTCTAGGGCATGTCACAAGGCTAGCATGGATTTTTGGCAAATCTCTTCAGCTTCTGAATCTATTGCTTGTTTCTGTTTGTTTGTTCGTTTTAACAATGACCTTAAGGCCAGGTAAGATACTGAATCATGAAAGAAAAATTTACTAGTATTCAAAATCCTGAACTTATTGGGGTGCTTGGGTGGCTCAGTCAGTTAAGGGTCCGACTTCGGCTCAGGTCATGATCTCATGGCTTTTGAGTTCGAGCCCTGCCGTTGGGCTCTGTGCAGACAGCTCAGAGCCTGGAGCTGCTTCAGATTCTGTGTCTCCCTCTCTCTCTGCCCCTCCCTCACTCACACTGTCTCTCTGAAAAATAAACATTAAATTTTTTTTTTAAACAAAATCCTGCATTTATTAACCAAGACAGGGCAATGATATTTCAAAAAACTTTCAAATAACAAGGCAAGAATAAAGGAATTATGGTGCTTGATTAGCACACTCCATTCCCAAGGGGGGAGGAGAGGCAATTTTTTTAACTCACGTTTTCTGTCCTTAACTTTAACAATAAGATTTAAAAATTATTGCCATTTTGCTAAGTAATGGAAATAGTTTCACAACGGCACTTTCATTGTATCTTTTGAAGATAAAAAGACAAAGCAATTTGTCCACATGGTGAATGTGTTTGCTTTCCTTGTTGATGAAGTAAGTCCTGAGAAGCTATATGATGGCTGGATTCACTCGTTTACTACACCACCGGCAGCAGAATGAAGTTTCCCCTGCTTCTCAATGGAGATGGAAACTGGGTGAATGTTCCTTTCCCCTCCATCACAGAAACATCCATGACAAGAACAAAAGCCACAAACATTTGGTAGCATGAGGTTTTGCTCTGCTGCAACTCCCCGTGTTTTAAATGCTTTTTGTAGAATTTCCTTTTCCTCAGTTTTAAAAGTAATAAATGTTCACTAAGGAGGAAAACATTTTAAATGCAGAAAGGAATTTAAAAAAAGAAGACTCTTTCACAACCCTGTGACCCAGAGAAACAACCTTTCCTCCACTCCTTTGATCAGTTAAAACCAACACCACTGTTCTGATTATCGAGTGTTGCCTAACAAACCACTACAACTACTCTTGTTGTTTATTCTTTAGATGCAGTTTATGATCTTATCACAAAACTCCTGCGTATATCACAACGCTGATATGGGTTCTGCTTACACAATCAGAGCCCTAGGACAACCTTTCTTTTCTTTTTTTTTTTTTTTTTTAATTTTTTTTTCAACGTTTTTTATTTATTTTTGGGACAGAGAGAGACAGAGCATGAACGGGGGAGGGGCAGAGAGAGAGGGAGACACAGAATCAGAAACAGGCTCCAGGCTCCAGGCTCCAAGCCATCAGCCCAGAGCCTGACGCGGGGCTCGAACTCACGGACCGCGAGATCGTGACCTGGCTGAAGTCGGACGCTTAACCGACTGCGCCACCCAGGCGCCCCAGGACAACCTTTCTTAATGCTGATGTGATTTCTTGGTTTAAAACACACACACACACACACACACACACACACACACACACACCGAAATGATGGAAAAGAAAAATGTCATGAAACAACAGGATAAAATTTAAATGAATGGATAAAACTAGAAGCTCAGTGAAATACAGTAGGAAGAGTACACTGTATAAATTTAATGATAATTTGATGACAAAGTAAAATTTTTAAACTAGAAGTTAATTTTCCATGGAAACCTATGGTATAAAAATAATTATAATAATTTTAATATTTTCAAAGAAAATTCTAAAAATAAAACAGAGGAAGTTTTTAATAACCAACAATACATTTACAATAAAAGCTATTTTTTCTATTCCTCCCTGCAGGTACGTTTGTCTTTGCCATAAAACAAAGCAAAATATCACACTATATTGCAAAAGTTTAGATGCAGAAGAGTCTTTGTTTAAACAGTAAAAAATTCACCACTGTTCCAACTCAGAAAATATTGTTATTTTTAGTAGGTAAGTTCAATGTACTCCCAAACTGATGGATACTTTTAAGAAGTAACTTTTTAAAATAAATAAATTTATTTATTTACTTATTTATTTTTAGAGAGAGTGCGCACACATGAACAAGCAGGGGAAAGGGGTAGAGGCAGAGGGAGAGAGAGAAAGAGAGAGAGAGAGAGAGAGAGAGAGAGAGAGAGAGAGAGAGAGAATCTTAAGCAGGTTCCACATTCAGTTTGGAGCTCAACATGGGGCTCGATCCCACAACCCTGGGATCGTGACATGAGCCAAAATCAAGATTTGCATACTCAATCAATGGAGCCACCCAGGCTTCCCAAGAAGTAACTTTTGAGAATATTTTCTACAACAACGTGAGTGAGACCAATAAGGTCCAGTTCAAAGAGTTTGTCTCCGCTCAATTATCTCATTTACAAGGCTACGAGCTGCCCTGAGGGTAAGGCAGGAACCTTGTAAGTTTTAACACTCCTGGTCTACAACACTGAGTAAAAGGTGTTCTTCTTCAGGAGCTTGAAACCTACTGAATGACCCAAACCTTCTAGCAGCCAATGAAGTGATACTTGTCCAGCTGTATTTACACATTTAATTAACACTGTTCGAATACATGATGAATATTTGAAAACTGTTTAAAAAATACTATTATCATTTCTGTATCCTAATTGATGGAAGTATAATTGTAAAACCTTGGTTTGCGAGCTCAATTCGTTCCGGAAACATATTTGCAATCCAAAGCACTTGTATATCAACGCGAATTTCAAGAACCATTGGCTCAGTTGTGATCACGTGACACTCGGCGTCACTACTCGTATTGCAAGACATCGCTCATTTACCAAGTTAAATTTTATTAGAAATGTTTGTGCATCTTGCGGAACATTTGCAGAACAAGTTACTCACAATCCCAGGTTTTACCGTATATTCAAATGATATATTCACAGTGTGTACAGGACAGGTTCATCTTTTTTTAATTCCAGTATAGTTAACATACAGTGTTATATTAGTTTCAGGTGTATAAAACAGTGTAGTCTTTAATCTCCTTCACCCATTTCACCCATCCCCCCACTCACCTCCCCTAGGAAAGGTCTATTTTTTTATACTTAATTAACTGCCATAATTTAGAAAAGTTTTACATTATAGACAGGTTGTGAAGATAGTACAGAGAGTTCCCATATACTGGACACCCAGTTTCCTCTATTATTAACACCTTACATGAGGATGGCACATTATTTACAATGAATGAAGCAACATTGATAAGATATTTCCTTAGTTTTTAGGTGGTGTCCTTTTTCTGTTCCAGGATCCCATCCAGGATGCCCTGTTACATTTGTTTTTCACATCTTCTTATGTTCCTCTTGGCTGTGACAGTTTCTCAGACTTTACTTGGTTTTGATGACCTTGATAGTTTTGAGGAGTACTGGCCAGGTATTTTGTAGAATGTCCCTCAAGTGGGGTTTGTCTGATGTTTTTTTCTCGTGATTATACTGAGGTGATAGGTGTTTGGAGGAAGACTACAGAGATAAAATGCCATTCTCATCATGTCATATCAAGGATACGTGCTACCAACATAACTTATCATTGTTAATTTTGATCACCTGGCTGAGGCAGTGTTTGTCAGGTTTCCCCACCATAAAGTTACCATTTTCCCCCACATCCATAAAGTATTCTTTCTAAGAAAGTCACCATGCACAGCCCACACTTAAGAAGTGGGAAGTGATGTTTTGCCTCCTTGAGGATAGACCAATACATAAGTGATTTGGAATTATTCTGCATAGGAAATTTACCAGTTCTTCTCTATTCATTTATGCAGTCACTTATATCAGCATGGAGTCATGGATATTTATTTTATGATTTGTATAAAGTAATAACATTGCACACTCTACTATATTATTAATTTTGTTGCTTCAGTTGTTTCTGCTCTGGCCATTGAGAGTTCTTTCAGTTGATTCTTGTGTCCCTGTGGCACACCCCATCATTGCATGTGTGTATAAGTGTGTGCGCATGTTAGCACTTCCTAATTTTCTAGCACTACAAAATGCTCCAGGATCGTCATATATATTCCCTAGCCCTATAATCAGCCATTTGTCCAGCCATTTGTCAGCCAAAGGAGTCCTGATTCCTTTTTTTTTTTTTGGAGAATAGTACTAGACACAAGATCTGGGTGGTGGGTATGCTCATTGCTGCTGGGGTATCATTGCTCTTAGGTCCTCTCAGCCGACAGAGCAAGAAAATGTGCTCTCTACATGTGCACATCCATTTAGAGACACATGTATCTACATGCATATGCATATATGTATGCGAATATGTACATGCTTACTTATGCATGTGTGTTTACACATGTGCATGTGTGTTTACACATCTATTAATGGTTCTACCCGTATCCATCTGTATCTACATTAGGCTAAACATCAACTCACACTGATGTCTCCAACTCTGACCCCATTACCACAGGGTGCTTCTAGCCACTTCCTTTGTGTGTCCACAACCTCTCAACAGTGAGAAACCTGGCTCCGCTATTCAGCCACCGCAAATTAACTATAGTGGTTTTAGAACTGTTAACTCTTAGCTCCACAGTACAAAAAGAGTATAGTGCTTACATAGGGTTACTTTTACTTACAGTCTTAACAGATTCCATTCATTTCCAAAGTTACTTAGGCCAGCACATTTTACCCCCACCACCTTCAGTGAGGTTATTTCATGTATTTGTCATACTATCACACTCCTTTGTCAGTCTACATTCGATGCTGGGATCTCCTGACACGTTTTTTTGTTTGTTTGTTTTTATTTTCAAACATTAAAGTTCACTCTCTTTGTTGTAGGTTTCTATGCGTTCTGACGAATGTAGTGTCATGTATATACCAATACAGTGTGCTACAGAATAGTTTCACTACCTTGGGGCACCTGGGTGGCTCAGGTGGTTAAGCGTCCAACTCTTGATTTCGGCTCAGGTCATGATCACAAGGTTCGTGGGTTTGAGCCCAGCGTCAGCCGCTTGGGATTCTCTCTCTCTCTACCCCTTCCCTGGGCACTTACACACACACTCTCTCGAAATAAATAAGCTCTCTTTTTTAAAAATAAATAAACTTTTTTTTTTTAGAGAATAGTTTCAGTACCTTAAAATATCCCCTGTGAACAGACTCCTAAATACAGAGAACAAATTGGTGGTTGCTAGAGGGGAGGGGAGTAGGGGGAATGGGTAAAATAGGTGAAGGAAATGAAGGGGTACCAATTTCCAGTTATAAGATAAATAAGTCACAGAGATAAAAGGTACAGCCCAGAGAATACAGTCAATAACACTCCAATACATTGTAATAACATTGTATAGTGACAGATAGTGGCTATGCTTCTCCTGGTGGGCACCGAATAATACACAGAATTGTAGACTCACTGTGTTGTACACCTGAAACTCATAAAATGTATGTCAACTATACTTAAACAAAAACAACCCTGTGGTTCACGTAATCAACCTTCCTTTTCCCACAAACTCCTGGAAACTAAAGATCTGTTTACTATCTATGGTTTTGCCTTTTTCTGAATCATATAGGTAGAATCATACTGTATATATCTTTCAGGCCAGATTCTTTCACTTAGCAACATGCACATCAGATTAATGGCTTTGCATGGTTTGGTAGCTCATTCCTTTTTATCACTGAATGATATCCCATTACGTGGATGTGCCAGTCTGTTTACCCACCCATCGAAGGATATCTTGGTTGCTTCCTGTTTTTTGGTGATTATGAATAAAGCTACGAGCAATGTTCACGTGAAGGTTTCTGTGTGATCATAGTTTTTCTTTTTTGTTTTTTTAAGATTTTATTTTTCTTAAGTAATCTCTACACCCAACGTTCAGCTTGAACTCACAACCCTGAGATCAAGAGTTGCACACTCTGTCAACTGAGCCAGCCAGGCGCCCTGCTCATAGTTTTTCAAATCACTTGGGAAAATATCCCAGGTCTGTGATTGCTGGACACATGTTAAGACTATGTTTATTTCTGTAAGAGATTTGAGTCCATACTGTTCGGAAAAAAATTATATTTCTATGTATATTAGACATAAAATTGTAGTCATTCTGTGATTTATGACTGATTTTATTTATTTTTATTCATTTCTGTATTTCCCAAGAATGTTTTAAAGTAATTCAGGCAAGTAGCACATAGATAATCATGGCAAAGTTCATTTAAAAAGTACAATTAGATAAGAGAATGACAGGAGTAAACCAAATCCAATCGCTATGTACTGTTTATCTTGTTTCATGAGACCACCAGCTCCCAGCCGGCAGATTCTCTGATACGAGCTTACCCACTGTGAGTGTTAAAGTGTCACACAGACTGTGAAACATTTCACTGTAATGAGATTCTCTGTTCTTTCCCTACAGCTGGTGTTCCTTGACATTCCTTTTCGGGAGAAGTCAAGGAACCTGGCTTAGCATTTGAGAAACCCAGACTCCTGTCAGGGCTTCTGGGCTTCACTTCTGATAATGAACCTTCTGCTTTGTTTCTGAGACTAATCCTTACTTCCTTTTCTAGTTCCAATCAACAGATTCCTATCTTGTTTCTGGTCTAAGTGCCCTCAACTGTACAAATCCATAAAGTATTAAAAAAAAGGAGGGAGGGTTGTCTCCAATTAAGCAAGCCCTGAAGTGGTTTAGTTATGAGAAAAAGTCTGTCAGTATATGAAAATCTATAGCATACCATCACATGCTGACAGAAACAAAAAAAATGGAGTCAGCTCATTACGTTTTGGAAAATATCACTGTCATTATCAGTTGTTTTAATTTTCAAAAAAGGAGGAAATTTGGCATCTCTTACCATACAGAGCACTGAGGAAATAAATTAAATTAGACTTATTATGAACACAAAGCAGTTACAATGGCATCTTCATATATTTATTATAATGTTGACAGGCTAAAACAATACCTCCTCCTCCCACCAAAAGATGATGTATAAATTTTTTATGCCTGGTTATTTATTTCCATCTTTTCTGAATGACAGGTATAGAATCCATTGTTAGAATTACTAGGAACTTTTAATTTTTATTTGTTTATTTTTATTTTTAAAAATGTTTTTAATGTTCATTTATTTTTAAGAGAGAGACAGAGAGACAGAGTGTGAGTGAGGGAGGGGCAGACAGAGAGGGAGACACAGAATCTGAAACAGGCTCCTGGCTCTGAGCTGTCAGCACAGAGCCCGATGCGGGGCTTGGACTCATAAGCCATGAGATCCTGACCTAGCTGAAGTTGGACACCCAGGCCTGATTGAGCCACCAAGGCACCCCACTAGCAACTTTTTAAAAACAAATCATGAGGTTGGCAAATCCTGTATCTCTCTTAATACTGGGTATTATATGCTCACAAATAAAGTCCACAAGAAGAGACACTTACCAAAGCCCGGTCTCGGAAACATCACGGTGTCTTCTGCTACTCTCACCTCCAGGGCATAAATGATTAATTTTGAGTGAAGCTACCTCACTGAGTTTGCCAACTGATGAGTGAAACTTATATGCTTTGGTTTTATTTTTAGCACCACGCAGGAAATAAGAGAAATACGAACAACCTGCAGAAAAGGCACACCACAGTGTTTTTGTTCTAGATGCTCTAATAACGGTGGTGGAGCCTTTGATGGCTCTCCCAGTAGTCACTCATTTCCCCCACTCTGCTCTTGTAACTGGGCCACTTGAGTAAAATACGCCCATGTTTCACTGGGATAAATAAATCCAGTGTCTAGAATGACCATGTGCACCAAACAGAATCAAGCTTTGAAGAGGGTTCCTTTCCACTTTCTGCATAAGAATCAGGGTACCGCTCTTGGAGAAGAGGCCAAAAATCTAACTCTAAGATACTGTTTGTGTTGGCTGTACTTCCCAGGGTTAAATGGGGAACGTTTCAGACGTACATTAGAAGCTATCCTTTACTGGGCAGGAGAAGGTCAAGAGTAACTATGTTCAACAACTTTTAGACAGCACCTTGCATCCAAGGAAAGCATATTTAAAAGCAATCACATTTTGCAACAATGCTGAGAAAAGGGAAGTCATTATCAACACCCTCGATCTTTAAATTAGAAAAGCAGAGGTCTGTTCTATTTATTCTGTAGTTACAAATGCTACAAACTGGCTAAAGCATGCGGTTCTCTGTCAACCAGAAATTAATGTGACTGAAACAAAACAAAACAAAAATAATAAAAAAAAAACCCAGCTGAAACACACCAACTAACCAAAACACTTCACAACATGCTCCATCAGCCTCTCCACCCACTCATTATTCGTGCCACGTCTCCATGCTTGGCTCATACCATTCTGTTGCTTGAAATCCCTTTCTCAGCCTCATCTGCCAATGAAAATTTGCTTCCATTCAAGGCCCTGCTGCAATTGTGAGCTCTGTGAATCTTCTCAGATATCTCAGGAAGGGTGCCCTATTCCATTCTGGTTCTCCTCAGTGACTTTAAGGGTCTCTATCCTCTAATACAGCGTGTCTGTCTCCTTGTTTCTTGAGAATTACAGACCTCATATTCTTTTCGTGCCCAGACAGTGACTAGCTGCCAGTGAGAATTGAGTCCACCGAAATAGGGATTTATTCAAGAGATAGGATGTACCTGGACCCTACCACTGTGTTCACCTGCAACAGGTCAGTTCAGTGTATTAATATGATAGAGAGAAAAGGCCATTTGAAATAAGATTTCAGTCATGTTTTGCTATACCTAGCTTTCTGGATGATCATAGTAGTTGCTCTAAAAGCCATCTTTGATTCCTTGATTTCTGAATCCATTGAATATACACTTTGATGCCCTTTCTTTGTGGGAGATCGAAGGGTGCTATGATGATGTATGCTGTGCCTTAACTGTGTTTCTATCGTGGAATAGCAACTAACCTCAGGAATGCATCCAGGTGTCCTTTTAACTAGTATCAACAATAATCACTATAATTTGCATTGGTCTTTATGTTTAACAAAGCACTTTTGCGGGCATTCTTTTGTTCTCACAACATTCTGTTCCTGAATCAGGAACTGAGCTTCTGTTCAACACTTAAAACTCAGAAGGCTGACTCAACAAATTCCTCATCCTCAGAGAATTAAACTCTACTTCTGTTCTACTCTAAAACAAATCACCACAGTGCCAGAAGAATCTGTAAGACCTTGAACGTGCCTGGCTCAGCGCTCATGAGAAAGCTAGCTGGAAAAGGACATCTTCCAAGAAAGATGAAGAGGTAAGATTCTTCCCTCCGATTGCTTCTACACCACAACAAACATAACAAAAGAGTATCATACTATCCAAACCCTCCATTCACAGAAGCTGTTATTCCCTCAGGAAACTCAAAGGTTCCAGTGATGAACCTCTCTACTTATGTAGAAGAACAGAGGCTGATGTCAACATGATAAGCATGAGAGAAGAGGGAGCGAATGGGGTCTCTGAGTTAGAAGCAAGTGAGCTTGGGGGAAGGGTCTTGTGCTAAAGTGACTGTTTCTGAAACGGTACCAGGAAGAGGTTTCTCTTGTCTAAAATCAGATACCCTCAAACCACTCTCCATCCTCACTTTTGGTTTGGGAACCCTCAGCCCTACAGAATTTCCACAAACCAGAAATTCTCTACCTCTGGTCCTGATGTCCCCCCATAACCCACCCATTCTAGCGCCAGCCTGAGCTCCAATCCAACCGACACCTGGAAAGAGGGTGGGGAGGAAGAAGAGGTGCTTCACAGAGCTGGACCCTCTGTCTGGAATATCAGCTTTCCTCTTGTTGGTTTATTTTACCTTCTTCTCAAGAGTGCTAGGAATGTTGAAATGACTTGGGAAATTGGGACAATTCAAAGTCATGGCCTTTTGCATTACTTGGTTTCTAAAAACAATTACTTGACCTTCCATTTGAGGATGAGCACTCACAGATAAACAGTCATTCCTGAGGGCACCCTAGCCCCTTACCGGGAACTGCTTCCGCTGTGGGGCAGGGCCACTTTCCAGTTTCGGCCAGCTGGAAACCACCGCTCCAAAGACAGCTCTCATTGGTTTCTGGAACATTTCCTCTAATCAAAGGTGTCTCCTAATCTCCAGGTTTTTAATTCTGCAGCTGGATGCTCTGACATTTATTGGAAATGTAATGTACCGGAGATATGCATGGGCTCTCACAAGCTCGGCAAGCAGGAGGAGGATGCGGCCACACCTAAAGTTTGATTCCATTCTCCTTTCCTGCTAAGACATATTAGAACATTCTTTTCATATCGTCATTTGATTGTACTCAGGAAGTGGTGACTTAGACAAGCTTGCTTTAAATCAGTCCTCAACTCTATGGATAAAGATGAGGTCAACAGCTTTACCAACTATGACACAGATATTGGATAGAGAAGAATCTTCTCATTTATACAAAGATATCTGGAAATAATCAAAAAGCAATGTAACATGTGAAAATCTAGGAAATACATTATCAAAAACAAAAACAAAACACCTCTCATAATCAAAGAATTTATCTCCTAAGGAAGATAGCTTAAGAAGGACAGATGTTATGGAAAATGAGATAATGTTTTAGCAAAAAGTAAGAGGAATCACTTTAAAACTAAAACTGGAATGTCTCTTATTAGTCAAGACATGTACTTTGGAGAAGGAAGGGCCTGAATACTGCCAAGTCTGGAGTAATTTAGCTTTAAATTATTTATATGCAGAATGGTTAACCTACATAAATAAAGCTGGATGATCCCTGAGCTTTCTTCTGCTCTTTTTCTGACAACAAAACTGAAGATACTTAAGATAATGAGAAAATGACATAATCCCACTTATATTACAGATTCCCAGGTAGTTAAAATCGGAGTTTTGTTATCATCATTCCCCTTTCAAAAAATTAATTTCAAATCACACAAATAATGTGCTCATATTTTCTTTAAGAAAAACACTAAGTTTAAGGGTAAAAAAAAAAATCCCCTTTTACCACCACGTACAGTTCTTTCTCATCCTTCCTACATAATCCAGCTCCACTGCTACCACCAGCCAGCAATGGCATTTTCTATGCCAGAAACCACGCTAAGAGTTGACAAGCATATCTTACTTAATTTTCACAACTTCCTGCTGAGGTGAGTTCAGTTAGTATTCCCACTTTCCAGAGGAGGAAACTGAGCTTTGGCGTGTGTACATCCCCCATTACTCAGGTACCCACTGTTAATAGTCTGGAACACATCCACCCTGGGTTTTCTATGAATCCCTATACATCTATGAATATTCACTGAAAATGTAGAGTGTTGCTGTTTTGTTTTACTAAAAATCTGAAATGGTATCATACTATACATACGCATTCTACGCTTTGCATGATTTCTCCATGACTGTTCATAAAGCTCTAACTCATTCTTTTCTAATTGCCTTCTAGTATGTACAGCTATCCATTCTCCTACTGACAAGAAGACAGGTTATTTTCAGTTTTTCAATAGAAATCATGCTATAGTGAATGGTCTTGTGTAAGCTGCCTCACGCACATGGGCAGCTGCTTTGGGTGTATAGCAAGATGTGGAAGTGCTGGGTCAGGAGTGTGCATGTTTACATTTTAACAGATAAGCTACACTGTCCTCCAAGATGTCTGCCACTAGTATGTGAATACAGATTTTCCTCCACCTGTGCCAAAAACTGATGTTATCAGACTTCAAATTTTTGCCAGTCTAAGGAATCATGTTTTAATTTGAATTTCCCTGATGAAAATAAAAGTTATATTAGGCAATACCATCCGGACCGGTTATTAAATGGTAAAGTGAGTTAAAGCAGGGCAATATAAAAATGTATATATATACATTAAGCATACGATTGTATTTTAAAATACATAGATGTTCATTTCCTCTCCCATCTTCTGATGTAGGAACAAGGCTTCTCCTTTATGTAAGGAAGCACAGACAGAGGGTCCACATGTACTTCCTATACTAACCACACCCTCTTAATGCACGTCCAGGATTCTCTGATTTGGTTTCTTAATTGAAGTGAGAATGTAAAGACCTTATGAAATAATGTGAGTGCAGAATTGAATTTAGTTTAATAGCAAGCTTTTTAGTAACGTGACTTCATCAAGACTTTCTAAAGCACTGGCTTTAATTTTCAATGAAACAGCTCTCTTTCACACTTGTGTTTCAGTGGTTTACATATTACTTAACTCAATTACATAATTACAATGACACTCAACCAGTATAAACAGGTTTGGGAACCATCACCCTGGCTCTTGGGAAACTCAATGAACTGAGGAGCACAAGCACAGAGGTGTTCTAGCCAGTAGCCCATGAGCCAACCGGGTGAGCACGCCGTGGGCTGCAGTCAACATCTTTCAGAGAGGGATTTAGGAGTCTTCTAATGCAGGGAGTTGGATAAGAAGAGAGTATCCACTGTACCAATGACGTGGAACATCTTTTCATATGTTTACTGCCCAGTATCTTCTACTGTGAGCTGTCTGTTCATTTCATTTACCTGTTTTTTCTCATGGATTATCTTTTTCTGAATTATTTATAAGTGTTCTTTATAAATCTCAGACATTAATTAATCTTTTGCCTTTAATAGGTCATAAATATTTTCTCCCGGGCTGTTGCCTACCTACCTATTAACTACTTTTTTGTAGTTATTCTGTTTTATGGGAAGTATTCAATTTTGATCTAATGAAATAAACTACTTTTCTTTCTTCTTAGCTTTTGCTTTCTAGGTCTTGTTTAAGAAAACCTCCCTTTGCTGAGAATCTAAACATATTTTTTCTATGTTTCTTCTGATACTAGAGTAATTTTGTTATTACCAAGCTCTAGATGAAGAACTCAAAGTTGAGAAGTTTTAGATGTTTGACCAAAATTAGAAAGCTAGAAACAACGAAGCTAGGATCTATACTGATCTGCATCTATATATAATCTTCAAAGGCAAAGCAACAACTTCACATCACCTTCTTGAAGAAGGAATTAAAATCTGAGGGAAGGAAAATGGACATTGTGGATGTCTAACAATGCTGAAAATCGGGATAGATGCACATCTTCATATTGGGAATACATAAATGGTTGACATAGAAATGACTCATCATCACCCTCAGAAAACCAGCACAATTTCCTCCACCCACAGAAACTGCAGCCAAAGTGCCCGAGAGGGCCACCACTTTGGTTTAGGCTCATTGTCTCTTGATAAGCTGTTACAAAAGATCTCCAGCCATGGCTCCCCACACCAATCCACGTTACACCTACAGCTGCTGCATAAACTTTCCTGACTCATAATCTCAGTCTGCCAATTCCTTGCTTCATTCAAATCTTCAAAGGCTCCCGATGATCCACTGAATTAATTTCAGACCTCTCAGCTGGCCATCGAGGCTCCATATAATACTCCATTTACATTTTGATTGTAATTTCCTGCTGCTGTCCTACTGACACCTTCTCTTCTTCCCTCCCACTCCCCAAACAGGACCACGTGCTTATGAAATACACCTTGCATTTTCAATCTCTGTCACTTCTGCCTGGGGCAGCCTCTGTGATTCTATCCTCAAGACCCACTGCAAGCACCAGCTCTTTTGTGAAGTAGGTCCTGACACCCCAACAGACAAAGTCTCTGCCTCCTTTGATATTGGCAGTACTTTGTATTGTCTTCTCAGAACCAATCTTGCTTGCTTGCTTGGTTGATTTATGTATTTATTTATGTATTTAATCCAGTTTTATTTATAGTCATTTGGTATCTACCTTGTGTACTACCATATAAGGACCTTAAGGCAAGGGTCAGTGGTTTCTTTATTTTGTGCTTTTCTGCAGAGTCTAGTATGGAGCCTTGTACCCAGGAGGCAATCAATAAAATATTTGTTGGAAGTGACCTGTTCTCTCAACTTTACTATAAGCTCTTTAAGAACAGTGACTTTAAGTATTGGTATGTCTCTTGATACAAATAAGGGCCTTGTACATAATAGGTGATTAACATATATTTGCTTCAATAACTTCATAGTTCCGGAGCAAGATTTTTCAAAATACATGTAATACTGGCATTAACCTAAAGTATTCATTTAGAAATCTCTCGCCAATTAACATAAAACAAAAAGGAAAGAAACACTGACCCTAACATTCTTTTGCTTCTATTTTATATGATAATGCCTAACTCTCACTAGATGCTTATCACGTGCCAGGCACTGCACTCCAAGCCTTGACAAAGATCATCTCATGTAGCACCATGAGGCACTGCCTTTGTCTCCACTTGACAGGCAGGAAGGTCAGAGAAATGAAGTAACTTGACTCCACAGTGAGCAAGGGACAGAGTTGAGATTTGAACCCAGGCAGTTTCTGCCTCCAGAGCCCATGGTCGTCAGTCACCATCATGCCACACTACCTGGACTGAGTTTGCTCAGCCCCTTAATTTTAACACCTTGAGTAAAACAAAACAAAACAAAACTTTTAAAAATACTAAAAACAAGAAATTCTTGTCTTTTAGATTACTTTAATGGATGGAGGAATAAAGGATCATTAAACCTATTTCATCCACGTCAATATAAGCTTCAAATTTAGGAGGCCATTAGTTTTCTCAAAAAACATGCATGGTCCATACTCTATGATGTATTCCAAAGGATGGAGTAGGTGACAAGAGAATATACTACCAGTTAACTGAAAAAAAAAAAAAAAAAAAAAAAAAAAAAAAAAAGCATTTAATTTTGGAAAGCAGTCTAGAAATGTCAGAATCAAAGATAACCATTTATTCCCCATTCTTTCTGCAAGTCTTTACACAACTGAAAGCTCTTCTTGGTGGTCTGGACTCTGACTGGCTGGCAGAAAAGGGGTGGGGGGTTGTCACAGATAAAAAAAAGGCAAGTTAAAAAAAAAAAGCAGCCAGGAATTTCTCTCTTTTTGAATTTTCATTCAGTCTGCATAGAAAAGCACTCACACCAATTCTGGCCAAGTACTGGAAAAGAATATAGTAGGCACCAAAATGTTGAGAGACTGAAATTAGAGAGAAGGACAAATCTATATTGGCTTTCAATCTGAGGGCACAGTGAGGAAATCACAAGCTGTAAGACAGAAGCCGTTGCTTCCCTTAGGACTTCAGAGATACAAGCACGCTAAACAGGGATGGACTCTAGTGTTAGATCCAAAGAACAGCCAGACTGGCCACCAGGGTCTCTTTAGCCTCCGGTGGAAACATTAAAGATGAGATTTATAACTCAGCCTGGAATTACGTGAAGCAAGGACAGAATCTGACTTTTAGCAAAATAAAGTAGAAAAATGACCATTGATGCTTCAACTACTAAGGTCTTCTATTTATCTATTCAAAGTTAGAAAAAATTCACATAAAGTCTGATCAGAGTAACTTGCATGCTTAGTCATAGCTACTGTTTTCTGGATTTAAATGTTAATGTTAAAATATACCACAGGTGTGATGAATCTCTGTGACTTAAGCAATACCTTAAAATCCAAGTCCCATTTATGAAGAAAAATTTGATTACAGAATATTTTCACTTTTTAAAAATGATCTAAAATGTTCAGTTGTTGACAGCTTCAGTATTTCAAGTTGTAGTTCAGATGTTCAGAAAAGAACAGAGGAGAAAGAATGAGCCCATTATGTTCATTAGTGTGTCATGGAAAATGACAGCGTGAAACACCCATACGCAGTGACCAACTCCTTCTGCTGTAGCCAAAATCATAAAAACAAAAACAAAGCACATAATGGAAAAAGGAGCTGAAGTCAAGCAAAACATTATATGACGTTTCCACCGTCTTAAAAATACATCCACTCAAACATGAAAAACATAGCAAATAATTAATCTCCAAATAAAATATAAAAACAATTTTGCTCTAACACAATGGAGTAAATGCATATCCTTAACAGTTTGTTACCTCTTTTACGAAATCAGATAATATGGCAATTGACTAAATGTTTTTATAGAGATGGAATATTAAGGTGTAATATGTATACTGATTCACATGAAAGAAGGAGGCTCCTAATTTCCTGTTTCAGATCATTACAATTCTCACATTAACTCAAAAGCCCCAATACCTTTAACACTGTGAACATGAAGTGCTGACTATTTTGATAGAGACCTATCTTAAAAGTACATCATTTTCTTCTCAAAGGCAACGTTATGAACAACACTCCATGTCCAGAGTCATGAAGCTTAGCCGTTCATTCTGAATGGGTCAGAGCTAAAGACGGGGAAAAGAAGAAAAAAAAATATATTGGTCCTCCCTCCATAAATCTCAATCTGACTTTACGCCTTTTCCTTTAAATTTAAACACTTTAAGACACTACTAATTTTGCAGTATTTCCCCTGGAGTATTCTCCATCAAGATTAAAGAAGGGCTATTCAGAAATGTACAGGATACAGAAGTGATGCTTGCCACTTCCAGGCAAGCTATAAATAGCAATGGCATTTTCAAGAAATCTTGTGCCGGCGTGTAAGTTACAATTTAAACATGCAGTGCAGATTTTATTACAATGGTGTCACCAAAATTCATTGTTATGTGAGCAATTCGATTCTTACCAAGTTTTCTTGGTTCCTGGCTGCTATTTTCTGCTCCTCTTCTGCCCCATTTTTCATGTATTTGACCTCTTCCACCGGTTTGATCCTATACTCGTCTGAACACCAAAAAAAGAAAAGACATTTTATAACTTTCTCACAATGGTAAAAAAAAAAAAAAAAAAAAAAAAAAAAGCGTCAGTGAGAAAAGCCCCCAATAGCATAATTTGTTAGAGCCTTTTCCTGCAGCCTTTATTATGTGGTACATTTGAAACAATCTGGAAGACCCTTAACCAGCCTCTTTTTACGAGGTGCTCTCCTCTGCCTACTGGGAAGAGCTCAGCGCCATGAAGGCAGCTAATGAACGTGGCACTGCCTGGTCCTTTCACAGACAACCAATGGCAGCAGAGAAAACAGGTTATTCCGTCTCTAAAGACCATCTGGAATCTGTACATACCAGGGCATACCACGAAAGGGTCTAAAGGAAGATTTTTTTCCCCATGAGAACATCAGTTCAAACTGCCTGTGGCAGCAGTATATTCACACCTTAATTTCTCTCTTTCGGGAAAACAAAGTATTGTTTAAGACTAAAGAGTTTAATTGATCAACAAATAGGTACAAACACTAGAGAACTGAGATTTTCCTATTTGTGATCCCTAAATTAAACATGGAGCAGTCTGCAATGACTTCATATGCTACACACACGTGCACACAGACACACACACACACATACACACACACAACTTTGATCTCTCCATAAAGTCACATGCATATAGAGCTACACTATCCAATGGACCTAACAGGTGTATCACTCAAGGCTGGAGAGGTAGTGGGCCCCTGGGTAAAGGGATCTACACTTCCCAACAGCCAGGGAGGGAGTACAATAAACCTCAATCTCAATATATATCACAGGACAAACTCTAGACGACATGTAGCTAAAGCTCTCCTCCAGAGCAAGTGGTAATGCCGATGACGTTTTCATCAGATTCCTGTCAACAGGAAATGACTGGGGCACCCTAAGGTCCAAATAGGCGTGACTTCAAGTCAACCCATTTGTCGGAAAAAAAAAATCACAGAAACTGTGCAAGTGGAAAATTACACCAATCAACAAACTGATGATTGCCTAGCATATGGCAAGGAATAATGTCTCTGATGGTCCACCTGAAAGATGTTTATTTCTAAGAAAGTCTGTATTTCAGTTCATGAAGCTATAATATATTTTCTTATTGCTTATGATCAATTTGATACAATGACTGTCTTCGTATGTAATTTCCTGCCTTATTATTTAAAGTACCATTTTCCATCTAATGTCAGCTTTCCTCATACTACCTCTTCTCACACTACTTCCAAAGATGTTTGCTAAAGTAACATTTTCCCAAGTAATTATACTGTTCAAATGTTTCTCAATATTATCATCCTTATGAAGGTAGTATATTTGCATGTATCTGAATAAAGATTCCATGTTCATGATTAAGCTAATTGTTTTTTCCACCTGACAATTCAAGGTAGTTATTGATTCTGCTTCTTTCTAAAAAAAAAAATGAGAAAGACCAGTGTGAGGTTACAGTAATGAACCTTTTAGGAATACTGAGTCCTAATGGATTATTAACAAGTTAATCAGTGGACTCTGATCCACAATCACCATACAGAAGAATTTCACATTCCAACTTGGTATTAAAAGAAAAAAAATGAAAGTAAATTAACAAAACAGACACATTTAATTAAGGGTTACTTACTAAGAAGTTAGAAAAGCACTTGGTTAATTACCAAAAAAAAAAAAAAAAAAGACATTGACAAATTATGCCTCCAATACAATTACACAGAGATAAAAATAAAGGTTAAAAAGTAAAAGTTAGAGATGAGCCTTCTTAACTTCAGTTTGGGATGTTAATATTTATAAACCATGGTTCACTTGGATAAATACTAACAATTTAACAACTAAATTGTGATCCTAAAAAAAAATTTTTTATTTATTTGTTTATTGAGAGAGAGAAAGAGGGAGGAAGGGGCAGAGCGAGGGGGGAACAGAGAATCCAAAGTAGGCTTCGTCCTGACATCAGAGAGACTTACGTGGGGCTCGAACTCACCAACCGTAAGATCATGACCTGATCTGAGGTCTGATGCTTAACCAACTGAGCCACCCAGGCACTCCCTAAATTGTGATCTTAATTGCTTATGGTCTCTAATTATTTACATATAAATTACATACACACACATATTTTTTTAACATAATTTTGGTAGATTTCTATGACTTTGTCTATAGTACCTTAACTCTCAGGCGACACGATGAAGAAAGCACAACATTTGAGGACCTAAGCAGAACCTTCTGAAAGATGGTACTTTGCGCACCACACAGCGAAGTGTCTGTTCTAGGGAAAATCCGCCCTTGCCTTGTTTCCTCCTCTCCATCCACCAAGCCACCACAGCCCACCATCCACAATCTCTGAGCAGTCCAGCAATATTCAGTCTTCATTTGCTTTTTATCCTTCCAAGGAATGCAACTGAATTGAAAGCAGTAGACAAACTATTAATATTTTCCTAATATTTCTCTTCAATGAAATGGGGAAGCCGCTGGCTACATGACTTTCAGAGCAGCATTATCCCCAACATAGGCTTTTTTTTAAACACCAAGGCAGAATCATCACCAATTCAGAAAGAGGATAGGTTTTTAGTGTCTCATTAACAACCACAGCTGGCATACGACTGGATACAAAGAAAGAAAAAACACAGAGCCACGACTACAAAGCCGGACCTATCATTATTACTTACACAACACACTGCATAAAATCCGTTGTGGTATAAAACAAAAAAAGCCAGCGAGACCTTTAGATAAACCGCAATTTGTACAAAACAAATACTTAAAAATGATTTGTTAAATTTCTCAAAGGCTGGTGCTGGGAATGAGGATGTCCATCTGGAAACAGACAACTCATCAACAAACGTGTCACACATTTCCATGGCGATGCAGCCGTCAGGAGTGGCACTCGCCAACAAGCCTCTGTGCAGACGAATGGAGTATTTCGGGTTCTGACAGTGCAACAGCCAAACAAAAATCCAGTTTTCCTTTTGTTTAAGGCACAGGGGAATCAATGTGGGATTCTGGGTCCCCTTAATCAAGCCCCACCCTAGAGGCAATTAGCACAGCCACCGGTATAAGCCAGAGAATCCTGGCAGCAAAATAATGTGCCAACTTGATTAAGAGGAGGGACAAGTAGGACCATCTTCCTCTGGCTCCCTTGCACCTGTTCACAATTTTTCTTTTCTTCCTGTTGATCTTGTCAGGTGGCCTATTAAAATGCACGTCAGGAACAGTAGGCTGATGCCCCGTTCGGAACCTGCTCCCCCTTCTCTCTATGTAAACAGTTGCAAGCTGTGCTAGTCAAAACAGATCTGGGGTAAAAGCAACGCGTTCATGATATTTTTAGCATTTTATTCCCCAGATTACATCAGAGAGGGGCCGGATTGTTTTCATGGCAGCTCCAACATCAAGAAACACAGTTTCCCACCAAATCTCTGGGCTTCATTTTTGATGTACAGTATATCATATACACATGTATACAATATTACAGTTTTTAGAGCTAGGAAGGGATCAGCTGGCTGGACTTGCTTTAGGCAGTATAGAATCACCCCATTTTCTGGATCCTGTCAATTCTTCCATTATCAACTCACTGGTCCTACCCCAGTTCTTCCAAGCTTTGCTATAAGGTTACCTTTATAATCAATGGCACTGGCTTTAAAATGAGCCAGTTAGATGGAGATAAGTGCTGGAGGGAGCTTATAATGCCAGAATTATTAAAAAAAATAGTTAAGTTTTCATAAATGGATACATTAGATGGGGAAGGAAGAAAAGCAGAACGCCATATATGCTACTCTCTCTGGTCAGAAGGGTTCTCACAGTTGTTTACTAAAATGGTGAAATCTGCATCTACTTTCATACCTTCTCACCCAGTCTTGTTTTGACCAATGACACATATGTGATAACAAGTTTTTTTTTTTCCAAGACTGTTCCAATTCCATAAATTCTGTGTGAATGTCCTCATATTAAAGATGTCCAACATCTGGGCATTTTAACTGAATGCTCTGAATTGCCCCTTCATCCCGAATCTGCACGAAGATTCTCTGGTCGACTATTATTAAATGCTTAGGAAAATACGAGAGCTTGGGAAAGGCATTACAAGAAGTATTTACAAACATAAGGCAATGAAAGGGGAAAAACTATCCTACCTTATAGCATATATTTGTTCCCCCTGGGTTCCTCCCATTGAACAGCCTGTCTCCCAAGCTAACTAAATTTGAGCCTTAAAATCCCAGCACAACTTCAAATTCTTGCCTAGGACCTTTATTTCCTTACTTGGTAGGATTTTTCAGGGGACAAGTATTCACCTGGCTAAAAGCTCAGTTAGCTTCTAGAGCTGGAATGCCTAGCCATATGACACCTTTCTGTGTCTTGATTTCTTCATTGGTAAGATGTGAGTATTGCCAGTACCTAATCTCACACAGAGTCACATGAAGTAATACATGTGCCTAGTCCATAGTAAAGACTCAATAAATGTTAGCTGCTGCCTTAGCAAACTCTGGTTCTGCCAGTAATACTATTGCTAATGTACAAAATCCATCAAGGTATAAAAAGAAAAAGCATAATATAAACATCAGCAATTAACCAAAAATTGTGACTTAACTATGTTAACAAATGAGGACAGAGGAATTAAGAAGGGGGCTTATCATCCATAATAAGCCTTACTATTTTTTTTTTAGCCATGTGATATATTACTTTAGTCAAAATACCAATTAAAGTACCATATTACTTTAGTTAAAATAATTTTTAAAGAATAACTTTTATGACTGGGAAAAGAAAAGCGATCATAGGGGTGCCTGGGTGGCTCAGTCGGTTAAGCGTCCGGCCTCGGCTCAGGTCATGATCTCACGGGTTGTAAGTTTGAGCCCCATGTGGAGCTCTGTGCTGATAGCTCGGAGCCCGGAGCCTGCTTTGGATTCTGTGTCTCCTCCTCTCTCTCTGCCCCTCCCCTGCTCATGCTCTCTCTCTATCTCTCAAGAATAAATAAACTTGAAAAAATTTTTTTCAAAAAAGAAAAGAAAAGCGATCATTATTTAAGTGAAATCAGGGGTACAACAAAATAATGCTCCCTCTATCCTCCTTTGTATCCTCACTCAGTGATTGCCTTTGGGACAGCCTCAGCATATCCTACCTTGAGGGCCAAGAGTGAACAAGAAAGATTCCAATTCAGAACAGACAAAATGATTGTTTTAGAGCAAGAGCAGTAGAGGCAGCTCTAAAAAATACCCTTTTCTGGGAGGACAAAGAGGAGGACTCTCTAAAACTACAAGCCAAAGATGGATAGATGGGTCAACCGCTTTAGGAAAATGTGGGTTCTCACTCTGGGGGGCTCTAGCTCATCAGCTGTTCCCGCTTCTATCCGTTTTTCATTCAACAAACAGCAATTAACATGTGCTGTGTGCTAAGCCGTGGTCTTTCTTCAGGGGTCACCAGATGCAGTCCACTGTGTAGACTACGTGCCTGCGCATAGTCTCTGGCACACACAAGGTATTTAATAAAACTTTCTCTAAAAAGAGAGAAGAAAAACAGAGAGCTGACTTTAGTTCATAAATGAATAAATGTTTCCCCTAATCAGTGAGTGCTTTTAGTCCTGTTTGTCTCAGGGGTCCATCTTTTTTTTTTCCCCCTGCTAGATTCTCCAAGGAAGGAAAAGGATCTCTAAATGGGAAAAAAAAATCCTATTCTTTGCATTTTTTTGCACACAAATGCAATGGGTGTGAAACTGCTCTTTCGAGTCTACCTCTGGTCTATGGATGTACTCCATTGGCATTCTTAGCTGAGCTCTGAGGCACACCTCAGACGTGGTGCAGGTTTAGTTCCACACCACTATAATAAAGCGAATATTGCAATAAAGGGAGTCAAATACATGCTCTGGTTTCCCTCTACATTTGGGATTACATTTACATATACTGCAGTCTATTAAGTCTGCAATAGCATTATGCCTAAAATATCTGTGTACATATCTTAATTTAAAAATACTTTACCTGTAACATTTTCTGCTAGGCCCATGGAGTACAGTGGATATCAAATTGTTTTGGTATCAGAAATAATTAAGGAATAATAATTTTAGATCATTTTCAAAAACAGCAACCCATGTATTTCCTACAATTTAACATCTAGGACCCTAACGTAAAGAAACTGGAACCCAAAGATTACAGGTGAAGTCCGTATTCAGTTGGAGACCAAAGAAGCTGAAAGAACTGTGGACTGACAGTGACAAATGTGGACTGAGCCGAAGTTCTTTTCAAAAGGGCTATTTTGAAGATTATGATTCTGACTTTGAAGGCACAATGGTGATTGGCGGTGGAAGAAACCACATGTAAAATTCCTTCAATAAAAATGTATTAACTTAAAAAAACAAGAAATAGAAATAAAAGTACTTTATTGCTAAAAAATGCTAACCATCATGTGAGCTTTTAGCAAGTTGTAATCTTTACTAGTGGAGGGTCTTGCCTTGATGTTGACGTTGGCTGACTGATCAGGGTGGTGGCTGTTGAACATTGGGGTGTCTGCAGCAGTTTCTTAAAATAAGACAGCAATGAAGACTGTCACGTCAACGGAATCTTTCTTTCATGAACAATTTCTCTGTAGCATGTTTGATGGCATTTTACCCACAGGAGAACTTCTTTCAAAACTGGACTCAATCCTCTCCAACCATCTTTTGTTGCCATTTCAACAATCTCCAAAGCATCTTCGCCAAGAGTAGATTCCATCTCAAGAAACCACTTTCTTTTGCTTATCCCTCAGACGCAGTGCTTCATCAGTTCAAATTTGATCACGAGATTGTAGTAATTCAGTCCCAGCTTCAGGCTCCACTTCTAATTCTCATTCTCTTGCTATTTCTACCAAATCTGCAGTTACTTCCTCCACTGAAGTCTTGAAGCCCTCCAAGCCATCCATGAGGGTTGGAATCACTTCTTCCAAACTCCTGTTCATGTTGATATTTGGACCTCTTCCCGTGAATCACAAATGTTCTCAGTGGCATGCAGAATGGGGAATCTTTTCCAGAAGGCTTTCAACTTACTTTTTCCAGATCCATCAGAAAAGCCACCTATGGTAGCTATTGTGCTACAAAATGTGTTTCTTAAATAATAAGACTTCAAAGTCAAAATTATTCCTGGTCCACAGGCTCTAGAGTGGATACTGGTATTAGCTGGTGTAAAAACAACATTAATCTCATTTTATGTCTCCATTAGAGCTCCTGGGTGAGCAGGTATATTGCTAATGAGTGGTAATATTGTGGGGAAAAAATATTGAGCAGATCTCAACAATGGGCTTAAAATATTCAGTAAACCACACTGTAAACAGATGTGCTGTCATCCAAGATTTGCTGTTCCACTTCCAGAGCATGGGCCAAGTATATTTAGCATAATTCTTAAGAGCTGAGGGTTTTCAGAATGGGAAATGGGCACTGGCTTCCACCTCAAGCCACCAGCTGCATGGGCCCCTAACAAGAGAGCCAGCCTGTCCTTTGAAGCTTTGAAGCCAGGCACTGACTTCTCTCTAGCTATGAAAGTTCTAGATGGCATCTATAAAGTTTTTGTAGGCATCTCGAAGGCTGTCACATCCATGCTGGAAATCTGTGGTTTAGTGCAGCCACCTTCCTGGATTATCCAGCTAGACCTTCTGGAGAACTTGCTGTAGCTTCTACATCAGCACCTGTGGCTTCATCTTGCACGTTGTTACAGAGATGGCTTCTTTCCTTAAACCTCATGAACTAGCTTCCACTAGCTTCCAACTTTTCTTCTGTAGCTTCCTCACCTCTCAGCCTTCACAGAATTGAAGAGAATTAGGGCCTTGCCCTGGATCCGGTTTTGGCTTAATGGAAGGTTGTGGCTGGTTTGATCCTCTATGCAAACCACTAAAACCTCCTCCATATGGGCAACTGGTCTACTTCACTTTCCTATCATTTGTGTGTTCACTGAGGTAGCACTTATAATTTACTTTACGAACTTCTCCTTTGCACTCCCAACATGGCTATTCGGTACAAGTGGCCTAGCTTTTGTGCTTTCCTCCCTAAACTTCAACATTTCTAGCTTTTGATTTACAGTGAGAGACGTGTGACTCTTCCTTCCACCTGAACACTTAGAGGCCACTGTTGGGATATCCACTGCCCTAATTTCAATATTGTGTCTCAGAGGCTCGGGAGGCCTGAGGAGAGGGAAGGAGATGGGCGAACGGCCAATGAAGCAGTCAGGACACACACAACATTTATCAATTAAGTCACCATCATATATGGGTGTGGCCTGGGGTGCCCCAAACACTCACAATAGTAACATCAAAGATAACTGATCACAGGTCATCATACAAGTATAATAATAACAAAAGGTTTGAAATATTGCAAGAATGACCAAAATGTGACACTGAGACACAAAGTGAGCAAATGCTGTCAGAAAAATGGCTCTGACAGACTTGTTCAATACAGGGTTGCCACAAACCTTCTATTTGTAAAAAAAAAAAAGCAGTATCTGCAAAGTGCAATAAAAAAAGCACAATAAAACAAAGTATGCCTGTATATCACTGGACTATGCTTTTGAACTGATCTCACCTTTCCTATCATCCTCCTCTTAAAATACATTTTGTGATTCTTATTTTTACAGGAATAGGTCAGTGCCTGATAAGCTAGACTGAACAGGATTTTGTTACGGAGACATTAAAGAACAGAGAATAGTGAGAGCTTTGACAACTTCAGCATATCTAACCCTGGTTCACCTTCTACACTGTCATCTGGAAATCTTGCACTGACTACGTCTGAGAACCTGCTATGTGCTGGGGTCTGTGATAAGCAAAAAGGGGTTATGGAGGAGGCCAGGGACACAGTGTCCAAGGAAAAGCAGCTGTCTTGAGGGGAAGACTCACGCTCTGAGCACCCCTCGGCTATCTGGAGCACATTCTTCAGCACACACAGACTGACCACATTCCACCGAGCCACTGCTCACCAGGGCTGATTCTAAATCTGGAACAATCTTAGGCAAAGCCGAGACACAACTGAAGGAGCTCATATACCATTCTCAATTTCTCTAAGTCAGGCAGTCCCTTAGCGATAATTACCATAGCATCACTTGTAGAAAGTGATTTTGCTCCTTCCAATATAATAGTTTTTATTAAGCAATTTCTAGGGTAATTGCAAACTGCCCATTCTAAATGTTTTGAACACTTCAAAATAAGGCTTTGGTACATCTAATATAAAACACTATCAGTTCTTTTCAGAATATGTCTCAAATCAACCTAAGAAAGGAAAAGTAATTTCAAATTAAGATTGTTTGACACATTAAGTTCTAACGATCTAAAAACAGAAGTTGTTCAAAACTAACAAGCAAGAAAATTATGTTTTCAGACTTTATATCTGTGGAAATAAGACATGGAGATGTCTGGCCCCTGGGCTTCTACCAGGAGAAGTATGAAGATTGCACGTATTTGCACATATCCCCCTTTATCTTTCTCCAAATCCCAACATGTTAATGTCATGGAGACAGCAATTCTCATATGCCTATTGCATCCTTATTCTCTAGTGAAATGTGATGTTTGTTTGTATTTGAAAACCAGAGATAAAAGGCCTTGGGGAGTGCTGGCTCCATTTAGTCTTGCTTCGGTGGAGTTAAACTCATTTCAGGACCTCATCCATAAAGGGTACTTTCCTTTTCAGAAATATGCAATGAACTGAAGGGCACAAGTGGTACCTAATTTTTATTTGATCTTGATGTTTCAGAATTTACCAGTGACACTGAGTGCTTTTTCCATATATTGATATCACTCATTGCTACTTCCGTCTACGTGAAGTATCTCTTCATAGGCTCTACCTTTTGTTGTTGTTTAAATATGTATGTATGTATGTATGTATGTATGTATGTATGTATGTATATATGTATGTATGTATGTATTTTGAGAGAGAGAGAGAGAAGAGAGAGAATCCCAAGTAGGCTCTGCACTGTCAGCACAGAGCCGGATGTAGGACCCGACCCCATGAACCATTAGATCGTGACCTGAGCCGAAACCCAGAGTCAGACGCTTAACCAACTGAGCCACCCAGGCATCCCTGCCCTTTTTTTCTTATCGGAAGCTGTAGCATTTCTTTTACTGACTGCTATGAGTTCTCTGTAAATTACAACAATGTATGGATACATTTCTGGCCCAAAAAGGTTTGGGCAAAAACACCTCTTGATTTTAGTTCGGACATGAGAAAGTGGAAGGAACTAGCTGCTTTCTGTCTTGGAGTCAAATGCTGCTTTTCTGTGTTCCCTTCCTTCTTCACTTCAGCAGTATTTACCAGGCACCTACCATTTGCCAGGGAATGTAGCTCTCAGTCCTGGGGTTATGTCTAGGAGGAGGAAGCTGTCTCTTGTGAAGGAGCTCACAGCCTCCTCTGGGGGAGTGGGTGAGGAAGGATACAAGAAACTAAGGGAATAGAGCACACAGCATCTAAGCTATGAGAAGCACATGGATGGGATAGATGTGATAACAAAAAAAGAAGGGACCCCCTAAGCAAAGTTGGGGAGGGCTCTGGAGGAGGTGATATAGTTCAGTGGAGTCCTGAGGAGCACTAGTGTGTGGGGGAAGGACTCACAGGCAGCAGGCCAGTGAGTTCAAAGGCCAGAGAGAATATGGCAAACTGGAACTACAAGTAATTCAATATGGCCAACACGAAGATTTCCCAGGGGCACAGAGATGTAAAGAGAAGAGGCTGATAGACACAGTCCAGGAAGACCTGATATGCAAGTCCCACTGAAGGGTCAGGCTCTATTCTGATTTGGTGTGGACTCCCCCACCAGTGCCCAAGCACTGAGGCCCACCATTTAGGTCAACTGTGTGTCCTTTGGACTGTCCATAACCATCTCTTCTGAAGAGACCCCAACCACCTCAATCCAAGGCTTTCTGCTTCTCTCTGAAAGAAGGTGCAGCAAAGGAAGAATGAATGTACATCTTGGGATGGACCAGTCGGTTGAGGAAGGCTAGAAAGAACACATGAATAAGACAGGGAAGGAGCCACAGAGAGTATTCACAGAAAGTCTCAACAGGGTGGAATCTTTATCCTAGATTCAGCCGATGGGGTGATGCTGGGGCCCTGGGGTACAGGGAGCGTAAGGTGCAGCATCTGCCAGAAACTGCTTCCTGCCTCCCTCAACAGGCATGCCTGCAACTGAGCATGGGGAAGTACTGCAACATTAAGAATAAAGAGTGGTTGAGATGGGGGTGTATAATCTTCTCCCAGGAGCAAAAGAGAACGCCACTGAATCTGATGCTAGCTCCCTCCCCTTCGACTGGACAACAACAGATCCCTGGACAACAGATCACTCCAGATGGAACACTGGCTGCAGAGGCCTTTCTATCCTAGACCTGCCTTTGTGGCTTCCCAACTGTGTGCCATGGAAACAGGGTACCTCTCTGAGATGTGTGCGTGGGGTGCTCACGGTCTCTTAGCATTCTTAGGTCTTGTCCATGTCTTCGACAGGACAAGACGAAAGGTGCCCACAGCTGCAAGGATGTGAGGGTGAGAAAGCCTCTCTTGCTATAGCACCTTTAATAATTAATGCTTGACCTGCGGGCCCCATTCCCAAATCATTTAATCATTCCAGAGGCCAGACAACACATTTCCTTCATTCATTTGGGGTTCATTATTCAGTGACCAGGGAACTATTATCAAGTCATTAAGGGCCCCTGGACATTCATCTTCTGACAAGCTCCAACAAAAGACACACAACCAGATCCAAAACCAGCTTGGATTCTTTTATGAATGCATACGCACACCAAGGCTTTCATGCGGGGAAGGGGTTTAATTTCTACATCATACAGTAATAGTTTCCAGTCAAGAAACAGAATGAGTGGTTGAGGAAGATTCAGAGCTGCTTTTAGAGAGGGAGGGCATGCATGGTTATTCTGACAGCAATAGATGAAGTTTCTCAAGCCCTGCTCTGACTCTTCCGTGGAGCTGGTCTCCCAGCCACCGCTGAACCACTGGGACTCTTGAAAAGTTGGAGGCCGGCTAATTCCGCTCTGCTATTCTTAGTAGGCTTCCTGTTATCCTAGATGAGAATTCGTGATAAAAGCCTGCCCGGTCATCTATTTTCTCTCCTGCTTTGATTTAATCCTCACATCAGCTCCATGAGGTGGGTATTATACCCCCTTTTCTACACATGCAGAGATCAGTCTCTGATTGGCTGGTCAAGTGGTAACAATGGTTCAAATTCAGGTTGGCTGAGCTGGGGCCAAGTTCTTAACCACCAAGTCAGTTGTTGTTGTTTAATCTTTTTTTATTTTATTTTATTTTTTATTTGAGAGAGAGCCAGAGTGAGCAAGTGAGTACGAGATTGGGGGAGAGGGGCAGAGGGAGAGACAGAGAGAGGGAGAGGGATAGGGACAGAGAGAGAGAGAAAGAGAGAGAGAGAGAGAGAGAGAGAGAGAGAGAGAGAGAGAAATCCCAAGAAGGTTCCATGCTCAGCATGGAGCCCAACACAGGGATTGATCCCACAACTGAGAAATCATAACCTCAGCTAAAATCAAGAGTCTAAGCCACCCAGGCACCCCTGCTGTTTTTTGGTTTTTTTGTTTTTGTTTTTGGTTTTTGGTTTTTTTTGCTTTTTAAACCACAGAACACAGTAAATAATTACTTTGGGAGATGATACAGGCATAAAGTATGAATGGATTCCAAAAGGATTTGGATGAACTTGTAAATCACAGAGATATGAATACAACTTATAAAGACATCCAACCTTCATGGAAAGTAACATCAGGGAAACTACTAGACCCTCCCTTGTCAGGTCTCTGGAGCCTTTATCAGTGGGAAATAGCATTCTGTGCTAAGTTAGAAACTGATATGCCATACAAAGTAAGTGCTACAGGAAACCTTTTGTTAAAATGGCTATTTGACCACCGCTGTGTTTAACAGAAGAAAACTGAGTTTTTATCCAATATATAGTAATAACTGCAATGTCTTTACAAAAACTTGTTATTTTTATTTTTTTTAATGTTTATTCATTTTTTGATAGAGACAGACAGAGTGCTAGTGGGGGAGGGGCAGAGAGAGAGGGAGACACAGAATCTGAAGCAGGCTCCAGGCCCTGAGCTGTCAGCACAGAGCCCGATGCGGGGCTTGAACTCATGACCCCGCGAGATCATGACCTGAGCTAAAGTCGCATGCTTACTGAATGAGCCACCCAGGCGCCCCTTAAAAAAACTTATTTTTAAGAGAGAACTTCATTCTAAGGCCTCTGCTATACTACTACAGCTTTGATATATGATCACTAAGACCAAACCATATATCAAGGATCTCTGGGGCACCTGGACGGCTCAGATGATTAAGCGTCTCTTGATTTCGGCTCAGGTCATGATGTCACAGTTCATGGGATTGAGCCCTGTGTCGGGCTCCACACTGACAGCACAAAGCCTGCTTGGGATTCTCTCCCTCCCTCTCTCTCTCTGCCCCTCTCTTGCTCACGCTCAACTCGCTCTCTCTCAAAATAAATAAATAAACTTAAAAAAAAAAATCAAGGATCTCTTCCCTCACTGGAGTAAGGAGGAGGAGGAGGGGGAGGAAGTACAGAAGAGAGAAGAGGAGGGGGAGGAAGATGCAGAAAAGAAGAAAGGAGAGCTATCACTTATAGAGTCCTTTTTTTTTTTTTTCCTAAGTTTGTTTACTTATTTTGAGAGAGGAGGGAAGGCTCCATGCTATTTGCATGAAGCCCGCCTGCCTCAGGGCTTGAACTCAAGACTCAGGAGAGCATGACCTCGGCTGAAATCAAGAGTCAGACATTTAACCAATTGAGCCACCCAGGCACCCCTATAGAGCCCTTTTAATGTTCCAGATCCAGTTCTGAAAGCCTGACATACAACAACCCATTTAATACCCACAACGGCCGTCTGAAGTAGAACTATTAATGTCTTCATCATACCAAAAAGGAAACTGAGGCACAGAGCATTCATACGTCTAGCTGCACCACCTAGTAAGTGGTGGGGCTGGGGCCAGGCCTTGAACCCAGGCGGTCTCACTCAGACCCCATGCTCTTATTCAACTTTCCCACAAATAAAGTGAATTTCTGATTTAAAAAAAAAATGGAATTCTTTCTGTACACAGAACTATTACATGTTTTCACATGTATCCCCTCTCCCTGAATGGAAGGCACTCTTAAGATAAACCTTTTCAAGTCAGGCATTAAAAAATGTATTATCATAAAATAAGACCTAAAATAACACAGACAGTAATACTCTTTTTAGGGTAAACTATAAGGCAATAACAAATATCTTTGAAGACATACTAATAGAGTGGCCAACATGCCCTCCTTTGCATATGAAGTTGATAAAATTCCACTGTTCTTAAAAGGGCCTGAAATGTGAGTTGCTTTTGTAGGGCTGGCAGTATATTTCTGCTGATTCATCTGTAGTCAGTTCCTCAGTACGTCCAAGATCAAGGTCATGAATTTGCAGGATGGCTCTTCAGGATGAGGAATCTCACTGACCATTCCGGAAACTCTCCCCCATTTAGGGTGGCTGCCACAGCCATCCCAAACACTGAAGAATTTGTTCAGCGGGTATGTGTATGTGTATGTGTATGTGTGCATGTGTGTGCTTGAGGAAGAAGTACATTTTAAAGTCCATTTGACTTAATTCCTTTAATTGGGCTCTGACTTCAGTGGATTTCTGTTAAGATTCTCCGATAATAACCAGCACAGAGAAAAGTGTTAGCACTTGAGCCTCCCAGCACCCTGCTCCACCAACCTCACTGATGAGCTGCGTGAAGCCAGACAGGCTTGTGTGCTTTCATGCTGCAGTCTGGTGGAGGGGTGAGGAGGTTAGTGGGGGAGCTGCAGCTCTCCGGAAAGGGGAGGGTTAACAAGAGAAGAATAGTTAAGGCCAGGCACAGAACACCTCAGGTGCGCTGAGCTGGAGGGTAAAGTTTTGTGCAAGAAGAAAGAGAGAAAGAGGGAGACTTCTGAGGTGGTAAAACAAAAACAAAAACAAAAACAAAAACAAAAAAAAGTCACCAGAGTGACAGAGAGCTAGAGGTTCACAGAAGCAGATTTCAGGATGTCATGCTGCGGTTCATGAATGGCAATGCCTTGCGATTCTTTGAGATCATTCAGTAAAAATTTAAGTTGTTTTTCAAGGATGTGTAATGTTTCTTTTAATATGCCTCTGGACTGAAGCTGGCTTTCAGGGGCCTGACTTGATCTGGGTTAGACAACCATTAGTGCCACAAAATCATTAACAAGAACAGAAAGAGACTGGACAGAGTCATTTTCAGTTAAAGTAATTCCCAAGTTTGGAAGCACTGCCACTGAATTTTGAAAATGGGAAAACACAGCTAAAATACACTTTGTGATAAAATAGTGCAGCCTCTCTACTTATGAAAAATACTCACGACCTGATCTTCGTGGCAGATCTCATGAAAGAAACGCTCATTCTCATGAAGCAAGGTCCTGGAGTGTTAGAGGAAGCACTCGTTCACATGTGCACGGACGGAAGACAAGGGTTCCTGCTCCTCTCTCCTTTCAACAAGTCTGTACCTCTTCTCTCGAGAGCTTCATTCCCATAAAACAAAAGATCATTTCCTGTTGCTATGAATTGCCAAGTTATTTACCCCTCAGAGACGAAAAGTGTGCTCTGAGAGCGACAAAGAATAGCTCCTCAGGAATGATGTGTCTGGGTGAGGGGGAACAGCATGTTCGAGGATAGTCTAATGGGGAGTGGCCCAGTAAATAAGATCACACTCTCTTCCCAAAACCTGTCTAGTCTGAATAAGCCTGTTTTAGTAGCCCGTTCTGCTCCACTTGTTGTAAAAGACAGTGGCAGTTTTGATGATCTTTTGGGGAGCAGGGCTGAGGATTAATTCATAAGGGCATCTGAGCGGTTCAATTAAATTCAAATCAGCTAAATATGTGTGGCAATTGCTAGGTAGGCTCTGTAGTGAGACCTGAGGATGAGAGCTGATGGAGAGGTGGTCCTTAGGGACTCCCACCCACCATCTATATGTAAGCTATTTAAATGTAGATTAGGATCACAAAACTTCTTCAAGCTAACATTCCATTTTGCTTGCTCAGGAGGGATGGATAAGAGCAAACGAGTACCATCTAACATGTTGCAATGGCAATTATCAAAAAGACAAGAAATCCCAAGTGTTGGTGAGGATGTAGAAAAAAAACTACACGCACATCCCATGTTCACGGCAGCCCTGTTCACAATAGCCAAGATATGGAAACAACCTAAATGCCCACTGACAAAATAATGGCTAAAGAAAATGTGATACACACACACACACACGCACACTGAAATATTACTCAGTCATGAGAAAGAAGGAAATAATACCATTTGTGACAACATGGATGGATCTTGAGGACATTATGCTAAGTGAAATAAGTCAGAGAAAGACAAATATGTATGATACCACTTATATGTGGAATCTAAAAATGTTGAATGCACAGAAATAGAGTAGAATGATGGCTGTCAGTAGCTGGGGGGTGGGGGAAATGGGGAGATGTAGGTCAAAGGGTACCACTTTCAGGTATAAGATAAATAAGTTCTGGGGATGTAATGTACAGAATGGTGATTATACTTAACAATACTGTATTATATACTTGAAAGTTGCTAAGAGCAAATCTTAAATGTTCTCACCACATACACAAAAAAAGATAATTATGTGAGGTCACAGACAGACATGTTAACTGACCTTATTGTGGTAACCATTTGGCAATATATAGGTGTAGCAAACCATCATGTTGTAAATCTTAAATTCATACAATGTTATGTCAATTACATATAAATAATGCTGGGAAAAAATAGTAAAAAAAGAAAAAAACAGAACTGCAGTAATTTCTAAGACTTTGCATGATTTAAATCAGACATTTTTTAATATATCGGAAAGTATGAAAGGCCCACACAATTCTATACAAACAAGCCAAAAGAGAATTTGGGAGGACAGCTCGCATAGAGGCACAAAATAGCCATAGTTTCTTAGCACATCTCCTGTACTGCTTTCTCTCTGCTACCTTTCTGAGATGTTGCTTGTATTCAAAGGCCTGAGTTAGGCAAAATCTGAGAGTTCAAGGATTTGCGAGTAGAATGCATGACTGGGACATGGTTCAAAGTTTCTTTTTCTTTGGGTTACACCTGAAGCAGCGCGTATAGTGTGCAAAGGGGTCTCGCTCCCAATCAAGGGGTGATTATGGCTCCACTGCCTTTTACACCCGCCACCACATCAGTTTTCAGAAACGGTATCACCACTTGGGGCAACCGTTCCCTATGGAATGAACCATACCACCCACTTTAAGGTGTGAGCTTCAGGTCTTGAAATCTGTTCTTAGCTAAGACTTCAGAACTCCCCTTACCTGGGGAGGAAGGGCCTAGAGGTTTTCCACTCATCTTCTTAGGATGCTCTGTGGGTAGATCCGGCCTTGGCCTACCAAACCTACTCTCATCACCCCTCTCTTACCTGCTCCCTTTTCTACCCTTTCCAGTTGGTCATCTAAGCTCATCTTCTATTTTCAGTCAACTTCTCTTCTCCCCACAATCTCGAGGCAAATCAAGTCCCCACACCAACTAAAGCCTAACTTTCTGTAAAAAATGAAGCTTACATAAAAAAGCTCTTCCATATCTTTTTCATAGGCGACTTTTTTCTTCTGTAAGATTCTTCCAAGCACAGAACAGTATCTTTTGTGGAGTACCTCAAAGAACACGATGCTGTTGCATGTTGATGGAGGCTGTGGGGGGAGGGTAGGACAATGAGTAAATGTATTGACATAATTCTCTCCTTGAAAGGTAGCAGTACAAACTGGAAAAGAGATTCACGATGGGAAATTATCTGGGGGCTTGGTTTGCCTCCACAGAAATGTTTTACTGGTGTATCTGTTCTCACATCTCATAGGATATGGCTCCTATTCTGGGGAGATGTAAAAGGTAACTGAATTAGGATGGTGGATGTGTCAGAGGCAAAGGGAATGTGAACAGGGAGGGACCACAGCTCAGAGCAGGTCAGGGAAAAGAAGAAACTGGAACTCAGAGCTCCATGAGGAACAATGAGTGCAAGAATAAGAGTTGGTGTTGGGGAGAGGGAAGAGCCAGGGGAAGGGGGGAAAGGGCAATGAAGAGAAGGGAGGTGAGCCCAAACATGGGCCTCCTCAAGCATCCATGGCCTTCAACCAACTTGCTAAAAAGGAAAAACCAGGTCATGTCTGAAGGTCCCTTCACAATTCAGTTGGTGAAATGAAACGTGGTGGTTCTATCAGATCAGAGGAAATGCTTTCTATCAGATCAGAGCAACACCTCACGGCAGAAGATTCTGGAGTCCTGAAGTGATTCTCTTCCTCTGGGCCATGCCCCGTACCTACATACAGCTGAGCACTGTAAACTAGAGAACAGGACAGAGCCATATTTTATTCCTCACAGCCCTGTCTTAAAAAGGTTTCTATTTGCACAATACCATGTTGTTAAGCCTCAGAATGCAGTCACTGCTTCAGAACTTAAAAACCTTGCATCCTGCAAACCACTTAAGAGGAAGAGCCTCTATTGGTATATAATTCCACCTACCACTTTCGCTCCCTCACTGAGAAACCTGCGGATAAGATGTGCTATAATGAAGGCCATATTTAATCATTCCTCAAATGTACCCGGAACCTGCCCACATCACCACCTGCACTGACACGTCTCTCGTCCAGACCACCATCCTCTCTTGCCTGACCCAGCCTCTAACCATCACTCGCTTCCCTTCTTGCCTTGCACAGTCTATTCCCTACACGGCGGCCAGAGTAAGTCTTTAGATTAAAAAATAAAGTCAGACTACATCGCTTCCTAACTCCCTAAACCCTCTCCTGGCTTCTATTACATTCAGGATAGAATCTGGGGGCACCTGGGTGGCTCAATCGGTAAAGCATCTGACTCTTGATTTGAGCTCAGGTCATGATCTCACAGTTCGTGAGATTGAGTCCTGCGTCAGGCTCCATGCTGGGTGTGGAGTCTTAAGATTCTCTCTCTCCCTCTCTCTTTGTCCCACCCCACCCTCCCCCTCAAAAAAAAAAAAAAAAAAAAAGAATATCTGGGGTCAATACCTGAAGTTGCTGCCTCTCTGAGTTTATCACCCACCACACTCCTGGCATGAGGGCCTTAGGCTTTTCCCTGGAATCCACCAGGAGGCTCCCTCTCAGAGATTTGGCCCTGTTGTTCCTCTGTCTAAAACACTCTGTTCCTGGGTATTCTCATGGCTTTTGCTCCCTTACTTCAGGTCTCTTCTCAAAAAGGTCAACAACTCAGATGGACCTTCTCTGACCTATGCATTTAAAATAGCCACCCGTCACTCTCTCTCCCTTTACTTATTTATTTTTTTGCATTGCACATATCCCCATCTGACAGTTTATTACACATCTCTCTGCTTATTGCCTGTGTCACTCCATAGGACATGAGCCAAATGAGGACAATAATCATCTCACTACATGTTAGTTTCCAAGTAAAAGCCAGGTTATAGCAATTGCTCAATAAATATTTCTAAAATGAATAATTGTGATTTTCAGAGTTCCATCGGAGCTAAAAGCATATTGTTTTTCATTTTAACACTTGGCAATTCAGCAACTGCATTAAGAGAAACAGCCGAGGAACAAAGGAGGAAAGGTTTGGTCAAAACTCAAGGTCTCAACGCTTTTATTTGTTTTACTTTTTTTAATGTTTACTTATTTACTTTTGAGAGAGAGAGAGAGCACGAGTGCAGAAAGGGCAGAGAGAGAGAGAAAGAGAGAATCCTAAGCAGGCTCTGGGCCATCAGCATGGAGCCTGATGCAGGGCTCAAACTCATAACCCAAGAGATCACGACCTGAGCTGAAGCCAAGAGTCAGATGCTTAACCGACTGAGCCACCCAGGTGCCCCAACATCTAAAAACTTTAAAGGAAGTATTTCTTGAGTGAAAGAAGGCAACCAGAAGTTAAAGACTAATGAAAAATACTGTATTAAAAAAGCAGACATAATAAATGCCAAAATGATGGGTGCAACATTAAAAATAAAATCCTATTTCATATATAATTTGATAATATCTTCTTTGGTTATAGATCAAAACCAACAGTGACATTTATACACTGAAGCATGGGTTCATGTAGCTAGAAGGGAATTTAAATACAATTTAGCTTGTTGTGAATATGGTTTTCAAAATGGAAATGAAACATCACCTAAATAGAGATTTGTACCAGTTTGGCTTTGTTTCAGAATTTGAAAAATGCATTATTTTTATAGACTGCTATTTTAGCACTTTGCTTTTTCATCTCACCCTTAATCTTTTGACTTCCAGTTTTTGTTGGGTTTTTTTTTTTTTTTTTAAGTAGGTTTCACACCCAGCAAGGAGTCCAACATGGAGTCCAATGCAGGACCTGAGCCCATGACTCTGAGATCAAGACCTGAGCTGAGATCAAGAGCTGGATGCCTGACTGACTGAGCAACCCAGGAGCCCCTTGACTTCCATTCTTAATTGTCATACACATAGCTTTTGAAATATATTTTAAATGACAATATAAATAAGCACTGACATTTTATTTGTTTTTAATTAAATTGTTTATTATTATTATTTTTAAAAAAAATTTTTTTTTCAACGTTTTTTATTTATTTTTGGGACAGAGAGAGACAGAGCATGAACGGGGAGGGGCAGAGAGAGAGGGAGACACAGAATCGGGAAACAGGCTCCAGGCTCCGAGCCATCAGCCCAGAGCCTGACGCGGGGCTCGAACTCACAGACCGCGAGATCGTGACCTGGCTGAAGTCGGACGCTTAACCGACTGCGCCATCCAGGCGCCCCGTTTATTATTATTTTTGAGAGAGAGACAGAAAATCCCAAGCGGCCCTGTGCTGTCAGTGCAGAGCCTGATACGGGGCTCAAATCCACATACTGCGAGATCGTGACCTGAGCTGAAATCAAGAGTCAGACACTCAACTGACTGAGCCACACAGGAGCCCCTGCATTACAACTTAAGCATGGACTATTACTTTTAAGGAAGTGAACTGCACACATTGTGTCCCAGGCAGGCTTCCTCCCTCTCTATCAATTTCTCTCCCCAGCAATGGCCCTTCTATCTAAGAAATTGTAATTATGCAACCTTTTAAAAACAATCAAAGACCAGTTTTAAAATGTATTGTTAATTATGTTAGCAGAATATTCTTTATGTATTTAACATCACAACTACGAGATTTTATCTCTGTTATCCTTTAGAATTTGACTTTCTATAAGTTTTCACTTTCTCTTGCCCTTTTAAAATCTGTCTGAACCAACACAGTATAGCTATGTAAGTGAATAAACAAAATTGTACCCTGAAAGTGGCCAGCCTACAGTACAGCAGTTTTTGCCAAAGTCAGCAACCTGGGAAACTAAACATTCTCTTTTTGCCTAAATTTTATTGCAAACTATCTTCTATCATACATTTCATTATTCCTTTCAAGCAACAGAACCCTTGTGCTTCCCCCACTACTTCTAATAAAACTTTAAAACAAAAAGTCAGCAACGTGAATGTCACACTGACTAGCAGCCGCACCGACGCAAGCATCACTGGATAATAAATAGAAAACCAGCCAGCCAAGATGGAAGGAGGGATAGTAACCCACACACTTCCAGCTTTCTCACCTTCTAGCTTGCGGGGATGCTTTGAAGCTACAGAAGACATTCGTGATTCTTGTTTCTAATTTTTTAGAAGGGAAAAAAAATGATCTCACAAAGCAATCAACACCTTGGTCAACTTTGAACCATAAAGCTGGCAGCTGTGGAACACTACCACCTACCCTCATTTTTCTTTAAAAAAAAAAATCATCGACACAGTGTCATTTGTAATCTTTTCAAGGATCCCCAAGGCGTAAGAGAAACCTAGACCATAGACTTGTGTGACCACAGTCTGGGGAGCAGACAAAGTAGAACTTTTGAACATCGGTGCACTGAATACATCCAGAGGGATCGCCTAAGTTCAACCCACTAACTCCCAAGACAGAGAAAGAAGCTCCCAGGTCACCCGGGGGCAGTTACTCCACAGCAGAATCCAAACAAACCAGGACCCCAGCCACCAAGTCCACAGCTCCTCCATAAACTGGGTTTACCAGGCTACAGCCAATTGTTTTGTTCGTTTCGTGAAACCTTATGCAGTACGTAGCCCACCATCCTCTCGGAGAGAAGTATGACCTGCAAAGAATTACTTAGAGTAGAAAATTCGAGAAGAACTGAGAGACTGAGCCTCAAGTCACAAAGGATGAGGATGGCTCAACTTGAAGCTGGTGATCCGTCAGCGCTCACCTCATCCCATGCTCAGGGCTCTTCTTCACGCTTTGAAATGAAGGGGAAGATGCGTCCCATTCGCCACAAACAAACTTGACATAGTTATTTCCCACCTTTCAACTGATTCTCACATTTTAAGCAAAAGCTTGGGTGCAGGCCTGGAAACAGGATAAAACCATACTGCTTAACCCGTGAACTGGGGGTTGGCCAATTTAGCTCTTTTTTCAGAGCACTGAAGTGGTTTGGGGCACCGTAACGGCTCACGATGGCAGAGCGGGTACTGAGAGGCAGGGGACCAAACTCTGCCATCAGTGACCATTCCTAATGTTACCTCTAAAAGTGAACAGAAGGGCTATGCATGCTAATATTTTCCAGTGGCGACAGGTATATGAAACTACAGAACTTTCTTTGAAAAAGCCAGCATTTTCACTACATTGCTTTTCATATGTCGTAAAAGCTACATGGGCAGTGATTTTAAGAAAAGACTTAAAGATAAGGTAGCATGGCATAGTGGTTAAACATACAGGTTTGGGGACTTAACTGATATGTTCCTATTAGAACCTACCGCATAAGATATTATGAGGATTAAATGAATTAATAAATAACAAAACACTTGAAGTAATGCCTGGCACATAAAAAGTACTCAATAAATACATAAACTTCTCTAAGAAAGTTTTCTAGATTATTCCTTTTCATAAATAGTACATTCATCTTTATAAAAGTAAGGTTCAGCACAGTGCGTTTTGAAAAACAAAACCATTTATTTAATTAAAAAAAAAACACAACTTCCTTTAGAAAGAGATGTGGGATATTTGGAAACCATAACAGAAACACAAAGACCCACTGGTAATCAGCACTACCCAGAGATAATCATTATTCACCTTTCTTGGTCAACACCTAGAGGCTTTCTTTTCAGTCCATGCACACATATATTGAATACATGTTGTCATTTGATGTATGGAGTTACTCTCTATGTACGAGTCTCATATCCAGCTTTTTCCATTTAACATCAGAGTATTTAATAGAATGAGCAAATAGAAATATCCAAATAAGGAAATGAAGCATTAACTATGCTAAACTCTTTTATCTTTATATCCCCAAAGTCTAGAGTTTGGGATTAATTATTTGATACAATTAGGTTTTCATTGGTTTCAAGGAACTACAGAGCCAGACAGAGCCAGACATGTGGATGAGTTCCAAGCCTCTAAAGCAGAGGTGCTCTTGACCTTTCTTTGGCTCCAATATAATTCTCCAGACCCCTGTCAACAGGAGTCAGCTCAGGAGCATAGTATAACATGAGTGGGTATTTTCCTCCCAGTATTCAGTGCTTCTTTTTGCCAACAAGAACAAAAAGAAATTCAGTGTAAAACATGGCCATAACATCCGTGTGCCTTCATCAGGGCCCTGTAGTTCACTGTCATGGGATGATTCATGGTGGTCAAGTCTGCACTGAGAGCCATGGGCCGGATGACTGCCATCAGTGCACAGGGTGCAGGCCAGGGCTAAAAGGCCTCCCATCTAACAGGGCACAATAAATCAGTGCTTGAGGAATGGACAGTCCAGCTGAGAAAGGATGACGTAGGTGACCTAAGGCTTTGTTCTTCCATTAGACTGAAAGTTTCTAGAACAGAGGAACTGTATCTTGTACATTTAAAAAAAATTCCTTACTATGCCTAACTGAGTGCCTTCCTTGCTTCCTCTTTCAAAGCACACATTTGTGCACTGAAATTCTTAAGTCAGATACTGCTGTGTTCCTGACCAGACTCCAAGTTAACATATTACCTGTGTACACTTAGGCAAGTTACTCAATTTCTTATTGGCCTCCACTCCCTCACCTATAAGTGGGTGTGACAGCCCCCCATAAGCTATCATTATTATTAACAGCTGGCCATTATTTTTTTGATGTTTATTCAATTTTGAAAGAGCATGAATGGGGGAGGGGCAGGGGGGCGTACAGAGGATCTGAACCAAGTTCTGCGCCGACAACAGTGAGCCCAATGCGGGGCTTGAACTCACGAAGCTTGAGATCAAGACCTGAGCTGAAGTCGGATGCTCAACCGAGTCACCCAGGGGCCTCATAATATCCATCCATTATGATCCAACAACTTACATGTTAAGCACTTGGTTACGTGAGGCAAGAGTGGTGTGTGATTAAATTACAAGCATTATCTTGAAGGAACTCAGTCAATGATCATAAAAGACTTACGATTTACTGAATAGTGGCTAGATTTTTTTCTAAGAAGGAAACATCTTTATTTTCCCATAACATTTTATTCTTCTCTCTAAAGACCCCTAAAGCAGTCTATATTTATTTTTCCATTGTCCACGGTATTCATGGACATGTCGTGCCAACAGACACTCAATGTAGCACTCATTACAGGCTTTCAAGTCTCTGTTTCTTGCTGAACTATTTCCTGCGCATAAATGGTGTCTTTTCTAAAATAGGGTAAACTCTTTGTGGGCAAGTCACCTGATTCTGCTTCTATTCCATCCACCACCCACCAGCTCACGGGTCCTGTTCATAAACACTGATTCAACTGGTACCATTCTAACCTCGTAACTGGCCAATCAACAACCACTGATTGAGGATTATTGCTTTAGGAGTTACTTAATAGGATGAAGCAATTTTCCTCACCGTTTGGAATGCTGTTATCAGAAACACAATTAAACTGTGACACCAATTTATGATCACTAACTACTCAACTAGAAATATATTTTTTTAATTTTTTTTGATGTTTATTTATTTTTGAGACAAAGACAGAGTGTGAGCAGGGGGAGGGGCAGCGAGAGAGAGGAAGACACAGAATCTGAAACAGGCTCCAGGCTCTGAGCTGTCAGCACACAGCCTGATACGGGACTCAAACCTGCAAACCCTGAGATCATGACCTGAGCTGGAGTCGGATGCTTAACCTACTGAGCCACCCAGGCGCCCCTCAACTAGAAATATTTAACAGCTGAACTCTTAGGAAGAATGGGTGGGTGAGTGAATGGTAGACCTAATCTTGCTCTGTTCCAGGGGGATGGACATTGCTACCTCCCACTGTGTCCCAATCCTCCCCTCTAAGAGTGGGGCAAAGACAGGGCTTATCTGTAGCAACAAGTTCCTTCATGCTTCTGAGAGTAACTATTGCCATGTTTTTGTATTTCTTATTTCATCGCATGTGAAGAATTTACGTGTGACATGTGATGTATGTAGAATCTACTCTGGAGGTACCACAAGTGTGCAGTAATAAATAACAGAGTCATGCTCCAATTCCTACATGGGACAAACACCACACCATCAAATTCTGTCTCAGCTGGTTTGATGGTGTTTTAATGATAACACAGTCTTTAAAAAAAAAAAAGGATAGTATAGTCTTAACATGTATGCGAGGCGATATTCTGGCAGTAGTGTTTCAGGATCTATAATTATTAAAACTGAAGTGAGGCTAACTGCTTCGACAGCTTAAGGAATTAGCATCAAATCTTCTAGACTTTCTGTCCATTGTTTTCTAAATTCTCAGCCAATTGTCTGATCTCTGACATAATTATGATTCCTGTGTCAGCTTCTCAGTGTTTTGGAAAAAATTACAGTGTAAAATTTCCAAATATCTAAAACATCTGTCCTGATGTGAGATTCTCTAAAGTTATTTCCTCACCGGGTTGGTAAAGCTTCCCAGTCTTCCCTCAACACACCTGATGCACAATGTACCCGTGAGCCTTTTCACTGTCTCTCAGTCTCTCACTCCTGCCCTTCCTCTGTTTTTTTGTCTGTTACTCATCTTTTAAGACTCAGCTGAGATCTTCATCGTTCTCTTTAAAGTGTCTTCTACTCCTGGGATAACAGGCCTTTTTGCAGGATCATCATATGATACTGACATTTTTTTTTTTTTCTGTTGAGATGCCCATCTGTTGCATCGTATCAGTTCCTAAAAGGCAGGGACCACATTTATCTAATAGTCTCAGTGCCTAGCACAGCACCAAAGTCAGTAAGTGCTTAGTAGACAGAAAGAATTGCTAGCTGACAAGCGCCCATGATCAGACTCCAACTGTTTACCCGGGCAAACAAGTCTATTAGGCTAATCCCTGTTGCCCCGGGGCTTTCTCCTATTGGATAGATGTCACATTGTCCTGAAAGCACAACTGTAGGTCTTCAGAAGATGGAAACATAAAATTCTATTTATCAAAATACTAAGTGGTATTGAATGATACATGTTGACCATAAAAGATTCAAAGTACACACAGAAAAATACAAAGAAGAAATTAAGAATCACCTGAGACTTCACAATAGACTTGCCATTGTTAATGTTTTGGTGAACAGACTTCCCAAATACATTTTTAAATACACCTGCACAAAATTTTATGTAGATTTTAAACAAATAAATTCTACAAACAAGATATGCTATGATGCTATGTAAAACCATTTACTGTTTTCATTTATTAACATGTTGTAGATCTTTTCTTATCTCCATAAGTACAGAGCCTTGATCTTTAATAGCTGTATCTGCTGTATGTTCCATCAGTGGGAAAAACCCTGAAGCATACAGGTTTGTATGCTCGTCCAATTACCTGTTTATGACAAATTCCTAGGAGTAGGACTGCTGGGGCAAAGGGCATGGTCATTTACGATATATATATATATATATATATATATATATATATATATATACACATATGTACGTATATATACATATATACGTACATATGTACATACATACATCTACATACGTATACATATATACATACATACATAATTATTTGGTGCTCCCTCAAAATTCCCAGTTATAGTGTGAGACAGATGCCTGTTCCTGCCAATCTGAGTGATGAAAAAGGTCTTGTTCTGTTTACTTTGGTGTGATTTATTTGATTTCTAAGAAGCTGAGTATCTTTCTGCATGTTTATTAGCCTTTTGTATATATTTTTTAATTGCCTGGTCACAAATGCTGTCCATTTAAAAAATTTTTTTTAATGTTTATTTATATTTTGAGAGAGAGAGAGACTTGGGGGAGGGCAGAGAGAGAGGGAGACACAGAATCTGAAGCAGGCTCCAGGCTCTGAGCTGTTAGCACAGAGCCCCATGCGGGGCTCGAACTCATGAGCCGCGAGATCATGACCTGAGCCGAAGTCAGATGCTCAACTGACTGAGCCACCCAGGCACCCCAATGTTGTCCATTTTTCAATTGAACTGTTCATTCTTTCCTTATAGATTTAAGAGTCTTTTTATATTAATCATATTAACCTTATCTATGTTATGAATATTAATGTCACTCCATCTGACATTTGTCTCTTAACTTAGTTAAGAGTGGTTTGTTTGTTGCTGTGCAGAGAATTTTATGCAGTTAAATTTATCAACTTTTTTTATGGCATTGGATTTTGTGGCATTAGAAACCTAAGACTATAAAAATACTCACTGGTATTTTTTTCCATCCATATTTTTTATAGTACTTTTACGGTTTCGTATTTTACAGTTCAGTCTTTAGATTCATCTAAAAAGCTCTAATATGGAGAAAGGAGTTAAGGAATTCAATTTTTAATATTAGACTTATAAATAACAAAGTATTTTTGAAGAATAGAATGTGAATTAAAATAGTATCTAATTTGTACATCTTTATATTTCAGTTAGTTATGGATGTACTTATTCAATTACAATCACTGAGGGCATCAACTGTGTCTGTTGGCTCTTGGCCTCTCTACAGTGCTTCACAAAGAAATGTTCTTTTTCTATAAACATCCTCACTGTGCATGATAAACCCAAGAGTAGGAAAATGCTATACTCTACTGCACACACGTGTGCACTCACACACACACACACAGATTTATTTGTTAACTTTTTTTATTTTTCTTTTTTTTAATGTTTATTTTTGTTTTTGAGAGAGAGAGAGAGAGAGAGAGAGAGAGAGAGAGAGAATGCAAGCAGGGCAAGGGCAAAGAGAGAGGGAGACACAGACTAAAAAGCAGGCTCCAGGCTCTGAGCTGTCAGCACAGAGCCTGATGTGGGGCTCAAACCCACAACTGTGAGATCATGACTAGAGCTGAAGTCAGATGCTTAACTGACTGAGCCACCCAGGAGCCCCTAACTTCTTTTTTCTTTAAACAAAGTTATTTTTTTAAGTTTATTTATTTTGAGAGAGAGAGAATGCAAGAGTGGGGGAGGGAGGGGGAGAGAGACAGAGAGAGAGAGAGAGAGAAAGAGCGAGAGAGAGAGAGAGAGAGAGACAGAGAGAGAGAGAGAGAGAGAGGGAGAGAAAGTGTTCCAAGTAGGCTCTGTACCATCAGCAGAGAGCCAGAGACGGGGCTCAAACCCACAAACCTTGAGATCATGACCTGAGCCGAAATCAAGAGTTGGAAGCTTAAGTGGCTGAGCCACCCAGGCTCCTTTACGTGTTAACTTCTATGAAGGGACTATTTCTTTAAACCATGCTTTTATAGAAATAGGGCATAATATTATATTCACCACTCAAATCATATACTTTAATCTTCTGATTTAGAGACATACACCTGGTCACACACATGCACATCTTATACAGAACAGAAGCTGATCTAGGACAAAATGGAAAAAGCACAAATTACAGGAATGCAAATATTTTAAAATACAAAATAGGGGCACCTGGGTGGCTCAGTTGGTTAAATATCCAACTGTGGCTCAGGTCATGATCTCCTAGTTAGTGAGCGCTGACAGCTCAGAGCCTAGAGCCTGCTTCAGATTCTGTGTCTCCCTCTCTCTCTGCCCCATCCCCAACTCCTGCTCTCTCTCTCTCCCTCTCAAAATAAATAAACATTAAAATTTTTTTTAATTAAGAAAATAGAAAATAAAAAGATAAGTATTATGTGGATAACTGATAAACTTTTAAAAATTGGAGGATTACACATCTGTAATCAATGGGTTATGCTTCCCCAACCCCCCAGCATAATTACGGGAAACTAAGGCTGCTAATACGGTGATGATATTAATGAATGGCACTCACCCAGTGCGTATTATGTGGCAAGTTCTATTCTTAGGGCTTTACATACACTGATACATTAAGTCTCATAAAAGCCCTCTGAAGACAGCTTAAGTACTAGTTCTCCCCATATTACACAGATGGGGAAACTGAGGCAAGGAGAGTGATTTGCCAAGTTACACGTTAGTGAGTGGCTGAGCCAGGATTTGAAACCACTTTGCCAGATCTCAGGCCCATGCATTCAGCACCACAGTGAATTTCAGGGCTACTGATAATAGCCCTAAATACAACAATAGAGTCTTCAGACCTTCTCGATTAAAAGCTCAGGCTAAGCTCAAGCAGCCAGTTACCAATGACTCCTGAGCAGAGGCTGGTTTAGATTTAATAGCAAAGACACATCTTACTCCCAAGAGGGGGCTCTCCCTTAGAGTCAAGAGTCTACATCCTCAGTTCTAGCCACAGTCCTGCTTCCTTAGTTAAGTGAACTGGCATGGCTTTTGGCTTCATTTTCCTTTTGTATCAAATGGAGATAACAATAGAAACTGTAAAACATGAGTATCATAGTTGTGCTTTTCATATAATAACTCAGGGGCAAAAGAAACAGCCACACTTCAGGCTCCGGGTGCAGACGGAAGGTGCTGTGCTGGTCTCTGGAGAGGAGAGCCAGGTCCTAAACGAGGTCTAAGCATCAGAGAGGTGCTGTCAGGAGGGCGGTTCCAGGCAGGTGCTTATGGCAAAACACATCCTTTCTGCCACATTAGCCAGGATTCTGGGAAGAAGCCATTGTTTTGAATTTCTGAATTCTGTGATGTCACTCAGGAGAAAATAACTCAGAGGAGACGTGCTATGGGTAAAAGAAACCCTCCCACCTTCTCTCTTGCTGCTGAGTCACTTTATGAGAACTTCCCCCAGCAAAGAACAAGCTTTGCCTGGGGCTCCAGTCCTCTGTGCCTTTCACTGGAAGGTACCAGAAGCATCTCCACTGCCTTCTCCAGGGCCAAGTTCTTTCTTTCTTTTTCTTCTTTTTTTTAAGTTTATGTATTTATTTTCAGAGAGACAGAGCACAAGCAGAGGGAGAGAGAGAGACAGAGACAGAGACAAAGGATCTGAAGTAGGCTCTGCACTGACAGCAGAGAACGTTCTTATTTTCTGCCTGAGGAAGGGCTCCAGGCAGCTGCACAGAAGACCAGGCACCCAGAGGGCCAAGAGAGCAACTGAAGGAAACCCTCTAGACATAAAACCGGAGGGACCCCACCAAGAGCTCAGCAAGCATGCCCCTGCCACTAGTGTCTGTGAACTCAGAGGCTCCCTCGTCTTGCAGTCAGGCTGCCCTGAAGCAGTAAGTGGCAAATGGCCCTACTTTTCACTTCTCTCTCCCTATCTATAACATTAACAGGTTCCTGATATCAATGGCAAGGGAAGGAAAAATACACTTGGAGTTTTCTTTTTTTAAATGTAGAAACAAGAGTATTTCTTGACTTTCTGTTACAGGAAATTCTTCCAAAGAGAAATTCAGACTGACTCTACCTCAGCTAGATTAAATTCTGCACCATGGAACATTCTGGCAGTGTTTATTTTGAGGTGGCTGAGGGGCAAGAATGAAGAGGTGGGGCAAATATATTCATATTTGTAATTGATGCTGCCTAATTTCTAATTAGGCAGCAATGTTCTAAGCGCTTTCCAGTGAAGTTTATCTGACCCTCCATGCAACTCTAAGTGCTGGATTCCATTATTATCCCCCTCCCCCGCAACACAGAGGAGAAAATGCGGGCACTAATGAGGTTAAGTTACTTGCCAAAGGCAACACAAGAAGGGGGGAACTTGGAACAAGCTCCCGCTAGTGTGAGAACTCACAACCACTGCTACGAGTGCTGACGGTTAAGGCTGTCTCGTGTCAAAGAGGCAAGAACGTGTCAGAATGGCCCAGCAACTGTCTAAAAGAAGGAAATGAAACTAAGCCACTTTGAGCACCTCCCTGAGTCAGGTGCCGGGCTAAGCACTCGTACTTTGGAAGAGTGTGGTGAAAACTCCTGGCCAAGGTGGGCTGGCGTCTATAATTTCATGAGCTGCATGTGCACTTGAAGCCATTGCGACCTTTCTGAGGCTCAGCTCAAAACACCGTGGGGTCTTCAAAGACAATATTCAGGGCCAGGTTCCTCATTCATCTTGACTTACGTTTTCATTCAGAGTATGGCCCGGCTCTAGTACAAACCCATCAAACCGTTCTCCTGCTCTTAAGGTTCTTTATCAACTTAATGAAAACCAAAAAAAAAAAAAGGGGGGGGGTGCAGATTTCCTCTCTGACCTTTGGGAAATAACTTTAGAGGTCAACACAAGCTTCCCTAGGCCAGCAAAAGAAGTTACTTGAGAGGGAGCTAAATTAAAGACTACCACTAATTAGTGCAGAGAGATGAGCAAGTTAGAGACTTTGCTCTTCCTCACCTCCCAAGCTGCTTCCCTGTCTCTGCCTTCTTAGCTGTCCTGTGTACCCCAACAGCCTGCTCCCCTAGAGTGCACGTCCCGCCTATGGAGAGTCGAAGCAGAAAATGAGGCTGCTGTCTCAGCCTAACTAACTCCTTTTCTCTTGGATTCCAGAATAAGTAAACCCCAAAGCCGAAACTGGGAAGGAAAGGGAGCCCTAAATACCAACCCTACCTTTCAGTGACTTAAATTAGCACCACCAAATAGAAAGACAATGCAAGTTTCGGACATACTTTAAATATTTCTAGTAGCCACATTAAATGAGCAAAATGAAACTGATGAAATTAATTTGAGTAATATAATTTATTTAACCCAACATATACAAAATATCACTTCAACATGCAATTAATAAAAATTAATGGGCTATTTTATACTCTTTTTAAAAAATGTTTCTTTATTTTTGGGGAGAGAGAGAGACAGAGTATGAGCAGGGGAGGAGCAGAGAGAGAGGGAGACACAGAATCCAAAACTATCAGCATACAGCCCGACTCAAGGCTCAAACTCACAAGCCATGAGATCATGACCTGAGCTGGAGTCGGAGCTTAATCAGCTGAGCCACCAGGCACCCCTCTTTTGTATACTAAGTCCTTAGAATCCTGTATGTATTTTATGCTCATAGCAGATCTTAATTAGAACTAGGCATATTTTCCATGCTTAACAGACAGAGGTGGCCTGTGGCTACTATATTGGATGGGACACAGGTAGCATTATTCTGTTACTGTCTCATAAACACAGATTACTTTTTTTTTTTTAATTTTTTTTTTTCAACGTTTTTTATTTATTTTTGGGACAGAGAGAGACAGAGCATGAACGGGGGAGGGGCAGAGAGAGAGAGGGAGACACAGAATCGGAAACAGGCTCCAGGCTCCGAGCCATCGGCCCAGAGCCTGACGCGGGGCTCGAACTCACGGACCGCGAGATCGTGACCTGGCTGAAGTCGGACGCTTAACCGACTGCGCCACCCAGGCGCCCCGTAACACAGATTACTTTTAATTAATCTTCACTTCATGCCATTGGAAATTACTGCAGAAAGAGTGAATTACTACTTTGCCTTCAACTGCTTGAATTTCTGAATGAATGTGATATATTCTCTTATTTGATCTTCACCATAACCTGTGAGGTTGGCCCTTATAGTATTTTAGATGGGTAGCAGATTAGATAACACCACCTCTCTCTCTCTCTCTCTCTCTCTCTCTCTCTCTCTCTCTCTCACACACACACACACACACACACACACACACACACACAATCCTGTTAGATGTTCCCAATTTACACAGTTGAGGATCAGAACTTAATTGAAGTTACACAGCAATACAGAGCCTAGAAGAAACCAAGTAGCCAAAATCTTGCCTTACTGCTTCCCTTTTACACTCAGTCTTACATTGCTATTCCGGGAGAATTTATTGCAATAGTCCAAACACCTCCACTTAAGGGAATATTTATAAACTTCAGACTCTCTTGGTCCTTAAGCCAAACTCGGCCACCTAGTCATGTGGGGGAGCTGGGTGCAGGCAGGGCTCAACCTGATCCCCAAACAATCTCTTTGCCTCCAGCTCCCGGCATTCTGGGAACCCCTGTTCCTCTCAAGACCATACAGTCGCTGCCTTCAGGGGGCTAACTAGCTCATAAGACAGATGACACATGTACATAAATAATGAGATGAGACATATAAAGAAATAAACCAAATACATAAGTATGTAAAAAGGTATTCTGAGATGGCAGGAAAGAGATACTTTCTGAAGGTTTTAGAAAAGCTTCATGCAAGTTTGGGTGAAGTCTGAAGAAGAGCAGGATTTAAAAAGATGAAGGCAGGAGAAAAGGCCCACGCCAAGAAGAGGTCATGGCTCACCAGAGGGCCTGGGAGACAGAAGGCGTGTTTGAGGTCACGGGGCAAGTTGTCCAGTCTGGCTGAAGAACAGGGAACATGAAGGGACAGAGTATGAAACAAGGCTGCCAAGGTGGGTATGAGCCATCTGAGAGGTCTTGTATGTTCACTAAGGATTTGGGATTTTACTGGCTAAGAATGAGGCACAAAAGAAAAGTTCTGGAGCATGAGAATGAACATGGGCAGAGGAGCACTCAGTAAAAGCTGACAGAATCGGACAACGGTACAAAAAACGGAGAGTTAAAAATGAACAACAACATAAAAAAAAAATCAAAGAAGCAAACAAACAACAAAGGGGGCTAACGGAAATCAGTTTGGAAGGCACTGCACTCTTCCGGGTTATGGGCCCTAACAGCCTGAACTGTGGTGGCGACCGGAAAGAGATTTGGGGGGAGACAAGAGTCATAGGAGCTGGAAACTGGATGAGACAAAGGCCTCAAGTTTAAAGCCTTTTCAAGATTAAAGCCTTTTCCCCGGAAGAATGGTGGTGACCTTCAGGCAAATAGTAGAGTCAATATAAGTAAAGAGCTTGCCCCCTTGGGGTGGGTTGCAGAAGAGATAATGATCTCTGGTTTGACATGTTAATTTTCCTAATAAGGCCTGAATCTGTTGTGAGCACCTACTTTAATAGTCCAAGTGAATGCCTGTTGAAAGAAATCCAATAAGCACTTGGCTTTCCTTAGAACTTGCTTAACTAGTTCACGATAACTTGAATCTGTTGGTCACTTATTTTATGCAAGCTGGCTTTGGCAATCTGCTCAGCTGTCCTCCGAATGACCTCAGCAGATCTCCTGACCACTATTCACATATGCCCTGACCACTGAGGGAAGGAAAATTCCAATCTGGAGATGGAGCTTTCTGGTCTGGGTTTTACTTCTGAAAGGGCCACATGTATGTGAGGCACAACTTTAGATGGGAAACTTTTTATGCTTCGATATTTAAAGTAAAAGAAAGTCTATAGGTAAATGTCAGTGATAAAGTTCCTTGTCAATGACCTCCTGAATTCTATGACATCTAGGAGTCAAGATGCCCACTTGTCAATCCTCCACAGTGGAATATCCTACAGATATTCCATCACGCACATTTGGCGTGATCGATCTCCTAAATAGCCAAAACATTATGGAGACCAAACTGCGTCATAAAAATGGAAACTACCATTTGTAAAAATACTCTGTTTATCAATGCTCCCCAGCATGTCCTTAGAAGCTATGAAATTAAATTCACACCTTTAGGAAAAGGATTGAAGGTGTGTGTGTATACACACTCAGAGACATACTTCAGAGCCATCCCCAAATATTCCATCCTTCACAGACGTTGTCAACTCTTCAACAACAAGCAGTAATAACATTTTTTTAAAACATTTAAAAACGGCTTCTAAAAAGTGAGTGAGGCGACTTTATTCAGTGAAAAACAGAGCAGTGATTTAGAAAGCAGATTATAACGGTCTAGGTTGGAATATAACCCAGTCATGGGGTTCTCACTGCCCCTCTCAGTGGCTGAGGTAACTAGTCTCAAAAGATGGCTCCCACCAATTCCTCCCGTCCCAGAGGTGCAGGCTCAATACATGGAGACGTCCAGCTCTCTCGACTCTGGGCTGGTTTTGTGACTTGCTTTAATCAACAGAATGAGGCAAAAGTGACTTCTTGGACTTTTGAGCCTAGGTCTTCATTGGCCTGACAGCTTCTACTTCCTCTCTTAGAAACCAGCCACCATGTGAAAAGTTTGACTTCCTAGCTGGAAAGAGAGGCTAGAAGCCCTCTTGGTCATCTGAGCCCAGCTGAGCTCCCAGCTAAATGCAGCTACCTGGTTGAGCCCAGGCACCCTACAGAATTGCGAAAAGTAATAAATCGGTGCTTATTTCAGGCTGCTAAGTGTGGCGTTCTTTCTTAGGAGGCAATGAGTTACAAACAGTGGGTGACAAAGATATCAAATGGTTAAAAGTGAGCCAGATCTGCTTTTCACCTGTGACTATCTGTGATCATATTGGGATTTTGTACACTCACTCTGCCTGCAAACTAAAATTTACGTGGAGAAACACAGATAGGACCTCCTCTTGTCATAGACAAACTCAAGCATTCAGTTGCATCTGGGATACAGGCACTGAGGTTCACACTGCACTCTGACAATTCTAGAGCCCCGCGGGACTAGCCAAATCTATCTCCCTTGACCGGTTCAAGAAGCTCTCTCCCTCCTTGTTCTGCTTTATCTAACATCATGCCACAAACCCACAAATGTTAACGCTGGAGAGTAACGAGATGATGAATGCCTAAGTGGATGAAACTTCAGTATGAGTACCAGGAGGATGACAAAAAAACTAGCAGAGGTCTTGAACGCACTTTATGACATGGACTGCATGGAGCCACAAACATAACAATGACTGTGCCGGCTTGGGGTGGACTGAATTGTTAGCTCTAATTTTTTAAAATAACCTTTTATTTATTTATATTTATTTATTTATTCTTCGAGAGAGAGAGCACACGTGCAAGTGGGTGAGGGGTAAACAGAGAGGGAGAGCATCTTAAGCAGAGCGTGGAGCTCGATGTGGGGCAAGATCATGACCTGAGGAGAAATCCAGAGTTGGACGCTTAACCAACGGAGCCACACAGGCACCCCATGTTAGCCCCAATTCTTGACCTTCTCTGTATCCACATCCTTGTCACTAATGCACTGTGGTCAGATATATTTCTCTGCCTCTTGTCTTTGAGCCTGTTCCTGTGCCTTTATTTGGCTACTCAAATGTGGGTGCAAGCGAGGGTGTGCCAGAGATAAGCCCAAGGTTAAGAGGCATCTTGTGTACTGCTTGCACTTACACCCTCTGCGAAAGAGAGCATGTCCGCCCCTCCTCACGCAGCCCGCTGGTCCCAGGAGGAAGATGAGAAAGACGTGCAGCAGAGCCACTCCAGCTGACTCACCAGCTCGTGATCAAGAAAGACATGCTCATTGTTGAATACCACTGAGATCTTGAGGTTGTCCAATACCCAGCGATAGGTGACTAATACAAGGTTCCTTTATTAGATGCCAACATTTGCCAAACGCACATGTAATTTAGAAAAACAAAGCCTCCTCGCCTATAAAAGCTGAAACTAAATCACCAACTGGATGGTAAGTGGTCTCACTGCCAGGCTGTATAGAAGTACAATATATCAGATATCACTGGTTTTTGCTCTTAGTTTATCCTTCCAAAGATTGTAATTTGGTATTCAAGTTTCTCTATAATTTAACCCTAACTTAAGTTTTCTAGTCAATTCTCTCACTTAAATTTTATATTCCATTCAAACTGGATTATTTATAATTCTTGAGTAAGTCTCACATTACCTCTAACCTTTCCTCATCCAGTACCTTCTGGTACCCTTCATCTGACAGGCTTAGATTCTTCTGGTCCTTTAAGGCCAGGTTCAGATGTCACCTCTATAAGAAATCTGCTCTGATCCCACCTTTTAAGGCAGTCTCTCCATGCCCCTGACTCTCATCACAATGTATGTTTTCCTTTTCTGGTATTTGCCTTATTCTGCCTCAAAACATTTTCCTCATCCTCTTAGAAAGTCCTAGAAAGGACTTTCTAGGAGGTTTATGTCTTACCCAGCCCTGAATCCTCCAGGGCAGTTAGCAAAAGGTCTTGGCCCATAGTGTGCAGGCCAGTCAATACGTTTTCGCACTGAAGAATGAGTGGCTGATGGGATGCAGCAAGGCAAGTGGGAACAACATTGAGAAAGCAACAGGGACTCTGGCATAGAGACACCTGAGTCTACGGCTTCGTAGCTGGGCATTTAGGGACCAGTTAGTCTCTCTGTCTTTCAACTTCCAAACATGTAAGATCGGGATGACACGTCTTTCATAGCATAGAACTGTTGTGAAAATTCACCATGAAAATGAATTTAAATACTTCTGCATATTTGACATATGGTGGCTGTTCCATTATGGTAGCTCTTATTACAAAAACGATAACGACACAGAATATCATCTAGAAGTTAGTTCGAATAAATCCTTGACACTAGATTATGTTCTCTCATTATTTTTAAGTTTACTTATTTATTTTGAGGAAGGGAGGGGGCAGAGAGTGAGAGAGAGAATCCCGAGCAGGCTCCGAACTGTCAGCGCAGAGCCCAACATGGCGCTCGAACCCACAAACCATGATCACGACCCCAGCTGAAGTCAGATGCTTAACCGACTGAGACACCAGGCGCCCCCACCATTCAAAATTTTACAGGCAGTCACCACTAGAAGTAAATCTGTTCCAGGCAACAAATACATTTCCTTAAAATGACACAAAACAAAATCCTCCTCCCCTACATACTAGTCCACTTTCAGCAGAGCATTAGTCTTCCCACAGCACACCAATTCTTCACCAGGGACCCACACGACCACTACAATGGACCAAAATTGGCAGAATTACATGACAGTGACCGGACAGTGCCCTTCAGTTGTTTGTATGAAAACACGATTTCAGCGAGGTTCTTTACTGAACGAGAGAGGAAGAGGCACTCGTTCAGAGGACTGCCATGAACGTGTCCGGGAGCGGGTTATCATTGTTGAAGTGATTCAGCAGAACTGCTTCACCTGCCTCACTCACTGGGGTTTTGTACTAAGCTACAGCCATGTGGCATCGGAACCACAGCTGACTGTCCAAGGAACAAACTCATGTCTAGGCAAACTCGGACGCCTGTAGGTGGCCCGGTAGGTGACGTTAATGCGTGAACGGGGACTTGACCTGCGTTCAAGAGCAGGCTCAACAGTTCCCTGGAGGCCACAGCCTGACTGAAGGGGCAACTGGTACCTCACCCCACTGTTGCTTCAGCCGGTATAGCGAGATTTTCTGAAGAAATTTGGGATTTTACGTGAAACATCCTGATTTTTTAAATGCTGCCTCGCTTTTTACTTTATAATTCTCTGGGAGCCAAAGAAAACATACTTGCAAGCCAGACGTGGCCATGAGTTGGCAGGCTGTAATCTTTGCACTGGATATTCTAAAGTCACTTTGCATCGTCAAAGGTTAAAAGACGATTATTACGTTCATTGTGTTTGTATTTTTTTAATCTGAAAATTTATAATTCACATAAAAAGTAACTATTAGGCCTAAAAAATACCTCATTCTCTTATGCATAAATCCTCACTCACTCTACTTTTGGACCTCTGTGTTTTCGGTCATACAGTGCTCTCTACCTGGACGCCCTGTGGCTGGTGTGCCATGTACCTATTTAAGTCCTATGGGTTATTTAAAACTTGATTTCAATGCTAGCTTCTGTATAAAATCTCCATAATCGTCCTCAAAATCCTGTATATATAAGTTATTATGAAAATTGCGCCATGTAAAAGATGTGCGTTGATTTCTAGCCATATCTCATCAGCCCTTTACCCGCAGCCCCCAAAAGATGCAACACCAATAACGCTACAAATATTCACTCCTGAGAAAGTGAAAGGCCTGGGTCACCGGGTCAAGAGCGAAGTTCAATGGCACTCACCGCCAAACACATCTCCGTTCTGGTAGTTCTTCCCTTTCTGGGCTTCCTCTTCATTTTGAACAGTGGCAACATGCTTGGCGGAGGCACAGCCCATAGTCTCATTCGGTCAGCTTCAGCCGGGCTGAACTGCAAATCATCTCTACAGACACGGGGACATTTTTTTTTTCTTTAAACACAAAGAAAATCCACCTTCCTGCTGAGTCGGTCAGGACGTGCGCACCTGGGAGAACAGAAAGCTAGATCAGAATGAGTGAAAACAAAACCTCTGTGTGATCAGCAAAGCACTAGGATTCCTGCAAGAGCCCGCTGCACTGGGGGGTGGGGGATTGGGGGACGGACAATTGTGCTGAAGAAGGAAATGCAATAGGGCCTGTTCTCATCTGATTCTCACTCAGAAAGCAAGACCAGAAGGCACGCCCCCTGCACAACACATGGCTGAACTTTTTGAGGAGATAATAAAAAATGTGTGTTTGTTTATTCAAATAAATATTTGAGCACTACTACCTGCCACACAGAAAGTGCACGTATGTTTGCTAATGTTCTGGAATCTCAAAAACCTCCAGAGTGAGGAAAGCACAGACAGCCATGAGATCTACCCAGTTCAGGAAACTGGGAAAAATTCTCCATCTTCCCCCTCCTGCCTTGCAAGCCAGCTCTTCTCAGATGCTCTATTCCCTCCCCCCCCCCCCCCCCCCCAGGAGCAAATGGCCTTCCTCCTCAGGCTAATTTATACATTTTTGGTGGGTTCTGTAAGGAATTCTATATTTTATTTTACCTGAGGTGACAGTGTTTTGGAAGATAAAGGAAGAAGATGGGGGCAAGGATTTAAACTTACTTTTCTCTATTTTCTGCTTAGCTAGCAGAATGCTTTAAGGATTGACCAGATGTAGGAAGATCAAGAGAAGAAAACAAAGCAATTGCCCACCTCCTATCAGAGCCTCTGTGCTTCTACTGGACCACTCATAAAGACTGAAAGAGAATTTATGGATAAACCACAATAGAGATGGTCCTCTAGTTAACTTCAGTAAATATACCTTCCCTGCCCCACCCAAGGTCACTGCCCAGATTCTCAAGGGTTTGCTCTGTCTTTATTTTTCACCATCCTTTTCAAGCCATTCCAGAGACGACTTACTCCAGTCTCATGGAGGTCTCCTTTGAACATCTGCCCATTCCTTCATCTCCATCCATCCCACTGTAGGACAGGCCCTTACCTCCTCACACCCAAGCAGAGCAGAAGAATCGTGGAGCCATGCACTTGACCTGCACTGGCACCCGTGTCTCCCTGCCCACCTCTCCCCTTCATGAACAACTGGTGTTCCTCAGCCTCAGGAGCAGTGGGTACGGAAACTGAAATGCAGCTACAGGCTTTCTCTTCCAACAAGACTGCTGCCCCTAAGCCTCCTTCCTAGAGCTCTAAGGACACCCACGGACACAGAAATCTAATCATTTAAGCCATAACATCTCAGCAAAGGAAAATGTTCAAATTAACCGAACGCTGAAAGGTAATTCCAAATCAATTTCATAAACAAGCTTAGATATAAAAGTAAGGATCTTAAATGAAGGCAAGCAAATGCAAAATGCAATACTGGCTCTATGGCTGTAATACTAGTCATATACTTTGTATAGTTCTTCATAGTATTTTCTAGCACTGGTTCCGTCAAATCATTAACAGGAAGTATAGGGTTAGTAAAGTTTTACCAAAAAGGAAGATTATTTTTCCCTAGATCGTTAATGTTTGTAGTTTCTCTACACAGGTAACCTCTTGTTAGCACATTTTCATATTTTTAAGGCTATATGGAGCACACACACACACACAACACACTTAGCAGTAATGCCATTAAAGCTACAGTATTTTGATGTTTTTCTTAACAGTAGTTTAATTTGCTGGTCTATTCATACTAGTCTATATAGCTCAGGGGCCTGATGGGGGAAGTGCACATGGGAGAGGCATTTTTTTAAAAAACTTACACAATATAGTGTAGTAAGTTCCATGATAGAGGTTTCACAGGAATCTATGGCAATGCAGAATTTAAAAAACAAACATTAAATTATGACTGGGTAAAGGCAGGAATTAAAAGAGGAAGTAGTATTTTGTAGAGACTTAAAAGTTTGGTACAAATCTGCAAGGCTGAAAGGACAGTAGCATCATCTTGCTATAAAGAACCGCCAGAGGGAAGACACTAGAACGTGGAAGAGCGCAGCATGCGTGTGCGCATGACAGTGCGTCTGTGCGTGAGAGTGCGCGTGCACCTGCGCGCGCCTGCAAGAGTCGATACTAACCCTTGTCTCGCGGGACAAAGTGGGAGCAGGGCAGGGAAGGGGACTGAACTGCTGATGCTTTGTGAAGGGGCTGGAGGAGGCCCTGCTGACTTTATCCTACTTGAAGATAAGGAAGTCTCTCTGGTGCAAATCTGAGCGCACTGAGAGGTATTACATTAGGAGCGCAGAAATCCATTCTGTCAACCTACCATAGTTTTTGAAGAAACATCACTGAAATATGAGACAAGAAGAACAGGAGATGGGATTCAGTTCCAAAGGCAGAAGAAGGAACATTCCTCTCCAGCCAAGGGGCTGCTGCTGCTGCTATGTGCTCCCGCCAGCACTTTCTCCTTGATTCCCACCTCCAGCATCACCATGTAACAGGTGTGGCCTCCCAGCACGAATTCCTTACTTTTTAAAAAGGAATGTGGGGAAACAAGCTCACAGGTACACAGGAGAGCAAATTGAAGTGAGAGGGGAAACCTCCCATCACCTCCCTGTCGGCTGCCACCTCTTCAAAGCAATGTAAAACCAGAAGGAAAGTAGGAAACTCTAACAACAATCCCCCAAGGACAGTGGTGATCCAGAGGCAACTTAATCGTCCTCTCTGGGAGTCCCTCTCGCTTTTCTTCTTCCTCGCTCCACATTCATGTTTACAGCCTCGTATGCTATCCAAGAAGTTAATGTAAGAATATAAGATGTGAATTTTCCTTTGCTACCCACTGAAAAGCATTGTGTGGTGTTTCTTCTGTGTTTTAAAGGCTGTGTTTATATCAGAAAGTCTTATCTAAATTTAAAAAGTGGAAATCACATGAAAATCAAAAAAACTGCAAAAGGCTTACAAAAATAAAACACGTAAGAATAACTTTTAGAAGGACTTCTCTGTTATCCAGGCATGGGAGTAAGGAACATGTTAATAAGCAGATTAGACATGATTTACATCCAATTCGAGTGATGAATCAGGAAGCTTCCATTTAATTATATATTTTAAATTTTTAAATGTTTATTTATTTATTTTGAGAGAGAGTGGGCATGCAGGTGGGGGGGGGGGGGTCGGGGGAGGGTGTGGGGGAGAAGGGCAGAGAGAGGAGAGAATCCCAGGCAGGCTCCCCGTTCAGCGCAGAGCCTGACACAGGGCTCAATGTTGGGCTCGATTCCATGACCATGAGATCATGACCTGAGCCAAAATCAAGAATCGATGCTTAACCAACTGAGCCACCTTGGCACTCCTTTATTATATTTTTAAAAAGGCGCTGTTGCTCAAGAGGAGTTCTCTCCAAATTGTAAGTAAGTAGAGATTTTGTTTTTGAAACATAGGCACTCTGTATTTTACAGCAGTAATTTGATGAGTGGTGTTTTCAAGTTTTACAACTTTGTCAAAAACATATTTTAGTATTTTGCCCATTTTGAAGGCTAGAATTATGAAGTCACCTGAGAGGCAGAAGGTCTGTAATTCATAAAGTTAACCATGGATCAGTGGGGAAAGCTTTTTACTATGTCATCTGGATCCTGCACAGAGACAATGGCCCAATCATTCGTTCATTTAATCAACAGATATTTATTGAAAACTGCTACGTGTTTAGAGATGAACAAGATACAGCGTTCCTCCCTATCCCCATAGGAAGATGAACATTTGGAGAAAAGAATGACCAGTTTCACAGTGGTGCTGATAGAGCCGCTGCAGGTTAAATATAGAGAGGTGAATTCACCCCGTAGGCACCTGATTCAGCCTCGAGAGAGGGAATGGCAAGAGAGGTCAGGCTTGAGGCCAGTTGAAAAATCATCATTAAGACACCCCCAAACTGCATCTCTTTTCATAGCCTGATGTAATGTCAAGGTTTCATTTCTACTAAAAACTCTCTCACTTTGACCTCATTCCAACTGAGCCCTCAAGCTGAGCAGATCCTCAGAAATGTACCCCTAGAGTCTGCCACAATCATCTGCTCCCAAACACCTCCCTCTGTTTGGTAGTATCCTTCACAGAATCCTTAGTTTTTTTTGTTTTTGTTTTTGTTTTTGTTTTTTTGCTTCCATTTTTCCATTGGCTTTGCTCGGCTTTTCTCTGCCAACCTCCACACCTTCTGTCCACTCCCCTTCCTGAAACCACACCACTTAGCGAGGTAAGTCTGAGGGTGCAAATGAACATGCAGAGACCACAAAGCCGGACAGAGCAGCCTCGTCTCCACATATTGTTATTAACAGCATGCTATTTCTGAAGTCAGGTCACAGTGCGAGAATTAACCTGAAGTATCTCTTTGATGTCTGATAGAATCTTCTAATAATACCAAGCCCAGTAAGGATGGTTTTAAAAACTAAATAATCTATATCATCAGGCACCTCTAAAAACATGGGATCCAATTAATTGTCCATGGCTTTGTGCAAAAGTCTCCCCAAATGGTTGTATGGTACATTACCCTGCACCATGAAATTAGAAGTTGTAATCCCTATTCACAGCACTATGAGCCAACTGAATTTGGGACCATCTTTATAGGGTATTTTTCCTGCTTTTGATAAATAAAATACATTAGCAAATTTGAAAATCCATTAAAGTATTTTTAAAAAGGACTAAAATAGGACACCTGGGTGACTCAGTGGTTGAGCGTCCGACTTTGGCTCAGGTCATGATCTCATGGTTTGTGAGTTCGAGCCCCACATTGTGCTTACTGCTGTAAGCGCAGATCCTCTGTCCCCCTTTCTCTCTGCCCCTCCCCGCCATGCACACATGCATGCTCTCTCTCCCTCAAAAATATATAAACTAAAAAAAAAAGGAAATAAGACGGACTATAATATTTGTAACCATGCTTGTTTATGCCTCTTTACGGTAATGCTGTTGTACTTACTTTTAGAGTATTACTTACTAGTGTACTATCCCTAGGGTATTGCTGTTTGAGAACAGCCCACATTGTAACATGAGAAAGTTCTTTTCTATACACAATAAGTCCATTATCTTTCTATTAATACATATCACATACATGTGATACATTTGTCTTTTTATAAGATTATGGATTATGATGGCTTTTTTTTAATGCCTGTGATTTCTCTTTATTTTTTGTTTTCAGCCTTATTAAGATATAATTGCCAAGACTGCAATGTACTGGGGCACCTGGGTGGCTCAGTTGGTTAAGTGCCAATTCTTGAGTTCGGCTCAGGTCATGATCTCACAGTTTGTGGGTTCGAGCTCCACATCGGGCTCCATGCTGATGGTGCAGAGCCTGCTTGGGATTCTGCCTCCCTCTCTCCTTGCCCCTCCCTTGCTCTCTCTCTCTCTCTCTCTCTCAAAATAAATAAACATTAATTTTTTTTTTTAATTTTAAAGAAAATAAAAAGACTTCAATACACTGAGTGCTCAAGCTCCATAAAGATGATCTGATAGATGTACACATTGTGAAAAAGTTCCCACCATCAAGTTAATTCACACATCTAGCACCTCATATTCACCCTTTTTCTTTCTTTGTTTTCTTTCTTTCTTTCTTTCTTTCTTTCTCTCTCTCTCTCTCTCTCTCTCTCTCTCTCTCTCTCTCTTTTTGATAAGAACACTTAAGTTCTACTCTCTCGGCAACTTGCAATTATATAATACAGTATTATCAACTACAGTCACCACATTATACATTCGATTCTCAGACCTTAACACCTTATAACTAAAAGTTTGTATCCTTCTACCAACTTCTGCTTATTTCTCCCACCCCTCAGTCCTTGGCAATCACCATTACACTGTTTCTGAGTTTGACTTATTTCACTTTTAGATTGCACATATAAGTGTTACCATGCAGTATTTGTCTCTCTCTTACTTCACTTAGCATAATGCCCTTTAGTTCATCCATGGTGTTGCAAATGGCAGGATTTCCTTCTTTTTTTAAGGCTGATATTCCAGTGTGGGTGTGCACTGGTGTGTATCACATTTTCTTGATCCGTTCACCCACTGATGGACACTTTTTTCTTACCTTGACTATTGTGAGTAATGCTGCAATGAACATGGGAGTGCAGACATCTATTTAAGATAGTGATTTGGGGGGTGCTTGGGTGGCTCTGTCAGTTAAGCATCCAACTCTTGATTTTGGCTCAGGTCATGAGCTCATGGTTCATGAATTTGAGCCCTGCATCAGGCTCTCTGCAGAGCCTGCTTGGGATTCTCTCTCTCTCTCTCTCTCTCTCTCTTTCTGCCCCTCCCCTGCTCTCTCTTTCTCAAAATAAATAAATAATAATTAAAAAAAAGATAGTGATTTTGTTCCCTTAGAATATCTACCCAGAAGTGAGTTGCTGATGGCTTTTCTCTTTACCTTAAATTTTTAAACTGGACGTACAGTTTCATCAGAAAACCTACTCATAAAATTGGGAAGGAAAAAAAATACACAAATTCAGTTTTGAGAAAAAACAAAAAGATATCTGACCTTTTTCCAAAAGAGGAAAAACACGGAAACATATTTCTATTGACATAATATTATGGATGAATTCACTTTCCATCAATTAGATACAGACTTTTTCATTTTGGATGAAAAAGCCAAAAATACTGTAGGCCGTTTCCTTGTCAAGAAAGACACCTCTAAAAAAATGAATTAAAAGTGATAAGCTCCATAAAGAAATCCTAGGCCAGAAAGAACATGAATGCACCACATGCAGTTTGGAGGACTGGAGAGAAATAAAATTCTGATTGAAATGGGTATATAGAGAGCTATGAAGTCAGCAGTTAGGAAAAGGATATAGCCACATTATTAATAGATCAGGAGCAAAGTGTCCCCTTTTTTACTCTGATTAAAAAAGGGAAATCAAGACAAGGCAACATCTAAAAACTCCTTTCTTTTATTGAAGAAAGAACCGACATCTAAGCTCCATAAAGAAAAAAATATATATATAAATAACTAATCAGTCTGTTTGCCCATCTGCTCTGCTTTGCTATAATGAGTGTTAATACAGCAAGCCACTGTGGTGGGGCGGGGGGGCGGGAGAGAAAGACAGCCTAAAAGTGATTTCTAATCTTGAAGCTTTGGTATCCTTGGGCTTCTGTTAACACCATTCCATATTTCATTGTGAATGTTAAAAATAATACATAAAGAGATGTCACATTTGACATGAGGATAATCTGGGAAAGTCAAATCTTCTTGTTACCAGCAACTGCAGGCATCACAGAAAATACTCATTCCTTGCCTCACACTCATTTGGTGGCATGACAATCAAAAATGTGCTATTAACTTCAAAGAAACAGGAATTCTGGCATCTGCTTGCTTTATGGGAAAACTCTCACTTCCGCAAATGATAACTGCAGACAGGTATCTCTCAGAAACGTAACGATAATGAGTCCCGTGCAAGACGACACAGTTCTGCAGGGTTTCGGTGGCGAGGCGTGGGGATGAGGAGACACGGAGGCATGAGCACTGCAGGGGAGTGAGAATCCCAGCGCTGGTCTCAGTCATCGCACACAGGCCTGCCTCACTACCAAGGCTGGCTGGGCTTCATCTCTCTGAGCTCTCTCCTTGATTCTATGATCTACCCGTTCGGAACATATGTCCAAGGGATGCCAAGGATGAAATTACCACTTACAAAAAGCCCATTCTCTTTTTTACCTAGATTCAACTTATTTACAAACTTTGTTTTCAACACTTACCTAGCTAGGATATCCTAGCAAGTCTGAAAGCTCCCAAATTTTGAGAAGCCCTATGAAGTCTATGGATTATTACCAACGATGTTTTGGCCTGAGGGTGTGGATTTCAATTGTGTATAAAGTGGGAAAAAAGGAACAGAGCTTAGCTCTCTTTCCTCTTCTCTATCCTGCCATTAATAAACAAAAATAAATCTTAAAACTATTTCCTGTAGGGAGCAGGTTAGAAAAGCTTGTAGAGTAATTGTTCTTCAGCTAAGGATTCAAGAGTTTGATGCCTTTATCCTACACCTGAAAACTCCACACTTGTGTCACTGGTACCTGTTCATGCAGTTCATGATGGCTGACACTTTCTGGGAAGCAAGAGAGGAAAACAGCAGATCCTGATTAAAGTCACCCACCCACACCAGGGTGAACCCATGCAGAATTATGCTGTTTCTAGATTTCCTCCTCAGTGATCAAGGTCAATGGCAGCTATTCCAGAACTTGCAGTTCTCTTTCTTCCATTTCCAAGACTGAGAATACCAAGGGTATGTGCAGGAAGTGTCAACCTGTATCAGTAGGGAAACTTCTGTACCATGCCACCCATGACTGGGATCGTGACAACTGTGTTGCTGGTTCACCATGTCACTTGGGCCAAATCTGTATGATTTCCTGTCAGTATTCTAAGAATAACAATAGCAGATCCCTCTTTTTTTTTTGCGGTGTGTGTGGGGGGGATTGTTTTGGAAATCTAGGTAGATAATGAAATGCTTACAAAAGCATTCATAAATGAAAGGTAATATTCTTCTATGCCAGGTGCAGGACATTATCTTTCAGGAGCATTGGGTAGAATTGGTTTATCCAGAGGGTTCCCATAGGTGGCCCCAGAAAATGAGAGAAAACAGATGGTAAAGGAAAGATGAAAAAGCAAGAAAAAACTAGAAAGTGGAAGTAGAATAAGTTCAAATTGCTAAAGAAGCACAATTTGATTTTATTCTAAGTCAGTAAGTCATGATCCTTCCTGAATGGTCAGTGAAGAACATGCTGGGTGATCTGCATGTTGAAATATATTGTGAAGAACAGATAGGATTCCTGCCCTTGAAGGGCTAGCATTCAAGGAGGGCTAACCCATCATAAACATAATATGTAAAGTAAAATAAAATTCCAATACCTAATGTACACTGCAGGAAAAGGAAGGATCGGACATGTTCTTGAAAGTCATAAGACATTTCAATCTAATTAAATTCGAGCTTGTCTCAGCTTTATTTTATGCAACAAGAGACATAGGAACGTCAGTATAATGTGCTACTCTTAGCAGACCCTCGGTAAGCATTTACCGATGACAGTATAACAGATGTCATGCCAGTTTTGAGCTGTTGATCCTTTTTAACACCATACACTACAATAGAACTGCAGCTGGATTAATCCCCCAGAAATCTGAATGCTACTCTCATGGTGCCGAGGGGGCAAGAGTTGAATGCCACTGATCCTTGTCCGATGTGCGCAATGGAAAAGCACGTATGATGTTTTCCTCACTGAATACAAAGCCTCAACTTTCGCACAAGACTAGCATGTTCCTCATTTTTTATTCAATACGATTTCTAAACTTAATGCTGACACAACATATCTGAGACTTAAGCTGATTACTAGGGTGGATAAAATAAAATAGGACCAATCGACACAAAAGATATGAATTATCTAATCATTAGGAGCAAATACAAGAATTGTTTAAAAACAAAAAGGCCTGCTTATATTTTCTTTGAGCACTTTGGTACTAATATTTGAGTAAGAATATACTTAGTATCTTCAGAATTATAAATAGTTTTAACAAAGTCGTTTGGTAACACTGTGAAACGTGCTAAATACTAGAAGTTGAAAATAGTGTTTGCCTCAAAATCTAAACATACATCCCTTTTCCCTCTTAAAATAGCCTCTTTTCCCTTTTTTTCCCCCCTCTCTGCTAAAATATATGAAATCATCCCTGAGAAACAGGTGCAAACTCTGGCCTAAGATCTCGCACTCCCTGCGCTCGGTCTCCAGCCAGAGTATCCCAGGTTTGAGAAGTCAGCAGTGACCCAGTGATTAAGGAAACCCACCACTCTCCAACTAGCAGAGAGCTGCTGACTGAAATAAGCATCCCCAAGGGAAAGCTGTGGCTACCTGAAGTTCTGCCTTCTAGAACCTTCCAGTTCCATCCAGAACAGCTCAAGATTTGAAAGTGCCCTGAAAACTTAGAGGAAACAAACAAATAAAACTTGTCTATTGGTGAAGGACTTAGTCTCTCTCTCTCTTTCTCATGCATGTGTGCGTGAGTACACACACACACACACACACACACACACACACACCCCTACCTACCACAAAAGTAGAGATGCAAAGACTACACCCAATATTTTGTGATTTTGTAAGGGAAAGGAATTGTGTGGCTTTGGGCAAGTTATTTACTTCACAGTAGCTTAGGTGCTCATTTATAAGATGGAGTAAGAGTCCCTGAACTTTGAGAGAAGTAGGTGAGATAACATACTAAAGTGCTTAGGACAGCACCTGATAATTAGTAAGCAATCAATATGTGATTGTTATTGTCATTATCGTTACTATCATCATTATTATTTAATGGAATGGTGATGAAGCTTGAGAAGAAAGGGGCAGAGGCAAAAGAGACTAGAAAGGAGACACGGGAAGAGATGAAAGGTTAACTGTGATAACTTGATAGTTCTTAGGAACTGCACCAAAGATAAGCAGGCAAACACAAGAAACACAGAACCAAGAGACAACAGTTCTGTATCAGGAGAAGCTTGCGGTCCCTGTGCAGCACCTGCAGAGGGAGCCCTAAGCAGCGCCCGTGTTTCTGCAGTGGTGGAGGTGGGGAGGACAGCTTCTTTGGGGCACATCCCAGGACTCTGAAGGCCAAGGCTGCTGTGTGCAGACAAACTGAAGGTCAGTGAGCTCTCCCAAGCTTTGCCACACCCTTGATGAGTGTGCAGCTCTCATCTTGCTGTTATGTGTTTATGTGTCTATCTCCTTCACCAGGCAGGATTTATGAGGTCATGACCACGTCCTAATTATTCCTCTCTATATTCCCTCTGGCGCGGATCCCATACACAGTAGGTGTGCAATGAATTCTCTTAGAAACCTTTTTTCACAGAGATGTCCAAGGCTTTTAAGGCAGGGAGTTCTGCTAAGCCCCAGGCCCTAGGTCATCTGCATGGACGGTAACTTTCTTTAGTACATCACAAGAACAACAGTTAAAGATATTCATCTGAGCCACCACAGATGATTAAAAATTATGTTAGTACATACTTCCTAAGAAAGACAGGAAGGGAGTAATCTCAATATTATACTGGTATGATGGAATTTTGAAAGCTTTTGGCACTTGTATGGTTGGTCCTAATCTGCCTTGGAAAACTATGCTATTTATTTATTTCAACATTTTTTGGGATCTTGTTTAGTTCTCAACATTCCACTAAGGACAAGAGATTCCAAAATGGGTAAGTCAGCCAGTCCTTGACATGCATTTTCTGACTTTCAGTTAAATCTAGAGATGTTTAACAGTGATTCTAAAATTCATCCATCGGAAAAAATCAAGGTGTTTTTGTTTTTGCTGAGACTTAAATCTTTGATTAACTTTCCAGGACAAAGAACTATTTAAGAATGGTGTCCTTACAAGGCCAAAAATGTGAAATTCTGAATATCATTTTCAGGTGGCATAAATCAATGCCCCCTCACCCTACTGAGTTTAAAAGGGCGGGGGGCACATCAGTTCTCATACTGCTCTCAAGCAATACACAAGACTTCTGGGAGCTTCGATTTTGTAGAGCTCAGCCAAAAACACATTCTGTGCAATTATCTTCTTAAAGAAAGAAAACAAAAAGTTGGAAGCTGAAACAAAAGACCCAACTGACAAAGCAAAGTCAGTTGAGTAATGGCCACTTCTTTCTAATGTACCAGGAGAGGCTCCCTCCTGCCCCTCATGAGTTCACACAGGACTCTACAATGCATGGTCTTCCCTCAGTAGCCACTACCATTTCTGTGACGTGTAGTAGCGAAATGTAAAAGGGAGGGCAAGAAGCTCCTCCCTGGCTTTGATGCCCACCTTCAGCCACTGAAAAGCTAGTAAAGAACAGACAGGGTTATAGGCTATGAGCTATTATGACCTCGTAAATGTTACCAAAATTTGCAGTCTACTCTGTAATAATTATTTTAAATCAGCCCAGTGTTCCCCATTTGAAGTAGCATAATTGATGAACATGGTGTTCTTTCCTACTTGTCCAGCAAAATGTATTTAGAGCAAGAGACCAGAGCGACATATTCAATAGGACTGGAAAGAGAGGGCAGGAGCAACAGCACTGGGACCCACAAACAGAAGACCACAGTTGAGCAAAAAGACATGTCAGCCAGTCCTCGGCATCAACACTCTCCAACAGATCCACATTCAGTTCCAGTCTGACACATGCAAGTTTCAAGTCTTCATCTGGATAAAGAACTAAATACATGGCTTCGTGATAAACCATTTTATTGGAGAAAGGAAGAGCAGAAGTAGGTTACATATAGGATTTGACCACATCATATTCTAACAAGGCCTCTGTCCAGCTGTCATCTCTGTGGGACCTCCACAATGGGTGGATAGGCTGAGGTGGTTGTGGTCCTGCATATGACAAAGGCACATTTGGCAAGCTGCTTAGTATTCCTGTATCTGGAAGGATTGCCACCCTATTATCACCTCTATTACATCACTGCCATGACCACCATAGATAGGGTACTACAAAAATAAAAAGACATTTTCCTTAAAAAAAATTTTTTTTAATGTTTATTTATTTTTGAGAGAGAAAGAGAGAGACAGAGACAGAGTGCAAGCAGGGGAGGGGCAGAGAGAGAGGGAGACACAGAATGGGAAGCAGGCTCCACGTTCTGAGCTGTCAGCACAGAGTTCGATGTGGGGCTCAAACTCACATGCCATGAGATCATGACCTGAGCCAAAGTTGGACGCTTAACTGACTGGGCCACCCAGGAGCCCCAAAGACATACATTTTCTAATTCTAAAATCTCCCTGAAAACTTTAAAGAACTATTAGGATCCAAATTAAAATTTGTATTTGTAGATCACTTTTTGGACTTAGCCTTGCCTCTCCCTTATTCATCAGGCCTTTCTAGGCCATGTTTTTTGTTTGGTTTTTGCTTTTTTGAGAAAGAACTCATAAAGCAATGTCCAGTAGACATCAGGTTGGTCCTATTACCAGTTTTAAAAGCATCAGAACATGATTAAAAATTTTAGGAAAAAATTAGACTTCTCATAAATTAGTAATTATCCCATTAATTTTCTACAATAAAGACAAATTAATCTTTGTTTTATGTTTATTTTTTGAGAGAGACAGGGTATGAATGGGGGAGGGGCAGAGAGAGAGGGAGACACAGAATCTGAAGCAGGCTCCAGGCTCCAAGTTGTCAGCACAGAGCCCGACGTGGGGTTCAAACTAACAAACTATGAGATCATGACCTGAGTTCAACCAACTGAGCCACCCAGGCACCCCCAAATTAATCTTTTAAATGCATTGATTCTATCAGGTCCCTCCTCTGTTTCAAAATCCTCCAGAACTCACTAATGCCATGAGGGCAAAGCCCAAGACACCTAGTCTTTCGTGTTAGACATGCCCTCAAGGACCACTGAGGTAAGGTTCCCAGATTTACAAATAAGAAAACTAAAAGAAGAGGGTCCGTCCAATGGGACCCAGACCTCTTGACCCAGGGTCGTCTCTTTCTACTCCTCCAAGGTTACTAGCATCACATCAGGTGGATCTCACAGAACCACTCTTCTCCCTCAATATTCTGCTCACATGCCCAATTCTCTATGTCTCTGCTTCAGCCTTAACTTTTCTAGGAAGAAGCTTCCACACTGTTCCACCTTCCTTCAATTTTCTCTTTCCTAAATCTGACTTGTAGAGCAATGATTTGGTGTTTCTTAGACATCCTTCTCTAAAAAGACACTAAGTGCTTTGGGGGAAGAAAGCATCTCCTGTATTTGTCTCCCACACTAGTGGAGGGGGTGTGAGGTTAGGCAGACAGTAGGAACTCAATAAACCCTTTTCAAAATGGCAAGCAGCAGGCTATCTCTGCCTTCTCACCTCCGTCTGCACCTGCTATTGCCCCTGACTAGAAAGCTCTCCTTCCTCATCTTTACCTAACTTCTGGTTTGCATGAGCTGTCCCTTCCCAAAGGTCCCAGTGTGCCTTCATAGCACCCAGCACAGTGCAGGATATTCTTAATTCCTAATTGCATATCGCTTCCACAGGTCTAGAGTGCACACTCCTTGAGAGACACAGACTGTGTCTTTCACTCCCTAGTGTATTCCCATATTCCCAGCTTCTCACAGTGCTCATTCAAAACATGCACACAATGAAAAAATATAAAATAAATATCTCCAGATAAAAATTTAAACTCCTTCTCATGGAAATCCTTTCCTCCACATCTCCAAACTTGTCTAGCTTTCTATGCGTACCTTGCTCCAGCCAGTCTAGTCTCCGGCTACTAACCCGTGGACCTATTTTCTTGGCTGAACCCTAAATGCCTCTGGTCACAGTCTCATCTCAGATAGAAAGCTCTCCCCATTGGGTGCTTGGGTGGCTCAGTCAGTTAAGCGTCCAACTCCTGGTTTCAGCTCAGGTCATGATCTCACGGTTTGTGAGTTCCAGCCCCACATGGGCTCTGCACTGATAGCGTGGAGACTGCTTAGGATTCTCTCTCTCTCTCTCTCTCTCTCTCTCTCTCTCTCTCTCTCCACCCCTCCCCTGCTCACACACTCTCAAATAAATAAATAAACTTAAAAAAAAAAAAAGGAACCCCTACCCATTAATCTCTGCCTGTTATTAGAATCCTACCTGTCTTTAAAGTGCAGAACAAGTCTTTGCATCTCTAAGAAACCTTGCCCCAGGCCACACAGGTCTTCCCCTTCTCCAAACTCGTCAGCATGCGTGCACAAGACCATTCATCGCCTACCCATGTTGGCACCTGTCCGCAGTAATCTTTCCATCTCAGTCTAACTTGGCCTGCGGGAGGCCCCTCCCTCTGAAGTCACTCAGGAAAGCATCACACACACAGCTTTGAGACATCTCCTATAGTGTTGTTTTACATTGTTAACTTTTGTACATTTTTGTCTTGGCATCCTAATTCATTTTTAACTTTTTGAGGTAAGCCATGCTTTCCATGTCTTTGATCCTGTGCAATTCTTGGCACAAAGTAGGAGATTAATGAATATTTGTTACCTGACATGTTGGCTAGAAAACAAAAGTGTGCAGGATGAGAGAACTATAGGAATTATAAAAAAAAAAACTTTTGCCAAATTTGCAGTTGTACATTTCTGATTATTAGAGGCTGTTTTAAAAGGTCAAATGTTGATAGTATAATTATACCATAATTTTGTAAAATTACTCTCTGGATAAAGGTTATTTTTAAATAGAAACTTCTGTCCATATGATAAAAAATTACAAATAGAGGAGAAAATTCAGTAAAAAAGGAATCAAAAGGGAAAGAAAGAAAAACGTACAGCCAAGACTGCCACCCCCACACGCACCCCAGATCAGGAGCGTTGGCTACAGCATCCACAACTGCATCAACTGACTTTTATTACAGAGTCTAGGTCATGACTGAGTTCACATAATGGCTCTGTAGAGGCTGGCCCAACAACTCCATGAACACGAGCTAAATAAGTCTCCCAATGTTGCAAGGGGCAGAAAGAGGAGGAATCAATCTCTTTCCTAGTTTGCCATAAACATGTCCTTATAATTACTGTTTGATGTACTGTGTCTAACGATTTAGTTTCATTTATTTTATATCTCACCATACTCTCCCCCCAAATATGCGCAGCAGCTGCTTTCGACCATAAATAACAATTTTAGAACACAAATGCTACGTTCAGGGTTCGGTAATTCAGGGTTCAGTAACCTAGCAACAGAATGTCAAGACCCCCTAATCTATACCCTCCACTGCGCAATATCCACATACCTCCAAGACATGGGCCTGCAAACTGCTGTTCAAATCAGGTTTGGCTAATCACAAATCAATACTGGGTGGCACTGGAAGTATCACAAAACACCTCTTGCTGGGCTCCAAAAGCCCAAGTGTCAAGGGATATAAATAGCAAATACACACATTACTAGAGACTAGCGGCCACAAGGTTGCCAATTTGGCCCTGGGAAAATCCAAATTAGCCAGCATCTGGAACCTCTAACAACTAACACCTCACTTGTGTTTTATATACCAAAGGCTGAACACATGTTCTTAGTGGAAATGAATGAATGTGCCCATTTACCAGGAACATTTTGTCAGAGGAAGACAGCAAGAAGTTTTGCTTTAATGAATTAATGAGAGCCGAATCCTCATCTCCAAGACATATTACAGGAAATAAAATGAAGACGCAGTTCTCCTCCCTCTTCTTTAGTTTGGTTTTGTCATCATCTCATACATCTCCTTAATGGACCTGGGTTTCTAGGGGTATTTGCAGCAAAGGATCCCTCATTTCCTAAAAAATATACGTACTTTATTGGTTTCTCTTCCTTACCCAGTACTGAAGGTCATGATATAGGAAAGCAGAATAACAATGTGTTTTTTTAATCAACCATTCTAGCAGTGGCAAAAATAAATGAAATGTGGGAGGCTGTTTATTTGTATGTCAAAGAGAAAGTGAAATTCTCTATAGGGTGACATAATCATTTGTTTTCCCCAATGAAGCAAACAAATCAAATAGGAATAAAACAGGAGCCACCCTTCATCATTCATGGTATAATGAGTTCTTGCTAGATTAACCATTCTCCTTCCTTGTTACACTCACTCCAAAAAACCAGATGTACAATGACATCAGCAAAACAGCCCAAGATCATCAATCCACAAGACAGGAAATGCAGCAGCCAGACTTGCATTCGTTTTAAGTATTAGCTGACTCCTGGCTGATGGCTCTAGCTCACCAATAGGATACATCTTTGGGTAGCAGCCATAATCAGGAGGATTTATCAGTAGCAGTGCCATAGGACAGAGACACAAACTGGCCAGGGCTCTCCAGATCAGGAGGTTGCCTATGCAGTGTGCTTAAGATCAAAAATCTTAGACTCACTGATCCAGTGAGATTCTCTTCCCTCTAACTCAACCACCCATTATTAGAAGCTGGATAACAACAACGTTCTGTCAAGAAGACTGAAAACCAAGGACAGAGTGTATAGGGCAGTGGGGAGGCCTGTCCACTGGCATTAGAAGAGTCCATTAGAGGGGCGCCTCGGTGGCTCAGTCGGTTAAGCGTCCGACTTTGGCTCAGGTCATGATCTTGCGGTTCGTGAGTTCAAGCCCCGCGTTGGGCTCTGTGCTGACAGCTCAGAGCCTGGAGCCTGTTTCAGATTCTGTGTCTCCCTCTCTCTCTCTGACCCTCCCCCGTTCATGCTCTGTCTCTCTCTGTCTCAAAAATAAATAAACGTTAAAAAAAAAATTTAAAAAAAAAAAAAAAAAAAAAAAAAAAAAAAAAAAAAAAGAAGAGTCCATTAGATAGATGAGGCCAGCACACTGCATACAAAGAACAAGCCCTTGGTTCAAGCCCTGACTGGCTGAGCACTCTGAAGTCCTAAGCAAAAGACCTGGCCAATGGAATGGATGATGTGGGTGCTCCTGGGTCACAGGAATGGGGAAAAGTGGTGAAACGGACAAATGCTACCTCTGACAGTGATGTTCAGAAGATGACAGGCATGTAAGTATCAGCATGTTCTGCGGATAAATGGAGACGAGGAAGAGAAAGCAAATGGAGACACGATGGAGAAAAGTAAGGATACCAGTCCTCAATGTCAGTGATGGACAGCTATGGAATTAAGGGCACCTGCTGGCATCACAGATGCAGAACAACTGATTTTATACACCACTTTACCACTTGCAGAGCCTTTCACACAAACTGGCCCTGTTGATCTTCCAGGGTCTTCACTCGTGTCTTAGAAGACACCACTAGTAAGACTCTAGATACCTGTAAAGCTAATCCAGATCTAGGGTGCTCCCCATGTGTGGAAAAAAGGATGTGCTACTTTTAGAAAAAGGGGTAGTGAACCATTTTATTTCCTTTGCTTGAGAGTAACAGTTTTAGTGAACAAAAGAAATCAGTAAGAGTATCAGAGCATATTTGATGGTATTTATAACATCTCTGACCTTAGTACCTCTTGTTGGCACATCCACAGCTCAATTTCTATTGAATGTCTACACAAGCTGCATTTATTTGGGATGTAAACCTCCGTAAAGGGATCCTGCGTCTCCTGACAGTGCTAGCAGAAGCCTGAATGAGCAGAGTGATGGCTGGGATTTGGGGATTCACTGAGTGACTTCCTTTGACCGCTTGCTAATCCCTCCACTTCTGATCTATTTCTATCACTAGCTATCAACATGATTTTGAATTCACTTTGTGCCTAGGATGTCTAAAGAAAAGTGGTGATGGTTTCCAGTCTACTGTGGAGGAAACGTGTCTTTCTCTCAGGACACCTGCTTGCGCTGCATTCTTTGTTGTGGAGGGGGGCTGTGTGTGGAGCCCCAGTGTGGAAAAGTCCTGAAGAACAAAAAGAAATGAAGAGAAATGGGGTGTGAGGAAAATACATGCTGGCGCAGCTGTAGGGGGCTGAAGAAACTGGAAGCAGCCGGGCGGGGGGGGGGGGGGGGGGGGGAGAGGGAAATGACGGAAGAGAAGGGAATGGATGTAAAAGCATTTATGAAGACTTTCCACACCAGGTCAACTCAACCTCTATACTCTGCTCAAAAGCATCAGGTTTCTAGGAAGGCTTTGGTGTTTCCTGTTCCGGCTGTTTGCTCTCAGCTCTTCACTGCATCCTCATGGCCTCCTATGTTTGTTTCCTGAACTAGACCATGAGTGACAAATGCAGGGACTCTTACTCACTTAAAAAAAAAAAAAAATCTATCCCCCACTCCCAGTACTGACTGATGGATGCACAGAAGATGTTCAACACATGTTGTCAAATAATATGAATCTTAAAAGTGGAGAAGGTGCTAATGAAGTATGCCAGCCATAACAATCCTAGGGCAGTTTGGGGATCTTAAAGCAATATACAGCACAACAAATAGTCATACAATCCTTTTATAAGAAAGGAGAGGCATTCAGTCACTGGGAAGTAAACAAGGAAAGCTGCAAGCAGTCCCTTTCAATATTCCACAAGGCCAAACGAGGCACTTTTTATAAACGGCATCAATTAATTCCTTCAGGACACAGATTTAACAGGTTTTACTCTTTGACCTAAAAGTGTTCAGGCAAACCTTCAGAGAGTCTGATTTACTCTTCAACTTCTCCAGGAACAATTTACATTTTGGAAAAATATAGCCCAATCTGTTAAAGTGATGAACTTCTTAAAAGTCAGGCTATTTACCAAATAAATTACTCCCCAGATCACTTTGTAATCTACTCCTCTAGGGAAGATGGTAGAAACTAACACTTAAAAGTCTGGGACCCTGGAAAAGTCTCTATAATGTCATCATTCTCCAGAAAGGGATCAAGATTCAGAAACAAAAGTACTTCACAACAAATAGCACAATGCAATACACATAGGAGGCAGTTACATGATGTTTAAGTAAATACAAATACTGCTAAGATTCTGGGATATTTTTAAATGTTTATTTATTTGAGAGTGAGAGAGTACAAGCAAAGGAAGGGGCAAAGAGAGAGGGAGAGAGAATCCCAAGCAGGCTCCACACTGTCAGTGCAGAGCCGGATGTGGGGCTCGATCCCACAAACCGTGAGATCATGATCTGAGCCAAAATCAAGAGTCGGACGCTTAAGAGACTGAGCCACAGTCTAGTTTTTAATAAAAAAGCATACACTTAACTTTATTTAAGGAATGGGAAAACCTCTAAAACAGAGAAACTTATTACAAATGCCATCCTGATTCCTATTTATTTAAATTTGTCACAAACTCATTTATGAAAGAGCTAACTCCTCACACTTTGTAAAGTTCCAGCATGCTATCATTTTGTTTTCTGACATAAACTTTAATGCCCTTTAACTCTGAATTAGTCTGAGTTTTATTCTCTCAAAATTATTTTTATAGGATGTATTTAGAAATCAATAAATGAATGAATTTATTATGAGAAAATTTCCAATCTTCTATGATAACTGGCAAAAAGCCAGATTGTTGGAAAAGCCAGAGCTGGTATAAATAAATGAAGATATTAAATTGAAATACTTTTGGAGTTGTTTCAAATTATAGCAGAGTCAAAACCATATCCATTTACTATTCAGTATACATGTGCCAAGCGTAATACATAGTTTTTTACTGCTTCAAGCAGTCTAGACCTAGCAGTATATATGTTAATTCCTTTTATCGGTTTCCCCACTGGGACCCAGCACAGATGAATGAAAGACTAGGAGATTGTGACAAACCTTTTCCCCCTATCAATCTTATCAATCAATCCCCTATCAAAATTCCTGAAGAGAAACAAATATTAGCAGAAGACAGACAAAAAGGCAAACACCACTGGAATAATCTGTACACACCACAAAACAGTAATACTTCCTCTACTGGGATCAGTTATCCAGGCTTCAAATACCACAGCCCCCATAAAGCTCCATAAAGGAAGCAACACAGTCCCCTTGACCAGGTGACTCAATTCCACCTACAAAGGCTGAATGGGACAGTTAAAAGAACCTAAGTTTTGGAGTCAGACAGACTGGGGAAAGAATGAGGCTCTACTGTTTACCAGCTCTGAGACCAGCGTAAGTTAATCTCTTAAACCTCAGTTTCTTCTTCTATAAAATGGATATAAACACCATCAACCCTGTAGGATAGTTCTGAGCATTTGAAGTGATATCTACAATGCCATGATACCAATCAGTTAGTAGATACTTCACAGAAGACAGCTATCATTAAAAAATAAGTGAAAATGTATCAGGAAGTATACAGGCCTTAGATGATAAAAAATGGCTTTCTACCCAGCTTCAGTCCCATAAAAAAGCCTCAGGACCCTTCCTTTATCTATGTAACAGCTCAGAACACACCAGACTGAACATGGGGAAAGCAAGCATACTGACAGACGGCAAGATACCCATCCAACAGGCACAAAGAATCCTGCACAGATGCACGAGTCCAGAAGAGTCTGGGCAAGGCAGGACCGGGAGAGCAGCTTGCAGATGACCGAGCTCCCACACCAACATCCATGTGAATGATCACAAAGAGGTCAGACTGCCTGTGGCAGATGGATTCTACTTCAGACACCACCGAGAGACAGAATGTATGGAAAACATTTCTATGTGACTCGTTAGCCTCTACCACCTCCAGCTGGAATCCGTGCCTCCTCCCTCTGGGTTCTGCCAGCACTGGGCTCGCTTTTCCACAACAGAGCTCCTTATAGTCTATTTGGTGTCAGTCTACGTGTCAGTAGGGCATGAACTCCTGGAAAGTGGGTAACCAGTTTTACTCATTGTTGCTCAAGAAGTATTTGTTGAACATACCAACTTTCCTCTCCAGATGACAGATGCAATTCTAGACACTTCTATGTCCCCCCAAAAGCTCCTTCCTTTGAGTAAGAATTAAGTTCAGAACATCTGTAAATATCTTCACAGTTTGCTGCTTTATGCAGCAACACTGTCTTCTTGTGGAGCATTTATACACAACTCTCAAATACTGGCAGCAGGGCTATCATAATTATAAGGCAGGAGATAGCGTCAAACCAAATGAGCATCATCACTTTTTCCAGAAAGCTGTCCCAGATAACTTCTGCCTGGTTTGGTCTTCTTTCTCTCGTTAAATGCTCAAACCATTCATTCACTTCTTCAGTCAACACTTACTGCTGCTGTGGGCCAGCATTAGATTAGGCACACCTGGACACATAAAAATATACAGATGAAAGCATTTCTCTCCGATGGAGTGACTGTTGGGACAGTAAAAGATGAACAAAGACTGCAATACAAGAAGCTGATATGGCCGGCACCAAACCAAGCACTGAAGATCAAGTTACAAAGCGTCTCTGGATGGATTCCAGAAAGTCTGCGCAGAAGGTACGGTTTGAATTGACGCTTGGAGAATTTTAACATGAAAAATATCAAATCTGGGACTTGTGCTATCATAGCTGTTTCTAAACAGGAAGAGTAGGAATATCTTTATGGTGAATGAATATAAACATATCATAACCTTTCCAAAGGTTATCAGGTTTCTAACTTGTAAGTAAACTCTTCATACTGCCCTTGAACTCTTTGCTATCATAATGAGATTGCCTAATTTGGTTAATTAAGGAAGCTACATTTCAGTGGGAAGCAATGAAAAGAGATCAGGTATCAACCTGACAACTCTCATCAAGGAAGACCCAGGCTCCAGTATGTATGTAATCTACACTCTACACTATACTTACAGAGAATTAGGTACTTTCTTCATGTGTTCCTGTGGGGTATTAAAAATTTCACAGTGAAAACTCAAAATGAATAGTACTCATAATGTCCCCAAATCTGAATGTTACATGTGTATTCACGTATGACCTCCTTCAGCAGGTATTTATTCAGGGCCCAGCATGTGCCAGGAGCCATTCTATGTGCTTGAAATACAATGGGTACAAGAAAGGCTTGGAGCTTTTAGTAGTCATGTTGAAAGAGGTTTACAGTAAATCTTAATATTAGCAATCCCAGAAAGGTAACCATTTGTGCTTGACTTTCATCAATGCCCCCAAAGCAGGAAAATATTGGGGCCAACATAACACCCATAAGGGAGAATGTATAAAAGGAGAATTCTTAATTTGGAATGGGGGTTGGCCATTTCACGGCTACTTTTTAAGACTTTGTCTTCTCAAAGTATGACATGGGGGACCAAGAGGATTGGGATTCCACCTAGGATCTTTTCAGGAATGCGCAATCTCAGGCTCTACCCGCGGGCCCCAGAATCTGCATTTCTGACAAGATACCCAGGGATTCGTAGGCAGGTAGAAGTTTCAGAAGCACTGTTCTCAGAGGTTTTATTTACAAGTCCAATTACAAACAGGTCACTTTACATCTGTGGCTAAATAACACCTCGAGGCTCCTTCCAACTTTGGAAACAGCCCTGTGAACAATGGCACTGAAAGTCTGGAGAGAGCCCATTTGTTGTTTTTAAAATGTCAGGTCATAGGTTAGGGACAAACTTACAAACATCTTTGTTATTTTTAACAGTGGAGCTTTGAGGAATCCAAAATTCAGATGACAGGATAGTTATATGAGACACACAGGACATATTATACTTCATTAAACTCTAATTCCTACTTTCAGAATCTAGACTGTATTGAAATAAGGATATAATTAACTAATTCAAAACGGCCTATATAAAAGAAATATATTTACTACTCCCTAATTTCTCCAAAGAATGCAGGTGTCTGAGAACAGTTTTGATTTGCTTGAGATCAGTGGCTTCTAATTCAAAAAGAGTTTAGGGAAATCACAGCGTTGAACTGGATGCCTTTTGAGAGATCCTTAGCTCTTCCACACGCTATTGATACTGGGTTATGTTGCCCACTGCTATTTGGACCTACCATCAAATTAATCTCTAAATATCTGTGACTGTAATTACTGATTCTATTTATACCTACTCTGATAATAGATTATCCATATAAAATTAAAGTTTTCAAATCTACTCAACCATATCATAATGAAGTGTGTCAAATATATCAAAACTTGAATGACTTTTTTTTTAAGTTTATTTATTTTGAGAGAGAGCTGGGGAGGGGCAGAGAGAGAGGGAGAGGGAGAGAGAGGGAGGGAGGGAGGGAGGGAGGGAGGGAGGGAGAGAGGGAGAGGGAGAGGGAGAGAGAGAGAGAGAGAGAGAGAATTTCAAGCAGGCTCTGCAATTGTCAGCGCAGAGCCTGACATGGGACTCAAGCCCACGAATGGTGAGATCATGAGCTGAGCCGAAGTCAAGAGTCAGATGTGTAACCGAATGAGCCACCCAGGTGCCCCCAAATATATTGAAACTTGAAATATTCTCCTTTTTCCTTTGATTTGCAGTTTCCACTACTGGATAAGAATTTAGTTTTACACGTACGCAATTTCCCTCTCGCTGCCTTTCCAAAAGTAAAGAAAACAAAAGAAATGTACTCTCTGTATGTATTTTTAAGTGTTTTCCTTGTGGATCTGCTACCAATGCTACGTGTTTAGGATGGCTCACTCACAGTCTCCACATGATGCATGTCATCCTTTGACCCATGCAATATTTTGTTTCCTATGTTCAAGTTGAGAAAGAAACTTCAATCTCTCTAGCTGCTGGAAAGAAAATTTAAATATAATCTCTCTTCTCTTGCACAGTTGACTTTCCAAAATTGCAGTTTAAAAGCACATTCTGGGAAAAGCAGAAAAGCAGCTTCATTCATTAAACTCTAACTTATACAGACAAAAGCTATAAAATATCTGGCACTCACTGTCTCTTAATCCCTAAAGTTTCACACATGAAAACAAACAGCTATTTCTTTTTTTTTTTTTTTCAAACAGCTATTTCTTGAAGAACAAGTCAAACACGGCAGTTGTAAACAAATAACCTACTTAAAAAAAAAAAACAGTTTGGGTAAAGATTTCTTCAGAGATTAAAAAGGAATACAGGTGGCGGTGTCCAGCAAAGTCAAAGCTTTGGAACATAAGAGAGGACGTTAACATCGGTGCATTCAGCAAACTAATGAAAAGACAAAACACTGACACCTAGACCAATGTTTACACTGTGCTGTTTCCTTCAGGAAAATGAAACACTAGTTTCCAGAGAAAGGCAGATCAAGTAAAAATATGTTACTAAACTGCGTATTTGTCAATACTTCAAAATCGTGTAGAAAGCAGAGAAAGAATCACAAAGCAAAGTCAGAAGCATTGCTTTCTGCTCAACCTGCACCCAAGACACGATGGTGCATTTACCTGGGACTTCGTGGATGCCAAAGTCAGTTAGTACTGAGTTCTCCCCTCTGTTCAGAGAAGCTCTGGAAAAGGGGTTATCTCTTCAGGATAAGCTTGGCTCTAACACGACTCCAGCTGCCTTTTCCCAAAGTGATGTACACTGAGGTCTTCACCACTTAGAGGCGTTTCATAGCGTGCTTCCCAGCTCTAAGGTTTTTCTAGAAACAGACTGTGGCTCCTCCTCAGCCAGCTTGTTTACCATTTAGGAGGGAAATGACCCTGGCTGTGTAGAGACCAATGGGCTCTAGAACACAGCAACCCTCCCAGCAAAGGCTATATGCTTCCTTCTGACTGAAAGTTTTCCATTCATGAGGCCAGGGAAAGCTTTTAAGGCACAAACAGAGGTGAAGCAAAGCTACTAAATTTTTTAAAGGGCTTAAAAATTGCTCATCAAATTATGCTGGGTCACAAGAAAAGAGAGCTCAAGAGGGGACAGGCTGAGAGAATAAACAAGCAACATACAGTTTTTGCTCCTACCAGGTATAACCTGAACAATGTCACCAATCCTGTGGGACACTGTAAATAGCCATTCACAGAATTTCCTAGAGTTGTTAGCACAAAAAGATCAACCAAAGTCTGTTCTGAGCCACCAGCCACATAGATGTATCATGTAAAGGTATACAAATCATGGCTTTCTGATGTGCAAACAATGCATGGAGTGGTTACCCCTCTTCTGGCCACCATATGAGAGTCAGGATGATGAGGCAAATAAGACCCTACTACTATACAAGCAGAAAAACACATAACTTACTTCGCAGGGAACCCTTAATTCTTCTGTTTCTCACAAACACAACATTATCCAGTCACCCATATGCAATGGTGACCCACCGATGAGAAATTCGATCTCCCTTTGGACTGATAAGAGAGCTGGTCTCATACCCGCCCTTGCAAAGGAGGGGAATTTTGCTCTGCACCAGTCTTTGGAGACCCTAGAATCCAAAATCTTTTTAAAGGGAATAATAAGCCCTTCATCAGAGATATGACAATGATACCATCCTTCCTGCCAACCAAACCTTCTACCTTGTTAATAAAAAGTAAGCTCCATAGGGCACCTGGGTGGCTCAGTTGGTTAAGTGTCCGACTTCGGCTCAGGTCATGATCTCATGGTTCGTGGGTTTGAGCCCCGCGTCGGACTCTGTGCTGACAGTACGGACCCTGGGGCCTGCTTCGGATTTTGTGTTTCCTTCTCTCTCTGCCCCTCCCCTGATCGTTCTCTGTCTCTCTCGGTCTCTCAAAAATAAATAAACGTTAAAAAAAAAAAAGTAAGCACCCTCCAAAACTCATTCCACAAAATTCTCATCAGAAACACTTCTACAACACACACGTACATGACCAGGACTTTAAGAAGCATTCCATCCACTACCCAAGGGTAAATTTCATCTCAGTAGTTAGGTTTGTCTTTGACTTCTGATTTCAATGTCACGAAATATTTTGCCTCCCAGGAAAAGCAAAAGATCACTTGGGGATTAATGCTTCCATTCATCTCCAATAACAAACTAACGTTAACATTTATTTCTAAAAACACAATTATTTATAAAGAACGTAATCACTCAATGGAGCATTTGCTCATTAAGTTTATAAACATGGAAAACCTCAGCTTCAGATGCTTATAATTTGCTAATGCCCTTTCCATGAACTTGGAGCAGAGGAGACTTTTGGTGTGCAAGATATTCACTTCGGGGGAAATTCTGCTGCTTTTAATGCGTTTGTTTTTGAGCATGTGGTGTAACCACACCTAAGTCTTCAGAGAAGTGCGTATGTGTATAGAATTCTCTAGAGCCACGAAGCATACAACTATTGATGGGTACGCTGAGATTAAAACCAGTGTTCCAAAATTGGTGAAACATATAAAATTTTAAAAAGAACAGGTATGGCAATTATTTTTATGAGATTCATTTTCTTCAAATCACAGCTTTAATGAGCAATTTCTATACTGGTGAATTCAGAGGTCATCTGAAACTTCTTTTTTTCCCCCCCATCCTCATTTCTGATTTCAAAGAATAAAAGAACTCATTAGCACAAAAAAATGAGTTAGGTTTTCTCCCTGACCTTTATAAAGACTTTCATCCAGATGAAATTTAATTAAGTTTAATATAGCCATGGACATAGCAGAGGACAGGAGAATTAAAGCAAAAGGACAGGCAATTTGGTTCTATGTTTATTTTGACAACTTTTATCTAGCTGTGTGTGTGTGTATATTCGTGCACACCTTTGGGGTATCATAACCTACAAGGTAGGTAATTTACTGGGAATAGCATCTCTGCTACCTGTCACCATAAAACTCAACAGATTTTTCTTTCTTTGTATGATGACACTGTTGACATCCACTAAAATGCAACATTATTGGGAAGACAACATATTCTATCATGAATCCCCTTCCCTGATTCAGTGCTACAGGTTAGCTGGTTAGGCACCTAGCACGTTCTAAGTGGGGGCCAGGGGAGTCCAGGAAAGGGCAATAATTAGCATCCTACCTGGAGGGGCACCGGGCTTGGAGGGCTCCCCAGAGGCCTGCACCCGATGCTCTCCATTTCACTGATGCCGAGGAAGCCGGCAAAGGGGCATTTCTCTGATTAAACCCTAAGTGAGGCGCCTGGGTGGCTCAGTCAGTTAAGTGTCCAACTTTGGCTCAGGTCATGACCTTGCAGTCTGTGATTTTGAGCCCCACATTGAGCTCTATGCTGACAGCTCATAGCCCAGAGCCTGCTTCGGATTCTGTGTCTCCCTCTCTGCCCCCACCCCCACTCACGCTCTGTCTCATTCTCTCTCTCTCTCTCAAAAATAAATAAACTTAAAAAAATATTTTCATAAATAAATAAATAAATAAATAAATAAACCCCGAGTGACAAACCCTTCATGGGGCCGCTCTGCAAGGTGACCCACACACCATCCCCTCGATGACTGTACCAGGCATCCACCTACTACGACCTCACTGTGCTATCTTCAAAAAAATGACTCATACGCCTAGAATTGAAGGCACCACACACCCCAATTTTACCATGAAGATACCTCCCTCCATCTTGTGTTCTGTCTTTACCCATATCCTGCACACTAGGCAGGGAGACTTTTCTGTGATTACAAAATCCAATGCAAGTTTCCTTTCCTATTTTCAGGACTCAGGAGAGTCATGCCTTTTCCACCATGGAGCTGGCAAGATGAAGTTAGTTAACCCTGATGGAAAGCTATATGGAGGCACAATCACACAGTAAGATACATACTCACAGCTGCCAATCTGTGGACTTATGAATATAATCGAGATCGAGATCTTAATTCTGACTGGTATAATGTTGAGATCATTACCAAAGGCTTTTCCAACTAAAAATGTTCTCAGAAGATTTAAATAATAATTTTCTGGAAAAAATGGGTCCATTATCAATACCAAGTTCAGTGGCCCCAGGGGCAGTAAGAAATCTTGTTAAGTCCCTATTTTCATTGCTTTTAAAAATACTATAAAATAAGTTAAAAATGAAGTTCGATCCACTAAATTCATTTTTAAAATACATATATTTAGGCAGAAAGTTTAGGAAGAGAGTAGTCTTATTTCAAACACTTTATTCACATATTTTAAAGGAGTCACTACGAAATGGGAGAGAACAGAGAAACCTAGAAAGGGAGGGAAATAATGGAGTCACCAAAGAAGAAAAACTTCTACTTGAAAATGGTCTCTCACCTTCCCCTCCCAGTGGCCACTCAAGACACATCTCCTCTTCTCAGAAAATGGGATCCAAGAGAAAAAGAAGCCCTGTGGTCTCTCTGCCACTATGTCCTTGAAAGAGCTCAAGATGGCACCCACATGTAGGAAAGGAAGATTCTCTGGATGCTCAGGTCAGCATGCATTTGGCAACCACTTATTAAACGCTCATTCCACCAGTATTGGACAAAAGCTAGTCTCAAAGATGCTCTGAAGGTATTAACAGGGTATTAACAGGCCCTATAAACACAAGGCAATTAAAAACAACAACACTCAGTGGCAGGATGTACAACCGGCAGGGTGAGCATATGACAGAAAGCACCCGAGTGCTCTAGGGGACCACCAGGGAAGCCTCTGAGAGAAGGGCCATCCTTAAGACCTGAAGGAGAAAGTGGCATTTCCCATGTTGTCAAGATGGGTAGGGCAGGGTAGTGGTAAGGTGTGGTGACTTCCACGTAGAGTGAATATATAAGCAAAGCCTAGGAGATTTGACAAATATGTTGTGCTCTAAATAGGTCTGAGGAGGAAGTGTCAGGAAATTAGACTGCCTAAGTAGACCAGGGCTGCCTAATGAAGAGCCTTGCTAAGATCTTATAATCCACTGATGTCAACAGAGAGGCAAAATGGCCAGATTTCTGCATCACTTCTGGGAACAGAAGGCACTGAGCGAAAGGCAAGGAGATCAGTAAGAAGGTTCACGGTGGTAGTCCAGTAGCCACGTGAGGGGCTGTGAGCATCCAAATGAAGGCATTGTACCAAATAAGAGCAGGACACAGGGGTAACCTTTAGGATGATGACAGTCTGATGACCACTTAGATGCAGGTGTTCAAACAAAGAAAAAAGTGAAATCTGGGCTAAGTCAGAGGTATTTGACATGGAGAGGATAATGGGTATATGGTAAAATCATCACCCCAACGTGTTATCTTTGAGGTGGTGGTGGAGATAAAGACCAGACAAATGAATGGATGAGGCTGAAGCATAGGACAGGCTGAAGCTGAGGACCAGACAGCAAATATGAAATACCAAACATGCAGGTAGAAGAAAAAGTCATGAGGATCATGGACCCTTAACCATCTTAGATCATGGACCCTTAAGTTCTGATAAAAGTCATGAGCTTAACCTCCTAAAAAATGTACATTTGCAAATACAGAAAAGGCACTAAATATCACAAAAATTATAGATCTTCTGACACTCGTCTATGAACTTGCAGGCTAAGAACTCAGTATAAAGCAAGAAGAGAGGGGGGCTTAGGAAGGAGACAGTTAAGACAGAGGGCACAGAAGAAACAGCAACATCTGCCAACTATTTCAGACTCTATAGTGAGTGTAGACCACTCTTTCCAGAAATGTATATGAAGTAATGGGCAGTATGGACAGGGCTAGGTTCAAAGTAGAGTTTTGGTCTGCTGTTGTTTTTTAAAAAATGTTTTCTTACAAGAAATGTTAAATATATTCAAGGTAGAGAGAACATCTAATGTAGCCCCTTGTACCTATGTCTAAACTTCAACAATTATCAGTTCGTGTCACTGCATTCCTAAATATCAGTATGTACCTCTAAAAGGACCACACTAAAAAGACAAAACCATGTTGGCATTATCACATCTTAAAAAATGAACAGTAACTCCTTAAAAGCATCAAATATCCAATAGTGTTCAGCTTCCCCCCTATTGCCTTACATGTTTTTATTGTATTTCCAGTTTGTTTAAATCAGGATCCAAATCCAGTCCATATGTTATAACTGGCTGACAACTCTTTCAGTCTCTTTTAACCTACATGTTCTCCTACATGACTGACTGACTTTCTCTCTCTCTTTCTTTCTCTCTCTGTCTCTCTCTCTGTCTCTCCCTCCTTTCTTTCTTTCTTTCTTTCTTTCTTTCTTTCTTTCTTTCTTTCTTTCTTTCTTTCTTTCTTTCTCCCCTTGGTCATTTATTCTGTAAAAGTATTTTTTTTATGGTCGCATCCTTGAAGTAACATGCAACATTCATCTGCTTCTTCTATATCTTATAAATTGATATCTAGACATAGAAGTTTGATTGGATTCTGGTTCAATATTTTGGCAAGAATACCTCCTACGGGGTATTAGATTTCCACCAGGAGACGTATAAGTAAGATTTCTGAAAACATGGGGCTGACAAGTCAATGCTTATCTGCTATGGGAAGGAAGCCCATGAAAAAGGTGAGGGTGAGGAATGGGAAAAAGGACAGCCTGAAAGACAGTGGATGGTAAGAAAAGAAACAGAAAATGTAAAAGTAATTGCATATCCTACTCATAAAGCACTGCTCTGTAGGACCATTTCAAGCAACCCCAAGCATCTCTCCATAAAATTAGAGGTAATAACTGGAACCCATCACAGTAATCCTAAAGGCTTCAATAAGAAAACTTCCGGGGGTGCCTGGGTGGCTCAGTCAGTTGAGCGTCCAAGTTAGGGTTCAGCTCAGGTCATGATCTCATGGCTCATGAGTTCAAGCCCCGCATCGGGCTCTGTGATGACAGCTCAGAACCTGGAGCCTGTTTTGGATTCTGTGTCTCCCTCTCTCTCTCTGCCCCTCTCCCCGCTCATGCTCTATCTCTCTCTCTCTCTCCTCTCAAAAATAAATAAAAACATTAAAAAAAGAAAAAAAAAAAAGAAAGAAAGAAAGAAAGAAAGAAAGAAAGAAAGAAAGAAAGAAAACTTCCCAAGAAAATTCACGAAAAAGGAGTATACCATTTAGGAAACTATTCTGTCTTGTAACCACATATCCCAAATAATCACATCTCTCGACTTTACAAGGCAAAATATTTAGCCAATAATATAACATAGATGTAATTATTCCAGCAATATGGTAATAAAGAGATCGATCCAAAGTTATATAACCCTTTTCATTAATTTTCACAATATCCTCACATGACATTTTTTCTAAGGACCAAAACTTTCTTAGACAAAATGCACTTACACAAAACACAAGCTCCATAAATAGATGCCCCCTAAGGGACACATTCATTCTACCAACATGGCCTCTCAGAAAACCTGTCTTACTGTCTGTGACTTTTCTCCCGTTCCTGCCTCAAAAGAACAAATTCTATTTCAACATCTATAGCAAGTATGTTCCGACTCACCGAGTGTTCCTGTGCACTATAATTACCCTGCCATTAGAAACAAACGCCAGGTCTGAAAACAAAGCATGTTTTAATGTGGAGTGCAGTAGTATCAGGTAAAAGGGGCCTCAGATAAATGAATAGGTTTTTCATCATAAAGTTTTATATTCTAAAAACATTCATCTGAAAACAAGCCTGTTTTTAATGCATTTACAAATGCATCAATGAGGGGATTTCATTAGGATGAATGGACAAGTGAAAAGTTAAGAAATGCTTCCCAGATGTCAGTCCAGAGACCAGTGACAGTCTACCATGGAATGAAAAAAAAATAAGGGCAACATATTAAATTTTTCATAAAACTTTACTCATCCATCGAGGCCCAATTCAAACATTGCCTCTCCTGGGAGGTCTTTCCATACCCATGAGGTACAAACCCGCCATTTTGCTACTGTCCCATATTGGTCCACATGTAATATAGCACAGATCACACTACACACAACCATTAAACAAATACCGTATTCATACTAGGTGTTTACATACTGAGGATACAGTAGGTGAGAGGAATCGTTTGGCTTGAAGAGTGCTCTGTCTCCCTGCATGGGGGACCATGTGATACCTGGGTATTAGACACAAACCTCTGTTCGGCGTTTATCCCGCATTGTTGAATGTTTGGATAAAGCATTTTCCTCATGTTCCTCACCACAACCTTGTGAGGCAGACGGGAAGGATAAAGATTTTATATTCTTTTGTACATAAGGACATCAGATTCAAATGTAACGTGACTTCCTCAAAGTCCCACAGCTCATAAGTAGTCCCCTAGAAACCAAGTCCATTTTGAGTAGATGAACGAGAGGGCCAATGGACCAAGGTGAAAGATTTGAAGTCCTCCATTGTAGAGACTGCAATGATCAGGCCCTGGGATCTCATCAGGATTGTCCTCCTTGGGAAGCAGAGCCCTCTAGGAACATACAGGTCAAACAAATTGGGATGAAAGGCATTTTAGGAAGCTGTACTCCCCCCTGCACCAACCCCAAAGCAAGAATTTTTAACTGAAAAAATTTTCAATTAACTGGCCCATTCTATAAAACTGCCCATATACAGCCTCAACCTCAGGACTGGGCCTTCTTGCCTCCTGCCCAGGCTGGACCGGAAGGCTCTAAACACAGTGGAACCCAGTGCACTTGGGCTTTGCTTGGATTTCTGTGCCTGATACCTCTATTTTAGGGACTCCAGGCCAATGGGAACCCACCTTGCCCTACGATCCCCTATGCAGCTCTACAAATGGGAGCTAAAGGGAAGGGATAGAATAATGGAGTACTAGGGACTCATAGACTGTCCCTCCAGGGAAACATGGGTGCTGGGGAGGAGGGATGTGGACCCCAGAGGAACAAATCACCAACAGTGTAATTAAAAAGGTGAAGAATTTTTCCAATGTCCCTTAAATAACACTAAGTAAGCAACCCATCTTTAAAGCTACTGTGTTTATAAAGGAAATTCTGCAGGGTGCCTGGGTGGCTCAGTTGGTTGAGCATCTGACTCTTGGTTTTGGCTTAGGTCATGATCCCAGGGTTGTGGATCGAGCCCCACATTGAGCTCTGCGTTGACAGTGCAGAGCCTGCTTGGGATTCTCTCTCCCTCTCTCTGCCACTCCCCTGCTCATGCTCTCTCTAAATAAATAAATAAACGTTAAAAAAAAAAAAAAAGGAAATTTTGCTTTGAAGGCTCCAGGAGCCCACCACAGAACATATGTTCATGATGACCGTCACTGTCACTTAGAGAGAAGGGAGGAAAGTTAACATGCAATTTATAGTTAACATGCAATTGTTAGCCAGTGGAATATTAAATCTGGCATCCAGCGGAAAACCCAGAATTCTGGATTTTAAAACCTGATAACTACTCACATCAGAACAGCCATAGCACTCCTAGTTCCAAATGTTGAAAAGCAGGTTAGGTAAGATCTTACATTACACATAATAATCTCACCCAGGTCTCTTTATGCAGGGCACACAGGAACAGTCCACAGAAATAAAATAAATTTGCACATAAGGAGTAGAAATGCCAAGTATATGATTAAGGGATTTTGCACCTAAACCTCAGGGAAGATTCTGCACACAGGGGAACTCCCTTCAGGAAAAGGAGCAGTAAAATAATTTAGGTGCTTTTGTTCATGCTTTCGCATTCATGTTTCACATTTCAGCAACAGCATATTACTATTATTATTATTGACGTCAAACTTCAGGGCTTCCCGTGTGGTTAGAGAGAATGGAGCAAAGTACATTAAAATGTCACACTTAGCATTAAATTATTTAAAAAGTTGATGATCACAATATTACGTTCTGAATCACTGGCAACAACCACACAGAGCACTGACCTATCCGATTTACACATTAATGTGAACTGACATACAGTCACAGTCTTTTGATTCGGAACTTTTTCCCTCATGTACACAAATATTTTTGTTCCTCACAGAACATCTCCAGGAAAAAGGAGATAAAGACCAATGGTAGAAGAATAAGAACTTTAATCTTAACCATCAAGTAAGTGGGTTAGGGTCCTGACAGTATTTCTAGATATAATCAAAATCATGACCCAGTGAACAAAAATAACTTTCTCAATCATTCAGATCATGGGATTGGAGCCAGGCAGGTAAATGTCACAGGGAAACTAATGTTCAGTGTAAGTAAAGCTCTAATAATCCCAGCTCCCTTGAGCTGCTCTGTCCCTAGAGGTTGTCAGCCAAAGGAAGAGAGTCATCACCATTTATGAGGGTCAATTGGTGGTAGACACTTTACAGATGTCACATGTCACATAATCTTTATCATAATCCTGTGTTAAATACTATCTCTACTGAGCGGATGAAGAAACAGAAACTCAGAGATGCAAGCTACGTGACTAAGGTTAATGCTGGTGGAACCAAACCCTGTGTCAAGTCTATCTGACCATAAGATCCTTCTCAACTCAGAGACTCTATGATTATGACAATTGTTATTAACAACTACCATTTTACTGAATACTTATTCTATGTGAGGCTCTAAGCAATGTACATGCATTTTCCCATTTAACTTCATCACCACAGCAATAAGAGATACTATTATTCCCATTTATGGATGAATATACTAAGGTTAGAAGAGCTGAATAGCTTTGCAAGGTCATCCGAGAGTGGGGAAAAAGTCAGGATGTGAATCAAGTTCAATTTGAACTGAAAATCCACGGTGCACTCAACTCTAGGGCTATTCCAACCACTGCCCAAAACACAACCGAACAGAGTGCAATTTCGCTGTTTTGCTGTGCCATTCACAGACACCTACACGTAATATTACTAATAAATCCCAGCCCCTATAAACATCGCGGGCTGCTGGACATGAACCACTGCTAAACAGGCCTCCACATTTCTTTTACTGTTGTCAATTTTTTTGACATGCTTCTAAACCAAGTCAAGAAAATTAATCTTACCTTGGGTTCATAGCAGCTTTAAACACACTAAGAAATTTCCAATGAGCTCAAAACTGTAAATCTACTAGACAGGATTGTCCACATTATTTTCTTGTGCTATTCATCTTTTATTTGTTCTTTTTTTTTTTTTTAAAGAGAGAGAGCAAGCACAAGCAGGGGAGGGGCAGAGGGAGAGGGAGAGAGAATCCCAAGCAGGCTCCACGTTTGGGGCAGAGCCTGATGCAGGGCTCGATCTTACCACGTGAGATCAAGACCTGATCCGAAATCAAGAGTCTGTTGCTTACTTGACTGAGCCACCCAGGCACCCGTCTGGTGCTATTCATCTTAAAGCAAGTTTCATTCATGCTAATTTTTACCAAAGCAATCAATATCTATTGTGGAGAAATCAGATATAATTTCCTAATATCCTAACAACAACCATCTTAATATCCAGCTCAATGGCTCCTCTGTTTCATGAGGCTCAGCCCCAGTCAGAACTCAGAGCAGAAGCAAGGGGGGAGTCTGGGTGGCTCAGTCAGTTGAGCTTCTGACTCTTGATTTCAGCTCAGGTCGTGATGCCCCGGGATCAGGAGATGGAGCCCCATGGGGGGCTCTGTGCTGAGCACGGAGCCTGCTTGGAATTCTCTCTCTCTCTCTCTCTCTCTCTCTCTCTCTCTCTCTCTCTCTCTCTCCCCGCCTCTGCCTCTCTACCCATCACTCACATCCCTGTCTCTCTCTCTCTAAGGAAGAAAAAAAGTAGAAGCAAGAAACCTGTCTAATATTAATTCTTGAGGGTTTGGTTTCTTTAGAGACATTTATTTATTACCAAGCTGAATTCTTATTTGTAATTTTTGCTAAGTTAACAACCATAAAAACCTTAAGAATATCATCAGGCTCACTTTTTATCCTCCCTTTTCCTATCATCTTTTTTAGGACCATCTTTCTAACCCCAAAGCATAAGATAATGCTCACTAATAAATGTTGAGTGATTGAACTCAGGTGCTTTACAAATCTAGCCATTGTTGGCCAATAACTATTTTAACTAAACCACTAAACTTTCTCAAAAAAAAAAAAATGCAGTCTCTGAACTTCTCTAGTATCTTATAAATGTGGTTGTATTAATAAAAGACTTCGACGTGGGAATTCTGATGGAGTGACTTGGAAAAAAGGCTTTGGAGTCAGATAGCTCTGGGGTAGGGTCTGGACTCTGTTGCATTCCAGAAAATACTACCATCCTCACCGTACCAATGAGGAAACTGTGGCCTCAAGAGGTGAAACAGCCAACGAGTGGTCGAACCAGAACTCAAACCTGAGCGGTGCAACTCTGGAGATCCCAATGATGTATCTTCAGTGAGCAACAAAGCTTGGAAAGAAGTCTCCGTAGTTATCTCCCAGCGAAGATATCTGTGTTGCTTTTAAAGCAACCCTATTCATGGGCTCTCTGCCAGTTGTAAAAAACTTCTCAGAAACTATTCAAGAATGAATACAGCCCCTACTCTCAAGGGGCATACAATCCACTCAAGGAGTCCAATCTATCAGTAGTGCTTCCCTACCAGGGGCCACCAGCGGATTCTACGTGTGCCAAGATATTGTCTCCTTTGTTCTGTGCATCCCCCCCGCCCCAACCCAGGCCCAGCCAGTCACGTCTGGCCTTGAGCAACCCTGTCTATTAACCCCACGTGCCTTGCCAAAATGACCCTTGTCTATGTGTACTGTGGAGTGAGAGAAGACCGGGAAGCACACACTACGACCCTGGAGAGGCCATGCACGAGAGGGAGAGCCGCGTTCAGGGCTCAGAAGGCGAACCTAGGGACCTCTCTGGGTGACCCAGACATGCTCCAAGATCCCTCTGGCTCTCAGATTCCTGAAGGGGAAATATAATAATCGGCAAATGAAATTTTTCTTCTCAGCACGATACCTGCTCAGGACTCCAGGGTAACACAGAGTTTGGAATTAAGTTCTAGCTTACATTCACCAGGAATGAGGAGGAAAGTTGACTTTTGAGAGAGCTAAGAATGTGACCTCTTTATCGGCCTTTTTGTCCCCCCCTGGGAAAAGTCCATAAAATGGTGTTATGGCTGCAGATTAAACGTTAAGTTCCTCTGTGCCCCACCCAACAGGCACGCAAACAACCTGACAAGGCCAGCCTTCCAGTCCACCATCACCCCACAGCTGCGGCTACCTTTACCCCCAGGGTGTGACAGCAGGGAAACATAAAGAAGGCCCTCAGATATGATAGGAACCAAACATACAGTTAAGATAGGAGGAAAAACAGGAGCAAGGGAAGGCCTGGGTGGAACTTCTTACTGAGAGAACGATTTCCTTATTCATTGTTTGCTTGTGTTCCTGACACAAGAGCTCTGATTTTGTGTTTCAGGTCAATTTTCTGAGTGCCTTTTGGAATGGGCGTGATCCGAAGATCAAACCACTTTTTGTACTTCCAGGATGATTCGGTTTCCTGAAATGAATAGTTGTTGAAACGTACGCAGTGAGGGAAGGAGGAAAGACGGGAGGTACAGAGACTCCTTCCACAATGAGAAGGAAACATTTTTAACACTTTCATCTTCTGAACAACAATTTCCAGAGGACTGCCCCACCCCATCCCAATGTCTCACCCCCACAGGATTTCTCTTTCATCAGGTCTCCTCCTCTCCACAAGGACTAGAAAAGGCTCCCAGCTCTCAAAGATTGCGCATGGCTGGCTTCTTCCTGCCCTTCAGGTCTCAACTCAAAGGCCATGTCCTCAGAGGGACCTTCAAAAGTAGCCCCTTGCAACAACCTGGTCACTCAGTCTCACCGCCTGGCTCCTGACTTCACAGCACTTGCCAGTATCTGAAATTATTATATACAATTGTCACTTTACTGGGTTATGGTTGCCACCCCCTCTTAGAACAGATGTTCCGTGAGATGGGGCACCTCTTCTGCCTTTTTCACAGCTGTATTCCCAGAACAGAGGCCAATGCCCGCCACCGCTAGGTGTTCAATGCACGAATGAGGGAGAGCCAACGGGGTAAGAGAACGGAAGAAGTCCCAGGAATGGTAACAGGGGGGAAAAGGCAGCATGTGTTCTAACAACTAATAGACTCAGTGGGGAAAGAAGCAGTATGCGGCAGATCAGACTGAGGTTCCGACCTTCGGGGAAGCATGCTGCTAAGTCATGGGCCCCTGTGGTTGGGCAGAACAGGGTTCCAATGCCACTCTGCCCCAGATCCACACAAGTGATGACTTCTCTGGATATTTCTAATGGGAGCTCAACTTCGCACACACTCCTCCTCCACCCCTCCCAAACGCACACTTTCCAACACTCCCAGCTCTTCAGGGCTCAGACTTCAGCCCTCCCTCCTGGCCGTATCATTACACACATCATAAAGAAAACAGGCGCCACGAAATGAGAACTACCCTCTCTTCCCGGCAACAATGTCACCAGCCTGGCTGCATCTATTCCACCTCCTCTGCCTTCCAACTGATTACAATACAGGAAGTGTTCCTTCTGCTAAGACCACCCTCCCTACCCCTCCTCACCTACCAGGGACTTCTCTCCTGTAGTCATCCCCTTTCTCCTACATCACCAGCACCTCCTTTCCCATTGGATCGTCCTCATCTTCACATTCTATTTTCTTCTCTTCGTAGCCCTGTTGGGCCTTAGTCCCCACCATGCTATACCATCATTAGATTGTTATAACTCTCCCTGCAGGTCACTGGAGCCATCGGAAGCATCCACGTAGGCAAACAGTATGTTTGTTGCACTTTACAAAGATCGGCATATAAGCGGCCTCACGCACGCACTGCATATTTTCAATCAGACCTTTCTCAGCTCCTGGCAAAGAGGAGATTGGGAAAGAAAGCCTTCTGCATACTGACCCTTCTCTCTGCCAGCCCAGCAGGGAGCTCTGAGCAGCGCCCTGGGCAGCCTGAGCAGAGGGAAAAGGATTTTCCATGGGCTATGCTACCGGAGCACAGCAGGGAAGACTCCAGGGCATGGGTGACCACTGTGCACGCACCCGACCCCCATCCTCCAACCCCCCAGAGGACGAACTGCCAGAGCCGCTACGCCACTGGAGGCCGAGAGGTGGCCGGGCACTGCTTGCCTCGTACCTGCCTAACGACTGCCCAGAGTGAGGAGGAATCCAGGGCCCTGAAAGAAACTCACCCAACCTGTGTCTGGGGACAGCTCAGCAAAGGGCTCCCCGTATGGCTCCCTGCTCTACAAACTGGAGACAACAGAGCTTGTACCTCTCGGGTCTGACTTGGATGCCCCTGACCCCAGTGACAAAACTCCATGACCGAATTAAGGTTTAAAAAAAAAAAGAAGAAAGAAAGAAAGAAAGAAAGAAAGAAAGAGAAAAAAGAAAAAAGATCCTCAGACCTGCCTTTTGATATCAAATACAACAATAAAAAATGGCAAATTCAGGACTCCGTATTCTCTTTCTTTCACTAAAAACAAGAAAAGCAAAGCAGAGGGGTTCTTAATAATCTCAAGGATTCTGTAAAATCTCTCTTGTTCTCCATCTCATTCTTTAGCAAATGTCTTAACTCACCAAAAGCTTATAAATTTTGCAAGGATGTGGTGCTGTATTTTTCCTCCTTCTTCACAGAGCCACCAGATCTCAAAAGAAGGAATGATGAATGGGTATAGTTATAAATACTCCAAGGCTAATGAGAACCAAAGATGGACTGTAGAAAAAGCTGGTATTTGGAGGCTAGCTCCTGGTGTGTGATTGAGCTAACAGGTCCTGACCTCATATAAATTCCAGAGCTATTTTATCAGATAAGAAAAACAAAGCCGAAAAGCACTCATAAATTACTGTAACTTCAGATTTCATCAAATATTATTCAATCAAAGAATGATGATTTTCAAAACATGGGTAACAGACAGCTAATTAAGATATAAATTATATTTATGGATATTTTAAGCATTTTAATAGAATGGCTATTTGTCACTCCATTAGTAGTGGGGGAAAGAGAAACGTCAAAGTCTTACAGTGTTCTGTTTGAAATAGCAACTCCTCTTACATGAGAAGGGGCTCAGAGCAGAGGACACTCAATGGAACATGAGGTAGGGTTGACTGACTGGAAAGTTTGCCACCTGTACCGATATGTTCCTGAGATCACAGATTTTAAGTGGATGCTGTCTTGGGTTGCCAGAGTTAGAGGGGGGAAAAAAATCACCAGTTAAATGTGAATTTCAGATAAACAACAGATAATTTTTCAGTATATAAGTATGTTTTAAAGAATATCACATGGGCTATGCTAAAAAATTATTCATATCTTTACCATACTGTATTTTATCTGGTATACCTAATGCTACCTGCTGTTCGCTAAGCCGCTGGAACATTTCAACTGAGTATTAGAATAGCAGATCCCTCTCAGTACCTTGAGTTGCCCTCAGACCAGAATCCAGTAATTCTTTTGTGCCAGATGGTGCCAAATGTGACTAAGCAGACACCTCAAGACAACATCCACAGTGTCCATGGAAACACGCTCAAAAACTGTCTGACTGCTTTCCTAAATTAATTTAGAATCATACAATCACAGAATTTTAGAATTGGGAGACTTGCACAGATTCCTCTTTTTTAAAGAAAAAAATTATGTCATTCCCCAGTGCAAATAACTTTCCTACAACCAGTTACCAACGTGGGAGTTAAGGAAAGTGACGTGGGCACCACATTTAACCACAGGAGAGCCAAGAAGATGCCAATGCCTCTCCTGCCCCAGAATTTATTTATTTTTCCAATGCTGGCAACTTAAGAGCCCTTTTCCTAAGTGGTGATATAAACAGAGAAGAAATGGACTATGAGCTCCTTGAGGACCAGGTGGGTATTGAACTCATCTGTGCAACCCAAGTGCTTGGTACTTGGTGGGCACTCAATGAATATCTGATGAATTATTGAATGACTGTGTAGTCTGGAGTCACTGAGACCACATGTATTGGTTGGGAGAGATAAGGAAATGGGGAAAAGCAAATAGGAGGGGAAATCCAGGAACAGGATAATGGGAGAATGCAGGAGGAACATAGCTCCTGCCCTCAGGCCATCTAACGAGATTCTCTTGTTTGTCCTATCCCAGTAAAGATGCAAAGAGTTATCACCCCCTACATTTGGGCCCTCAGGAAAGCAGCCTGACTATAGCCCAGGGTCAGCTCAGACCCAGCTGCTTACCCCCTCTAGGACCATTTTATCCACCAGGGACACAGGCACAGGTAGTGGCCCACAGGCTCCCACCAACCTATAGAAAGATCTGTGACCCAAGGGAAAAAGAATCAGTTCCCGAATACAAAAGGAAATTGGAACTGTCAAAATTAGCAAATGTTTGCTTACATGTCTACAAAACATTACTTAAAGTCAACAAACACAACTCAATGCTCACATTGTTAAATACAAATCATATTTAATGTGGAATATGGGTATATTTTATTAATTCTGATACAATGTTAAGTATGACTAGCCTTCACCAGGTTCCTTCCTGCCCCCATCTGAAGCTGTTCTAATGTAAATTACCAGGTGGACCACTTCTCATGACGGTTAGAAAAAGAATAACTTCTTCTGGTCCCTCCTTGCCTCTGATCTGTCTCTTCCTCAAAGCTGTTCATTGACTTTAAATGCATCTTCATGCGGCAATCTGTCTACCTGTGAGGTCTTATACAGTCTCCTGCACAGTGATATGCCACATGAAACAGCTAAAGAATTCAGTGCAGGTCCTCTGGGAGACCACTGGAAAAAGTTCCAACGGTTGAAGAGGTGCAAATACTCAACATGGTATTTAAAGAGCGCTCACCCTGCGTAAGGTACTACGCTCAGTCAGTGAGATGCTGACATCTCATAACATCCACTGAAGAGGGATCTAATCTCGTCTTCATTTTACAGACAAGGAAACTGAGACTCAGAGAGGTTAAGTATCTTGCCCTAGGTCACACAGCTGAGTCAAGATGTAAACCTGGACGACAGGATCCTGTTTTAGGTAAGTTGTTAATGGCCGCAGCTCTGGAGTCAAATGGACAAAGGGTCATTGCCCAAGAATGGTTCAGACCTATAAAAATGTTAGGATGGCCATGGCCCAAATGAGCTAAGTGTCTGAGGGAAAGGGCACGGGAGTGAGGGAGAAGAGAGACAACCAAACAGATTTTTCCAAGCAAGGATGATAGAAAAGGATGATGGAAAGGGAAGATGCACACTCCTCAAACTGAAGGCAGAGCTACTCAGCCTGTGTTTTGGAGCTGGAGGGTCACTACATTAGGAAGTGGAGCTTCCTAAGGCCAGGAGTTGGAGGGAGACATCGAATTCATTCATTTCAACCACCTCTGTCATCTTCTTTTCTGTTTCTCCCTGAAAAGTTTCTACAGCTCTCTCTTCTCAGCTATATTTAAATGTTTATTTATCTTGAGAGAGAGAGAGCATGCGTGTGTACTGGCAGGGGGAGGGGCAGAAAAAGAGGAAGAGAGAGAAAATCCCAAGCAGGCCTTGTGCTGTCTGCACAGAGCCGGACATAGCACTTCACCCCATGAACCGTGAGATCATAACCTGAGCCAAAATCAAGAGTCGGAGGCTTAACCCACTAAGACACTTAGGTGCCCCCATACTTCTGTTTCTGTGTTCATTATCTACTGAGTACCTACAATGTGCCAGGCATTGGGTTAAGCACCAGTATGCCTTGCTTAACAAGACAGACACGATCTCTACCCTCAGGGAGCTTAGAGTTTTCCATGAGGGACAAGGACATAACAGATAATCATACAAATAATTATTAGAGTTACAGAGGGTACCAGATGCTACTGAGAAAATGACATTTAAGCCAAGAATCAAGATAGGAGTTAGCAAATTAAAAGACAGGGGGAAGGACAGCTTCTAGAAGAAGAAAGAGCCGGAGTAAAATCCCCAGGGCAGAAAGATGCAGGGTGCATAGAGAGAAGTGAAGAAGCCCCGTGGGGTTGGAACAAGGCACAGCAGAGTGAGCCCCAGTAAGAGGAAAGGGCCAAGTGAGAGAGGGCAGGGCCCTGAGGATTCCTGCCTGGAGAGCAAGGGGACATGTTACGGAAGGGCTGACAGCAGAGAAGCCACATGATCAGACAGGCTTTTTAAAAGACCACTCTGGGGGCGCCTGGGTGGCGCAGTCGGTTAAGCGTCCGACTTCGGCTCAGGTCACGATCTCACGGTCCGTGAGTTCGAGCCCCGCGTCAGGCTCTGGGCTGATGGCTCGGAGCCTGGAGCCTGTTTCCGATTCTGTGTCTCCGTCTCTCTCTCTGCCCCTCCCCCGTTCATGCTCTGTCTCTCTTTGTCCCAAAAATAAATAAAAAACGTTGAAAAAAAAAATTAAAAAAAAAAAATAATAAAAGACCACTCTGGCTGCGTGTGCAGAATAAATTAGAGGGGGGAAGTAAAAGAACGCCAATTAGGAGGCTCCCACAGTAATCCTGGCAAGTTTTGAATGGACAGACAAGTTGGTAAGAGCACTGTTTTGAGGAGTCACCATTACATAACAATAACCCAAGAGTTCATTTATGCTTGAGTGACAACTTCAGAAAGATCTTCATCATACAGGGCCACAATTTCTCTTTGGCTCCACCCTTGGTCTCTGTCCTTTCCAACATGTTATCTCGATGGGGATGAGGCCAGGAGGGAAATCCGCCAAACTCTTAGTACGTAAATCAGGGAGGGAGGGCCAAGATCAGAAAGTTCACTGAACCACCACTGGACTCTCCTGTAGGCTCGGGGAAAGGGAAGGTTCATAAACACGGGAAACAAACGGTCTCATTCTCACAGAACTCCCAGGTTCGTGTGGAAGTGTGGGCACGGCACACGCTAATACAAGGCAGACAGAGATAAGGGCTGTCACAGTGCTATAAACAAAGCTGTAGGGACATGCAGCAAGAAGAAAAATTAATTCCGGAAGGGAAGTGGGGCAAGTTTCTTTCAAAATTGGCCTCTAACCTTGGCTTTTTAGGCTGAGTAACATTTTGAGGAGTGGAAAAGGGGAGGGAGGGGGCATACCTGGGAGCAGGAAGAGTCTGAGTAAGGTCAGAACAGAGAGGAGTGAGTCTGCCAGAGCCCAGGGGCAAGGCAGGCCTCAATCCATAGTGAACAGTATCAGGATTAGCATTAACTCGCCCATTTACAGTGCCTTTCCACACATGCTGTCTCATTTCATCTCACACATCCAGGTCAGTGAGGCTCATCTCGACTGACAATAAAGCCCACGGAAGCTCCACTCACCCAACCACAAGGGATAGAGCCAGAGGGCACGCCCAAGTGATCAGGCCCCATTCCTGAGGCTGGTTCCACTCTTAGCCAGGGAAACCACACAAAACCAACAGTGTGCCATTTCACAGAAAGAAAAACAAAGGCCACCATTGAGGCTAAAAATGTTCTCCATAAGTGTGCGGTGACCACAAATATAACATATGCTCACAAATACGATGCTTCAGCTGATACAAGCTTCATTAAGGTATAATTAGAAGTGACGGCAGGGGCACCTGGGTGGCTCAGTTGGTGAAGCATCCAACCTTGGCTCAGGTCGTGATCTCACAGTTTGTGAGTTCGTGCCCCACATCGGGCTTACTGCTGTCAGTGCAGAGGCTGCTTGGGATCCTCTGTACCCCGCCCCCCCCCCCACTCCCCACTCTCTCTCTCTCTCTGCCCCTCCCCTGCTCGCACTCTCTCTCTCAAAAATAAACATTTAAAAAAAAAAAGAAAAGAAATTACGGTAAATAATGGCCTTTCTGCGACATTAAAATCACACAGCCCTCAGTCTGATTTCCAGCACTTTCACTTACTAGCTGTGTGGCCATGGGCTGGAAATTACTTCACTCCTAAGTGAAGTGTCCCCTTCCAGAAATTGGGAGTCCTAAACCCACCCTACAAAGACTGAATGAGAAAGTGCAGGAATAAAGCAGACATGTACCTGGCACATCCCGTTAATGTTGGCCTTTATTAACTCTCTTTACAGCTCTCTGCCAAGGTCAGAACACACGTGAGGCAGCACATTCAACTGCATGTTCCACATTTTATGAGAGATAGCGAAAATTCACAGACCGTTTGGGAAGGGTTATCTGGAGAGAAGGTTCGAGAAAGCACTAGTCTTGCGAGTACGGACACCTAAAAGCCTGAGTTCTTGCCCTAGCTTGGTCACTAACTGGCTCCGTGAGCTTAGGCATGTCACAACTTATTTGTGACTCAGATCCTACCTGGAAAGTGATGACGGTTGAGATATGAATTCTAAATGACTCCCAAAGTCCCATTCAGCTCCAAAACTCCTTAAGTTTTATGAATCCTGCCTTACAAGGACATTTTAAAAAGGGAAAGCAAAGGGTGCCTGGGTGGCTCAGTCCATTAGGTATCCGACTTCGGCTCAGGTCATGATCTCACAGTTTGTGAGTTTGAGCCCCGTGTCAGGTTCTGTGCTGACAGCTCAGAGGCTGGAGCCTGCTTTGGATTCTGTGCCTCCCTCTCTCTCTGCCCCTCCCCAGCTCATGCTCTGTCTCTCTCTGCCTCTCAAAAATAAGTCAACATTAAAAAAAAAATTAAAAAGGGAAAGTGATTTCCAAAAGAAGAGATGATTAAAAAGCTCCATGATCAAGTTTTTTAAATGATTAAAAGCAGTCAGATAAAAGAAGACTACACTTAGTGTGTTTTACAAGAAACAATTAGAAAAGTAGGACTGATAGGAGAGAAGCTTACAAGAAAGCAGTTTTTGACTCAAGCCAAGGAAAAATCAATTTTCCAACAATAAAAATTATTCAATAATGGACATACCTAGCTAGCATTTTGCTCAAAGTGGCACAAAAGAAACTCAAGAAATGATAGATAGATGGGTGGATGGATGGGTGGGGAAGAAGGAAGGAAAGAGGGAGCTGGCTCAGGAGGGAGCGAACTTCCCCTGCTGGGTGTGTTTAGGCATCAGCTGGGTGACCGTGTGTAAGAGGACTGCAGAATGAACTTCTAGCCCAAGTAGATGGCTCCACTGAAGGTCTGTGTGATATTTCTTTCCTCACTTCTCTCCCCTAACTCACACATATTTTATGTATGTATATTTTAATCACATTAATTTTCCTAAAGGGCAGTCCTGTTGATGTCACCCTCCTATTCAAAAAACTTCAATGGCTCCCCACTGAATTAAGTCTGCAATCCTGGTATTTATTTGAGGGCTTTATTCCAGCTCCTACATTAAGGACTTATACTCATCTTTCAAACCCCAACTTGGATATATCCCCCAGCAAGAAAATCACCACTCTTAACCTCCTCCCCAATTTATCTGAACTGTATCTATTGTTGTATCTTATTGCACACAATTACAATGTGTTAGGTGACAGTTCTTCTCTTCCATGAGACTGTGAAGTCCCTGAATGCAGGAAGAATCGTTTATCTCTGTGCCTCCAACAAGTAACAGAATACTTGACTTTTAGCAGTTATCCAATAATAATAGGAAGTACTTCTTATTTATCATAAGCCAGGCATTCTGTTAAGTTCCTGATATGCAATATCTACCTGGATCTTTGTAATAACTCAGTTGTCCCCAGTAAATAAATAAGGAAGTAGAGTAAAGGAGGATAAATCATTTGCACAAAACACAAAGCCAATAGTGGAAGGGGTTGGATTCAAACCTGGCACTACATGCCTTAAAGTCCTGGACAGGAATCGTTCCACATGCTGCTTTCCTGCTGCAAGACCATGGAAGACAGCTAAAACACATTATTCATTCGTTAAACAAAGCATTTACCAAGCTGTTAGGGGACAGGTTCATACCCTCAAGGAGTTTGCATTTAATATGTGAAACAGACAAACCAACAATTATGGCGCCATGCAATAATGTTATCAGAGAGGTATATATAGGAAGAAAAACATTTCAGTCAAATTGGGGAGACAGGAAATGTTAATTATAACAATGACTTCTAATTCTCAAGCACGTACTGCGTGCTGAACATACTGAAAATCGTATCACAAGGCTTTACAAATAAGTAAACAGCAACCTGGCAAGATTATAGTGTGGTTAGCGGTTGAGACAACAGTTTCTGGAGGCAAAGTGCCATCGTTTTACTCTCGGTACTGCTGCTGTCTAGCTGTGTGCCCTCCTGTGCCATCCGTACCTCAGGTCCTCCATCTCTAAAATGGGAATAGCCCCTATTTCATAGGGATGTTTCAGTGACTAAGCCTACGCAAGGCACTGAAATGCTCCCTGATTTCACATAGTTCACTTATAAGTACCTGGACCAAGAGCATATCAAGAAAGTATCTGATTCCAGTATCCATACATACAAAGCCTTTCTCAGGAATGCACTATATGGGTAATGCTAGAGCTGAGCTCTGAAGGCAAATGAAGAGCAGGCAGGGTATGACTGGCTGTAGAAACAGCCAACATCCCACACTGCCCTACTGCTGCACTATTTCTCATTCTTTTCTCCATCTGATATTCTTTCTCCAGGAGTCCTGACCCAATGAAACTCATCCACCAACCAACACAGCCATCCCATTACACCTCTTCCATGAATGTGCCCCTGATCTCCCTCCCAGAAACTTGGCCGACGCCTCTCAGGTCAGGGTGGGTCTTGTGTATACAGTTGGTATTTACACACTTTCACCCATACAACTATGCACATACATGTGTGCATATGAACAGAAATCCATGGGGCTTCTAGAATGCCTCACACTCACAGGGCAAGTACTTTGCCAAGCACCACAAGACAATGATCATCAGCTCAAGTTCAAAGACATTTACTATACTAATTTCCATTCCAAAGTTAAAATTAGAAACCATCCCCAAACTGCAGACAGCTCTACTGTAAACAGTATTTCCTACTCACCCTAACTCATCATTCTAATTTCTCACCAATGGGGGAGGTAAACTATGGTTTATTATTTAAAACTGCAACTCCATACAAGGAGTTTAAAAATGGACAGGAGAAGGCTAAACTAGAGAATCTCTACCCTCCCTAACACGTATTTATCTGAAATGGCTTCCAGAGTGGAAGAAAATGGGAAGCATTTTTGTGTTAAAAATTATCAGAGGCATAATAAAAATTTCGTAATGTCAGCCTATGTCAAATATTGTTTTATTTTAAAAAATAAAGGAATTTTATTTTTCTCATGGCCAACTTTCGATCAAGAATGCAATCAAACCAAAGTGTGATAGCAGATCTGGGGGAAAATGCACCAAAAAATGATGAAACTGTGAAGTTAATGAGTGGAAGAGACGAATATGAATTCCATCTCTTTCTTTCCTTTCAGCCCAATTATAGAAGCAGGCAGATTTGTGGTCACAATGCAGGCAAAGTGACAGAAAAGAAGCAGAAATATCAAGAAGATCCAAACATTAAACAATCTTCTCTCCTACAAAGAATTAATTTGGCCTCTGAGCACTGATTAACCTTTCTTTCTTTTGTTTTAATTTAAATTCTAGTTAGGTAACATACAGTGCAATATTGATTTCAGGCATAGAATTCAGCGATTCATCACATACATACAACACCCAGTGCTCATAACAAGTTCTCTCCTTAATACACATCCCCCATCTAGCCCATCTCCCACCCAGCTCCCTCCATCAACCCATAGTTTATTCTCTATCATTAAGAACCTCTTGTGGTTTTGTTTCCATCTCTTCTTCCCCCACCCTTCCCACATGTTTATCTGTTTTGTTTCTTCAATTACACATATGTGTGAAATTATATAGTATTTGTCTTTCTCTGATTGACTTATTTCACTTAGCCTAATACATTCTAGCTCTATCCATGTCATTGCAAATGGCAAGATTTCCTTCTTTTTGATGGCTAAGCAATATTCCATTGTGTATATATGCCACATCTTCTTTATCCATTCATCTAATCTTTCTTTATTACAGGTCTCCTTATTAAAAAACAAAAATCATGGAGGGATATATGGCTGGGTTAGTCGGTAGAGCATATGACTCTGGATCTCAGGGTTGTAGGTTAGAGCTCCATGTTGGGTGTAGAGATTACTTAAAACTAAAATCTAGGGGCGCCTGGGTGGCTCAATCGGTTAAGTGTCCGACTTCGGCTCAGGTCATGATCTCATGGTTCATGAGTTCGAGCCCCGCGTCGGGCTCTGTGCTGACAGCTTGGAGCCTGGAGCCTGCTTCTGATTCTGTGTCTCCCTCTCTCTCTGAACCTCCCCCCATTCATGCTCTGTCTCTCTCTGTCTCAAAAAATAAATAAACGTTAAAAAAATTTTTTAAACTAAAATCTAGGAAAGAAAAATCATGGACTTAAAAATACCTAAAAAATTAGAATTGAAAGAAAATTAATTATTATGTTTTGGCTTTGGGGTTAAAACATTAACTTATTTTTAGCAACTTAAGGTCAAGCAACACAAAGCGTTAAGGTATATTTTTATGCCAAATAGTACACTTAGGGGGCTTCTCCAAAAGCAGAAAGATGGAAGCATCAAGTATTGGCCAGGGTTAAAAATGAGAAGGACTAATGGGAAGGCAAGCCTATCAAACTAAGTCATTTTTTTCCTCCTAACGGTCTAAAATTAGATCCCTTGGCAATACTTTCTTTCTTTAGGTAAAAATTATATATCACAAAACTCCCTCCTAAACACCACTGAAGTACTTTGGTTCCATAAGTACTTGACAGCTAACTTCACAGCTAACCAGACCTAGAGATTTTGAGTCTAATAAAATGTCACAGGCAATCCAGTGAAATCCCAACTCTCATTTGAGGTGTCCAATCTATAAACGTAAAATGATATGGACAAACACCCCAAAGGTAATTTTAGGGTACAAAATGCCTCAGGTTTCTTCCCCCCAAGGTACATTAGTCAAATAAATGGAATCAGCATTTTTCCTTCTTTCACAGCCTAAACCTTGGCTCTTGGAGAGTAGTAGGACATTTTGAAGATTTCCTTCACTTTTGGATCTCTGCTGCCCACAGTGGTACAGCAGCAGACCCACAGTTCAAACCCCAATTTCAAGTTCTATTCTTTTTTTTTTTAACTTTTTTTTTTTAACGTTTATTTACTTTTGAGATGGAGAGAGACAGAGCATGAGTGAGGGAGGGGCAGAGAGACAGGGAGACAGATTCTGAAGCAGGCTCCAGGCTCTGAGCTGTCAGCACAGAGCCCGACACGGGGCTCGAACCCACAGACTGTGAGATAATGACCTGAGCCGAGGTTGGACGCTTAACTGACTGAGCCACCCAGGTGTCCCCAAGTTCTATTCTAACATGAAGGAATTAAAGATGACCCCCAAGATCTCCACTCTTTATCTCCACTGAGCTCTGAGCAGCACCAGAGTGATCCTATTAAAAGCAAGTCAGGGGCACCTGGGTGGCTCAGTCAGTTGAGCATCAGACTCTTGCTTTCAGCTCAGGTTGTGATCCCAGGGTCATGGGATCAAGTCCCATGTCAGGCTTCACACTGAGGTGTAACCTGCTTGAGATTTTCTCTCTTCTCTCTCTCTCTCTCTCTCTCTCTCTCTCTCTCTCTCTCTCTCTCTCTCTCCTTTTGCCCCTCCCCCACTCAGACATGTTCTCTCTCTCCATTAAAAAGTAAAAATATATTAAAAATAAAAATATTAAAAAAAATTAAGACTAAGTCACTCTTGTCATCCCTCTGCTTAGAACTCCCCCTTCGCTTTCCCTATCAGAGTGAATTCCAAAGCCCTACAATGGCCTCCAGGCCACTACAGATTCTGACCCCTGTGCCCTCACCTCCTGATATTCCCTTTGCTTGCCAACTCCAGCCACACTTGTTTCTCTCTGCTCTGGCTGCTCCCTGCCTGAAATGCTCTTTCCCCAAATATCTGCACGGCCAACTGTCACCTTCAAATATCTGAATAAATGTTTCCTTCCAATTAGATTTAAAATTACATGGCGCCTAGGTGGCTCAGTTGGCTAAGCATCCAACTTTGGCTCTGGTCATGATCTCATGGTTTGTGAGTTTGGGCACCGCGTCGGGCTCTGTGCTGACAGCTCGGAGCCTGAAGTCTCCTTCAGATTCTGTGTGTGTGTCTCTCTCTCTGCCTCTCCCCTGCTCGCAGTGTCTCTCTCACTCTCTTGCTCTCAAAAGTAAATAAACATTTAAAATTACACGTCCTTTAAACTCCATTGTTTTTCATTCTCCATGGTACTTATCACTCTCCAACAAATGATGTACTTGATTGATTGTGCTTCTTGTTTATTGTCTGTTTTCTCCAGCTAGAATGAATGCTCCTTGAGGGCAGGGATTTGCCTGTGTTGTTCTGATGTATCTCATGGGTTTTGTATATGGCAGGTGTTAGTAAATATTTGTAGGATGAATAAATAAGATCTTTTATTGTTTTACTTTCTTATGATTCCATACAGTATCCAGTGCTTTCTGCTTGGTGAACTGATAACTGGTTATTTCCCCATAGAAACAACCCAAGAAACTGATTTACTGAAGTCGAAAAACATTTGATTAATTGCCACCATTTACTGAAAATTTACTATGTGCCAGGTACCATGTTTTATGTTTTCTCATTTAATCATCACCAAAAGCCAGTGAGAAAGACATTACATTCCCCCTTAATTAAAAAAAAATGTTTTAATGTTTTATTTATTCTTGAGAGGGAGAGAGAGACAGAGCGTGAGCTGGGGAGGAACAGAGAAGAGAGAGACACAGAATCTGAAGCAGGCTCCAGGCTCTGAGCTGTCAGCACAGAGCCCAATGTGGGGCTCGAACTCACAAACTGGGAGACTACAACCTGAGCCAAAGTCAGATGCTTAACTGACTGAGCCACCCAGGCACCCCTTCCCCCTAATATTTTAGGGAGCCTAAGGAAATTTAGGCTCAGACAGGATAAGTAAATACCTCTGAGTGCCCGCGCTGGGTTATCTGCATACCCAGGGCCATCTGACTCCCCATTCTGCCTTCCCCATTATAAACCTGGCTCACCTCCTCACTAGCACAGACAACCAAGAGACTCTGTGGACATGTTATGGAAAGACTCTAGGGTACAGTTAATTATACAGAGAAAACCTGGGCAAATAAATAAATTAATTAATTGAATCAAATAATTAATGCAACAAAATTGTTGTGAAAGAAGATGTGCTTTTATAATAAAACATATGGTCGTTCTTATAAAATCATTCTGATACTGTTATAACCAAACCAATAATAACAAAATTTGAAAGGGAGAAGGCGAGACCTACTAAACTTAGCATTGGTCTCCCTAAAGACTTGCTGTGTGACCAGGACAGCCCCTGACCTCTTCAATGAGCCTTAGCACACAGGTATGATGTCATCCAGCCTTATATACTGCCTGCAGATTTTGAGACGGAGAAAAATCTATCTGCAAAATTCATTAATTTACAGGAGAAAGGCACCCTATGAATTCAGTAATCTCCTGATCACAATTTCTGAGGTCGGTAGGATTATTTTGAGAGCCATTACACAAATTCAACAGAACAAAACCTAAGTCAACTCAGACAGCTGAGTCCAGCAATTCTCAGAGAATGACAGAAAAAGGATAATTCTATCATGGGCCACCAACCCACAAAAGATACAGGGTCTATGAGCAGAAGTTTCGGGAAGTGTCCGCTTCTCTTCGGGTGGAGGGAGAAACAGCCCACACCCGCCAGCCACTTCTATGGCTCAGGATAGGCTGTGTGGTTAGACAAGGCTGGGATGCCCATCCTGGGGCTACAGTCCCCACCTTAACCAACTCCTGAACCACAGACACTGGGGGGAAAGGGGAGAAAGACCAACCACAGGTTCTCCCGATTCCTATACAACAGGGTATGACAATGTTTTGTCCCCAGGCAGACCTGGCCTTATCCCAACACAGTTCTTCCGATCTTCCTACCCAAATTCACCTGGTGGTTTCTCTACCAGATACTGCTTTCACCTTTCTGAGGTGGGAGCGGGCAACCTCTGTGACCGGGGACAGAGGTACAAGGAGAAACTGGCCTGTCGATATTGCCTCATTCAGATGAAATGTCTGAATCTTCAAAGTATCACATGGAGAACTGAAGTTGTTTTCTCTACTCGGCAATTCTAAATTGTGAGTTCGGTATCTAAAATTAAATTACACATAAATGCCAAGAATTCCTTTTGTGCTAATTGTTAAAAAGTCCAAATTTAAAATCCCTGCTTAAACTGTTTTAATCAAGATAGCAATCTAAAGTCTTAATTTTTAAGGTCTATTATTTGCAGAAATTTTTACTTTATTAGTAATGTAAAATATGCAGGCAGTCCCTGGGAAAAAAATTTTAATTAAAAGTCTTCACAAGTATTCCATAACCAGTCTGAGAGCTGTCTTGATGCATGGATGCCTTTGGGGGAGGGGCGTACCTAGGCTCTAACTGTATTTGAAAAATAGCATTGTCGCTATGGAAGCAGCTCTAAATTTTGACTGTTCTTCCTTATGCTAGCAAAGGCCATATTCTTTATATGCAGCTTTTCTTTTCACTGAAAAGGGCTTTGACAGTAATCCACCTGGCGTCCAGCTTGCCCTGCCTTGCCTAGGCATCACCCTTCTGTCTTGCTGTAGAGCACCATGCTTTCAGGGGAGCCCCACACACGAAGGTAGAATACAGATCAACTGGAATACCAGCCTTCACCCAGAAAACAAAAACAAACAAACAAAAAAGAAGTGACTTTCATTTGTTCCTTGAAGGAATCACCCGTAAGGCCCATTCATGCTCTTGTCACTGGCTAACCTGGCCTAATTCGGATCTCTCTTTTCTGGACTCTTCATTGGCAACTTGTCAATCAATATGGAGTAAATATCACCGAGGGTTGTTTTGAAAACAAATGCTTCAGAAAGTTTACACTTAAGAGTACAGGTTTTGGGGGCACCTGGGTGGCTCCGTTGGGTGACGGTCCAACCTCAGCTCGGGTCGTGATCTCACAGTTCGTGAGTTCAAGCCCCGTGTCGGGCTCTGTGCTGACAGCTTGGAGCCTGGAGTCTGCTTTGGATTCTGTGTCTCCCTCTCTCTCTGCTCCTCCCCCACTTGAACTCTGTCTGTCTCTCTCTCTCAAAATGAAATAAACATTTAAAAAATACTTTTTTAAAAAAGAGTACAGGCTTTTGGAGTGGTCGCCTTTAGAAACGAGCACTTCTTCCGGTAACATGGTGAAGAAGCCTGCTCAAGTATGTTTGAAACTCCTCTTTCTGAGCTGCCTCCATTTCAATAGCTCAGTGACCGTAAACTGTCACCGTCTGAAGATGTACTTGATTCTGGGAAGCAGCCAACGGGCCCTCAGAGCCAAGCATATCAAATAATGTAGGTAATCATGTTGAGTAATACTATTTTTCATAAACATGAGGTGTGACCATTAAAGTAATAAAACTGGTTTTCATACGAGGACCGTCACTAGACTCTGAAGGCAAATTCAAAAAAAGTTCAAAAAAGTGTTTGGTGATGGATATTCTTAGTTTCTGTTTGTCGTTAAACAATGGAGAGCTCTTTAAAATTAGTACAAAATGAACCAAAGCTACTCTGGAGACAAGTTTTTCCCACTTGGACACACATGTGAGCACACACAATACACTATATGAATAATTTCTGCCAACTGCCTCCTGATTTAACATTTTGATTCATTTTCACAAAATCTTACCCTTGTACTATCATAAATTTAAATCATCCACTGTGGCAGCAAAAAATATTAAAATATATGATTCCAAATTCAAGGAGCAAATAATCAAGTGAATGAAAGAAAAGTCTTCTTTAGCATCTTAGAATTACAATGGCCTTAGCAAGCATTCATCCAAAATTGAGTAATTTTTGAGTAAACACTAGCAAAGAGAGAGAGATGTTCAGTTGGCCAAGAATATAACCACCTAGCTCGGTGAGTAAATCGTCTCTTTAGGAGGAGGATTTTGTGGCCGTGAAGACAGAGTTTATCCCTAGCAATCTTTTTGGCCTGGGACTATTATTTTATGTTACCTAAGTTGTTTTGAGTACGTGGAAGGGAGTAGGGCTTCCTAATATATTCTTGAGGAGAAGACTTAGAAAAGATCCTCTTCCTCTATGTTATAATGCCAAGCAAAGGTTTTCCCTGCCAACAGTGGAGGCACCACTTTTACCCTGGAGCAGCTGGGGCGGTATTCAGCATTAAACCTCCACCTCAGGTCAATTCACCTTCTTGAAATAATCAATGCTCCTGGAAGGAGATGAACTCCACATCTCCTATTTGCACATTCAAGTCAATTAGCAGGGAGGGCGGGCCTAACAGTCTTCTGGTTGCCTGGAAGCAGGGTGCTACTCTAACAAACCCTTAAAGACGAAGACAGTGGCTCTCGCATTTTACTTACCTTTGTTCCAAGATGCCTCTGATATCTTCTCTTCTATTTCATTTTTAAAAGGTTCTTCAAAATCTACTAAATTGATTTCATGACTCATTAATGGGTCACCTCCCCCAGTTTGGAAAACACTGACCTATACCAGATGTTTTTGACAGTGTGGCCCACAGTCCGCGTCCATCAGAACAGAACATGCAAAAAAAAGCAAATTCCTAGGCTCCATCCCAGACCCACTGTAACAGATGTGAGCTTCCTTGGTCATTCTGATGTGCACTCAAGTTTGAAAACGCATCGAGACCATTACCCAGTCATAAGTCATAAGGAAAGTAAGTCCAAAGAGGCTACGTGGTTTTTCAAGATCGTACTCCTAATCAGTAGCAAAGCCAACAGTGGGGATCATACCTCCTATATTCCTAGGGAGTGTCCTTTAAATACATAAGAACACCATTCATGCCCATCTCTGACCCAGTATCACCCAACTTTACTTGATGGTCATGCCCACTGCTATATCTTCAATGCCTAGAACAGTGTCATGTCTGGGGGCGGGGGTTGGGAAGAACCACAGAAATGTATGTCTTATCATTTTGAAAATTAGTGTTCCGAGAAGACAGGAGTACAAAATCATACATATGGCCGATCCAACAACCAGTACACTGTTTAATAAGTATTGACCTTCATCAAATGCACCTCTGACCTAACAAAACAAATGATCTGAAAGACTGAAAAATGAAATAATGGAGGTAAAGACGCTTTACTCTCCCTTCATACAGGTAAGAAGAAAACATTACATAAATGATCCAAAGGTAGCCAAAAGAGGGGATAAAAACAAAACAAATGATCTGAAAGACTGAAAAATGAAATAATGGAGGTAAAGACGCTTTACTCTCCCTTCATACAGGTAAGAAGAAAACATTACATAAATGATCCAAAGGTAGCCAAAAGAGGGGATAAACTAGTAATAAGAAGTGTCAGTTTTAGTTCCTAAATCATAAAACTTTTCTCAGATTCTAACAAAGGAATAACATCAACATAAAGCAAGTCGTTCCAGGATACTAAATAAAACTATAGGTAAAAGAATAAAAATAGACCGTGGAATTGGGACATTTACTGTCCAATCTGTGGTTTGGTTAGGCTTTCTGAGTTTACCTTTCTAATATCAATTTTTCCATCTGCAGCGCTCCTCCAGTGAGTTCAAGTTTACATGGGTCAAGCTTTAGGGTCCACAGTCATACAAATTCCTGTAGTATGACCAGTGCTTATGAGGATGCCACTGAATAATGTTTGCCCTCTCTTCCAGAAGCAGCCCAAGGGTGGTTTTCCCAGAGTCTAAAATCAAATTAATTCAATATGATTCGCTGAACAACTCTTAACTTCTGGGTCCAGTCGTAGGCTATAGGAGTAGAAAGAGATATAAGTAGACTCTGTGGTTCTCAAGTCACATAATTTATTGCAAAAATCTCTCCGTGTGTACATAAGTATAAGGTTATTATTAATAATCACACAAGCAGGTACACAATGACCCCCATAACTACCTGGAAGGAAGGTGCAAGCAATTGTAATGTATACACAAGAGGACTTTTTTTCAGGGAAATATGCAAATATGGGGCAGAGTGATCTCCCACTGGCCCTCCTTCCTGGCTTTGAGACCCCTCCACCCTTCCCCTTCCTTGGCAAAGTATGGGTGGAAAAAGAGACTTGGAGGTGCCACCACCACACATACATGCACGCACATGAGCCACACTTTTAAGGGCAGAGAAAGCAGTAAAGGCAACGCGGACACATCCTCTGACTTTCCCTCCTGCATCCCTTGCCAGGATCCCACAGCGTTCTCTGTACCCGAGGGGCTGATGAGATAGATAGTCAACCATGTCTACAGACGCAAGGCCTTGCGCTGTTGAGCATTTTCTCAGAAACATACTTCCCTGCTGACTCAGGTCTGACTGGAGTTACTTCAGAGATTTACTGCCAAGCTCTGTAGCTGTTCAAAATAAGAAGGAAATATTCTACACATTTCAAACAATTTTATAAACCTAAAAAAAAAAAAAACCAAAAACCCCGACACCATTAAAATGCTAACACAGAACGTCTATCCTGACCCAAACCAGCTACTCACTCCCATACTCTAATCATCATTAATTCTGTGAGATTTAGTTCAAATATACTTAACACCTGACTGCAAATACACTGTTAAAATTTTTATCAGGATTTGAGGCTGGGCTACACCTCTGGAGTTTGATGACAAATACTAGTGTGTTAAGAAATTCTCCCACATACGTTTCATCAGGCATGTACATACATCTACATCAAAACATGCAGGAAGCCGCAAGGACTCCTTTGCTGGAAGAATTTAAAAAACTACTCATGGCGAACCCTGCAGGATCACACCGGTAACACAAGTCCTCCAAAAGAGATAACAAAAAACAGCAGAGATTAGATTTCTTTCACTTGTTCTCAGGGTTTAAGGATGACAATATCTCGGGAGTTAATCCCTCTCAATGCATAAATGTGATGTCTTACATTGCTCCCCACCTGCAGTAATCAGCTAGAATTATCTCTAGAAAAGGCACAGGAAGAAATCTGGATTTTCCCAAGCAAAGCTGAACTGTCATCACTCAGTGTCTTTTTCTCTCTGTATGAATTTCTGTATGAGTAGCAGTTAACAGTTGCACTTGTGCAAAGCAATGATACATTTTTATCCTATAACCGAGTCTTGTCATTGATAATGTTTCTTCCTCTCATATGGCTGCAGGAAAACTCAGAGCCAGGTTTTCAGACCACCTTTAATATAATTAGGCAGCACCTTACAGAATATATTTCTAGATTTTAACACTCTTCTGGTTTCATCTGTTTGATCCATATGCCACTTTTGTTCTGCTTTCTTTGTCCTTATTAATGTATTTCTTTAAGAAACAGACAAATAAGTACCTAAGCATTGTTTACCCAGTACGAGGCTTCCCCTAAGTGTTCACCACCTGTCAGGATGTTCCCAAGCATGCAGACATGTTCGCATTACCCTGAGTCCATAATTCCTATCTTTAAGCACACATTCCTTTAAACAAGAAAACCCATCGCTGGCCTGCTGACCATCCCAAGGGGTTGGTTCATCCTCTGAGTTTAAGAGTGGATGGTAGTGCTATCTTCTTTTGAGTGGTAACTAAACCTAGCTTCATGGTTTCCTAAGAAAATCCTTGTTGTATCTGAGGGGATGATAGAAAAATAGGGATTCGGGAAGTAAAATAACTGAAAACACTGAAATATAAAAAGCACCTAATGATGTCATCTTTGTCACATGGTGCATCCCATTAAAAAGCCATCTGTATTCTACAACAAAGGAAGACAGAGTAGAGGTAAAGACTCTACATCCCAGTTCTCTCTGAAATTTTATTCGGTGATAAACAGCCATATCAAATAGTTCCTAAATATTCACTCATCTCTACGTAATATTGGGTGTCTCATCGACATGACTGGCACCAGGAAAGCATCACATAAATTTTGAATCTTGCATACAGGTCCCAAACAGTGAGGCAAACCAAGTGGACTGAAAAATCTTAACTTGTGACAGAAATAATATACAGGACCTGGCGATCTCTGATAATAAACTCAGGATGAGGCATTTAAAAAGAAATTCATATAACCAAGAACTTTTAGTGATGATGATTTTAAGAAAAAGACAGCATTAGGGGTGCCTGGGTGGCTCGGTTTGTTGGGCATCCAACTTTGGCTCAGGTCATGATCTCACAGTTCATGAGTTCAAGCCCCACATCAGGCTCTGTGCTGACAGCTCAGAGCCTGGAACCTGCTTTGGATTCTGTGTCTCCCTCTCCCTCTGCCCCTCCCCCACTTGTGTTCTGTCTCTCCCTCTAAAAAATAAACATTAAAAAAAATTAAAAAATTAAAAAAAGAAAGAAAAAGATAGCATTGAACTTACCATGCCCTAATCTGAAAGCTACCCAGTAACCACACTTTACTGGAATAAGTAGACAAATATTCTTGATTATTTTGCAACCATGAATAAGGGAGTAGGGTTCCCTAATCCATTTGCAGAAGAGCCCTCTTACAGCCTAGAGAGCCAGCAGGTTTTCCAAGCCTTGTTTTTGCCAAAACCAAAACACTAGATGGGACCTCACTGATTCTTCCAATTCAATCAAAACTTTCCCATAAGGCACATATATTCATGTTTAAGTCTCCATGTTTATTGAAACCAAAACCTTATTGGCAATAAAATACAGAGAATCAATAGGGCATTTTCTCTAAAATAGAGATATTTCATTTATATTATCTCTATAAGATTTTAGAACTGCCTGAGAGAAACAACTCTAGTTGATACAAAGATTTAGGAGAAAAAATATTTTGGCAAATTAACTTTTTATTACATCAGATATAATTAATCCACAGTATATATTAAAAGAAAATCTGAAAACTGATCACAAGTTTTCATTCAATACTGTCCATATACCGTTAGCCACCTCCATCCACATAAAATTTGTTGTAATTCATTTCAATGCACAGAAATACACTGGAAATGGGGGGTGCTTGGGTGGCTCAGTTGGTTGAGCACCTGACTCTTGACTTCTGTTCAGGTCATGATCCCAGGGTCATGGGATCAAGCCCTGCCCTGGGCTCCATGCTAAGCAAGGAGCCTGCTTAAGATTCTGTCTCTCCCACTGCCCCTCTCCCCTGTTCACACTCTCTCTTGCTCTCTAAAATTTAAAAGAAAGGGGGGCACCTGGGTGGCTCAGTCAGTTAAGCATCTGACATCGGCTCAGGTCATGATCTTGTGGTTTATGAGTTCAAGCCCCATGTCAGGCTCTGTGCTGACAGCTCAGAGCCTGGAGCCTGCTTTGGATTTTGTGTCTCCCTCACTCTCTGCCCCTCCCCCACTCATGCTCTATCTCTGTGTCAAAAATAAATAAACCTATTTTAAAAATTAAATTAAATTAAAAAAAAAGAAATACACTGGAAATGAACTGGCTTTGGTTGTTGTTTCAACACTGCCCACCAAACCAAAGGGTGAATCTAAGATATTTCTTGAGATGCTGAAAATTTGATCAAAATCATTCAACATGTTCAAAAATTATGATGAGAGTATTAAATCCAAGATACATACCTAAAGCACTTCCTTGGTCTTAGTTAGCATAACTTCTCTTCCCAAGACAAATTCTGATATCCTGAAACATCCTTACCTATCCAGACATAGGCGTAATTATCAGGACACTGCTTCGAAAGCCGTATTTCCTAGATTAGCAAACTAATCACAGGGTTTTTTTTTTTTTAATCTATTACAGTTCTTTTTCTTTTCTTTTGCTTACCAGAACAATAAATTCTTTAAGAAGAATCTTGCAGCATATTTATTAGATACTATTTTAAAATTTAAGAAGGGAGACCTCATTTCAATTATATTGAAAAACTAAATTCCGTACTGTCCCTATCCTTTCTTCTCCATAGTCTATCACTTTTACTTCTCATAAGTTTGCCAGTTTTTCATACTTTATCCCTATCGTGATATATGTCTTTCCCTGACATTATACAAATTTATATAAATGTTTTGATTCTTTTCTGCAGTAGCTACTCTGCCGTGCTGCTTGAGAAAAGGGCATAAACAAGAGCAAAGCCAACTGACACTATAGCTTAGAAACAGTAAGGTATTACTCAGCAACCCACAGAGAAGGGAAATGAAACAATGAATACCCAGAGCCCCTGGAGTCACCACAACATTTAATTCAATTCTCTATGATTTGTCATTTGTCGAGGCCTGCCATGAACCAGGCAATGTGCTTGGTAGACAGTGAGCTATAAAGAAGGGGCAGGCCATGGGGACCAAAGGCCTCACACCACAAGGAGTTATTAATTGGTGGTCTATAAAGAACCATTAATTCATGACCAAGAGAGTTAAGTTACTTTGGTAAAGTTCACTTTCTTCTTATTCTTTTTGCTTTAATTCACCAAGATCCATGAAGAATCCCTTTGTTCCAGTCGGACACTTGGAAAGCGGGTTGTGTTACACTACACCCACCATTTTCCCATTCACCATCTTTTTTTTTTTTTAATGTTTATTTATTTTTGAGAGGGGGGTACAGAAAGAGAGGAAGACGGAGGATCTGAAGTAGGCTCTGTGCTGAGAGCAGAAAGCCCAATGTAGAGTTTGAACTCACGAACTTTGAGATCACGACCTGAGTCAAAGTCGGATGCTAAACCGACTGAGCCACCCAGGTTTCTGCAACTCCCCCCCCCCCCCCCCCCGCCAATCACCATCTAAAGCCCACATCCCACCCCACACTCCACCTACATTCCATTACTACCTCATTTCATTTACTTCCTCTGCAATAGTGTGAGGTGATTTCCTTCTACAAAGGCTGAAGATCAGAATCAATTCCAACACAAGAGCCCACTCAGTGAAAAACACAAACAGAGCAGATTTCTGAAACTCACCTGGACAAAGAAACTACAAGCAAGTAGGTTAGCCAAGTCCTGACCTGAGGTCATCCCAACACTACAAAACAAGGTGAAGAAAACTTTCTTTGAAAATCAAGTAAGAATGAAAAAAAAATGCTGGATGGAAGACAGAAATGTTGGAAGCTCTCCATATTTCACTCTCTCAGCTGAAGTAACTCTCAGTAGTCTAGTATATAAAGAATGCTGATATCCAAACCCTAGGTCACTGTGAGAACAGCTGTGTGATTAAGGCACAGACTTTGTTCTAAAATTTTCTGATGGAGCATTGTCAGAACTAAACAAAAGGACCCTAATTTGCCATTTTTGTTATGCATGAGACTTCATCAGATTGGGATGCAAGAAAAAAGGTGGTGAAACCTGACCAGGCTTACAACAGCTTTTTCAAAGGTCAGACTATCCCCAAAGGACAGTAAAGCCTTCAGGGGGTATATGCCTTCACATTCTATCTGGTTAGCGGCTCAGTGAGTGTTCCCTATTTCTAAGTGCTTATCTGGGATTCTTTATGCCTCACAAATACCTAACACAGATAAAAATTCTCCTTGATCATAAACATTTTAACTTATAGCTCAATTTAGCAAAGCTCCAGGCCCTAGCAAATGACCCAAATAATAACCCTTTGTTGATCTGGATTCAGAATAATAAATGATGAATGGGAAAAAAAAAAAAAAAAGGCAATAAAAAGTCCAGCAGAGTAGTGCTTTCCCACTGATAGAATGGGTCCCACTATTGAGACACAGAAGAAAATCTCTTTGCAGGCAGGGTTTGCCAACAAGCACAAATTACCATACCCAGGGCTGCTACTGCACAATAAACATACTCACCTCCTCTGTTCATTCAGCTGTCCGTCTAGGCAATGAAAAGTAATGTTTCAACTCAGGCTTTATGTTTGACTTGCAAATACACTACCACCAACAAAAATAAACCACTGCCCACTGCCCACTGCGATGTTACAATATTAACACACTTTCCAGTTTTAATAGAGCAAGTTTAAGGTATTACCAAGTGCACTGAGTCATCTACCTACTCAGCAAGAAAATACTGAATGGCTACAATTTCTATTTAGGACACTTTTCTCATTCTTTTTTTTTTTTTTTTAATCTTTATTTATTTTTGAGAGAGAGACAGTGCGAGCAAGGGAGGAAGAGAGAGAGAGGGAGACACAGAATCCGAAGCAGGCTCAAGGCTCTGAGCTGTCAGCACAGAGCTCAACGTGGGGCTCGAACCCACGAACCATGAGCTCATGACCTGAGCTGGTCGGCCACTTAACCGACTGAGCCACCCAGGCACCCTGACACTTTTCTCATTCTTACCTGCCCAATCTCGTATAATTATCATCGAGTTATTAATTCTCCAACTGCTGCTCTTTCTTGTGATGATCATCTCAGGTAACAAAGTTAGAGCCAGGTTAGTAAAATGTGAAAATGAGAACCCAGACCCCTCACAGGTCACCTGATGGTTTCTGACCCCTGAGAGTGGAAGGTGACGACCCCCTGCTCCATCCGACATCCACTGGCACTCCCTAAGCCCATGCAATGCAAAAACCAGACCCTGGGTCTTCTTCACCACGACTTCATCATGACCTCACCATGACTACCAGCGCAATGAAGATACGTAACTTTTTATTTTAGACTTCTTTACATGGGATAAAAAAAGATAAACACCTACATCAAACATAATGTTCATGTGGCATCCCAACTGCCATCAATGATTTGCTACAGACCTGGCACATTTCTTAAATGCCCCAGTCCCTTCTTACAGCCCTAAGGGAAAACACAACACAACAAAACAAAAACCCCATTTTGCTTCAAAGGTAAGCAGTTAAGAGATATAGAAAACCTATCGAGGGGCACCCGAGTGACACAGTCAGTTAAGCATTTGACTCTTGATTTTGGCTCAGGTCATGATCTCGTGGGTTTGTGAGATCGAGCCCCGCATGGGGCTCTGAGCCGACAGTGCGGCGCCTGCTTGGGATTCTCTCGCTCACTCTCTACCACTCCCTCACTTGCTCTCTCATGCGTGCTCTCTCTCTCTCAAAATAAATACACTTAAAAAAAAAAAGAGCTATTGAAATAACCTAAGCTGATGTATTTTATTTACTTCAGAGGGAAAATGGCATTTGTGGATTTCTGAACTGCGGTGCACACTGCGCTAAGCGGAGGTGACACAGCACCGGATGGGACCCATGGGGGACGTTTTAATCTCACCTGAGAGATTTTCTGCGTTTTTCATATTAAATGTCACCAAATGTAGTTGTATATTCATTCATTCAATTATGGGAAATACCATTTAGGTACCGACTTAATTTTCCTCACTCATTTTAGACATATGTCTCAGTCACAGTTCACATCAAAGACTCAATTTCATAAAGAAAGAGGGGTAGGGGACAGTGTGGCGAGGGAAAAAGGCCACTTAATCTCTTCCCTTGACTCTTTATACACATGCAGCTGGCCCACTAAAGCACAATGTAACAGAGTGAGGCTCCTGTCCTTTGTCAGCAGTCCTTTAAAGGAGCAATCAGGAAAGCACAGTTTGAATGCATTTCTATATTCAATCGCGTGGTCTTCCGTGCAAGTACGAACGAGGCCCAACCCTGCTTAGCTTCCAAGATCTGATGAGATCCGGCACACTCAGGGTGGTATGGGGCCGGACTGAATGTATTTCTGTAAATTACAAGGTCATCTTCAGGACGTGTGGAGAAGACAAGCAGTGTCAACTGAACTGAATTTACCTGCATTTCTCTCGGAACTCTGAGATCCCTCCATGTCACTTAACAAATGATCTTCCACCCGTTCTACTGTAGGTTATTCTCCGATGCACAACACTTGATCATCAATACCAGGGGTTCTTTTTCTGCTTTTCCAAGGTCATTACCCCTCAACCCTCACTCTAATCCCATTTTTTTGGTGGACAACATGTGAGATCCCAAGAAGAATCCTAGGTAGTTTGGCTGTAAACCTGTCTCTGACGCGAGCATTTTTGCTGCACAGCCAATTGGCCGTAAGGCAACTCTGTGTAAAAGATAAAAAAAATAACCAGTTGACAGTGTGGTCTGACAGTCTGTTGCTTTCATCGACTGGCTGACAGTGTGGTTTCATTTCTCCATTAACGCAGTACTCCCATTTTGATATTATATAAATCTTAACCCTCACTGTGGTCTCAACAGTGGCACAGAGTTTGGGACACACATTTCCCATGGAACTTTGGAACCTCTATCAACGGACATATGACAAGATGCCAAGAACAAACAGTGTAGGTTTTCATCACGGTACAACAAAAGGTCATTTACAAATATATATCCTAGTATTTGGAAACAGACATTTCTTTTTTTTTTTAATTTTTTTTCAACGTTTTTTATTTATTTTTGGGACAGAGAGAGAGACAGAGCATGAACGGGGGAGGGGCAGAGAGAGAGGGAGACACAGAATCGGAAACAGGCTCCAGGCTCCGAGCCATCAGCCCAGAGCCTGACGCGGGGCTCGAACTCACGGACCGCGAGATCGTGACCTGGCTGAAGTCGGACACTTAACCGACTGCGCCACCCAGGCGCCCCGGAAACAGACATTTCTTAACGAAGGAAGTCATATTAGCAAAAAAAGGAAAAGTGTGATGCTGAATGAGAAGATCAATCAACAAGCCAAAAAGAAATTATATACAAAAGACTTTGAAGATAAGGGCCTAAGTACAATTCGCCAAAAAACACACACAAAAAAAATCAGTCATTTGCACAGCACTGCTGTGAATCAGTACTATACATTTTGAGTGTATTCAAACATTTTGTATCTCGCAGTAAAGTCTTTCTAACCTTGTTACTCATTTTTTATGTTTCACTATGTCCTTTTTAATGAATGTCCCTCTTTTTTTGTATGTGATTCTTTTATGGCACAACTTGCTTATGGCCAATTATCTGGCAAAAATGTTTGCAGTGAAAATGCTTGCAGCAACGAAGCTTATAGCAAAAACACCAGATATGCCAAAAAAGAGCCCTCAAGATCATTATTACAAGATCTAAACAAGTGATGGAAAACAAATATGAATCTCACATGCCATTTCATTTCTGGATATATTCATATTACTTTTTTGCTAATCATGGGAGTTTATTTAATTCTATCTGGTTCCTTTGAAACCTGGGTTAGCCCGAGCTATTATAATAAAAAGTAAAAAACCAAAACAGTTGCAAGAGGTTTTATCTTCACACAGAGAATCATAAAACTCTTGTTTGAGATCATATGAAGGGAAAGTATTTTTCTTGACATTAGAAGCTAAAGCAAACTTGGTGGAGACTCAAATGTAATGAAAATAGAAGAAATATGTAAAGATAGCTTCAGTATTATAAAAAAAGCAACTATCTTCCTAGGGCTTGGAAAGGCACACACACATCTACAGATTGCAAGATGAGCTGGGGATTAGCCATCTTCACTTTACACTGACCTTCTCATTTTGATTAGAAAAAAGTTTTTCGCCACATACACTCCCACAAGACAGCAAGTCTAACAGCCCTCACAGAAGAAGCCCAGCAGCTTTGGGAGCTTTGGTTGGCTCCCAAGCTGAAGGCACACTAACCTGAAGAGGACAGAGATCTCAAGTAGCTCTGCCATAACGTCTACATCATTTTGGGAAGTCACAAATCCTGAGTAAGCCAGGTTCCCTAGCAACCAAATGTTCATTTGAATGTTCCTTCCCACCCTATCCCCTTCATCAGCTGTGTTTGCTCATGAAAATACCAGTGGAAAGAAGAGGTTGTAGCAATGGGGGGATTTTGAAGGCAAACTTGAAAAGCCTAATAATAATTATTAGCGCTGGGTCTGATCAGACCATGCCAAGTAGACTCAGATAAATCACTAGGGAATGAGCTTCGTTTGCTGACATTACAATTTGGGACATCTAAGGCAAAACCAAGGGGAAAAAAAGGTTGTAAAATTTTGACAAGTTGAAGAAATAGATACATATAATCTCAGTCTCAGCCTCAGAAGGGAAGATGGGCTGCAAAGGTTTTGCACAGGCATAGTCGAGACGGTTTCAGGGTGCAGCCTAATCCTAAGAATGGAAAACTAGGAGAGGCTTCAAATCAGGAAACAAACAGAATCCACCCCAGCAGGTGTCCCATTGCTCAGTCAAACCCTTTAAGGCCATCAAGTCTCTGAAAGGACACATCACAGGGGGAGAGAGCAACTGCTTAAAGCCACCAAAGAGGAGCAAACTTTAACACACGTCAAAAATTCACATAGACATTGTGAAGAGCTGCCACAATGGATTCAAGGTTTTTCTCTCTGAAATTTTAACGGTTTAAAAATACTAATAACTCTTTGGGGCACCTGGGTGGCTCCAGTTAAGCGTCCAACTTCGGCTCAGGTCACGATTTCACGGTTTGTGAGTTCGAGCCCCGCGTCGGGCTCTGTGCTGACAGCTCAGAGTCTGGAGCCTGCTTCAGATTCTGTGTCTCTCTGTCTCTCAGCCCCTCCCCTTCTCATGCTCTGTGTCTGTCTCTCAATAATAAATAAACGTTAAAAAAATTTTTTTTTAAATACTAACTTTTTGGGGGTGGGCCACCATTGAGCAAAAGGACAGATTAGCACCTGGAGTTCTCAAAAAGATACTCTGGAACAGAAGTTGGGAACATGGGATTTGTGGCCAGACGAACCTTCATGAAAACTCCATCATGTACTTCCTATTGACTTTTTGACATCATGCAATCTTCTGTGTGGCTTAACCTCTCTGAGTGTCAGTTTATTCATCATTAACATGAAGTCCATATGTAATTCTTCATGGGACTATCACCTAGATTAAATGAGTTCATGTAGACACTGCATCTGGCATACAGCATATGCTTAGTTAATGTTTCCTATTCATGATGCTATCCCTTCAAAAATCATCTCTCTCTGAATATAGTTTAGAATTGGCCATGAGGATATTTTGCATAAGTGGTTAAAAAAAATTACTTAAATGTCAACGAACCCATGACTCTGTCAGTAGTTGTGCCTGGAGATATAACTAACAGTCACTCGTGTATGTACTCCACACAAGAACGTAAGAACATATTTCTTGATGCCTGACCCAGACATGAAAAGCAAATTTCTGTCTTAAAAAAAAAAAAAAGTCACTGTCACTAAATAAGAAATGAACAAAGCCAAGTGCTTCATATCTAACAGCAGCTTTTCTCAGGTGTCAATTTAATTACTTGAGCTCTGCGTAATCTAGCCTATTCCTGGGTTTGGACTTTTGCTGTTGTTTTCCTTCTCTTTTGTGATGAAACAGCCACGTAACACATGCACAACTCAATGTATAAAAGCAAAATGAACGTCTCTATTACCTACCTGTAGAATATTACAAGGACCTTGGAAGTCCCAGGTGGAGCCATTCCTAATCACACCCTATTTTTCACCCCTAGGAAGGAATCACTGCTCCCTTGCTCTTTTTTATAATCTTCCCGTATATGAGTCAATCCTTAAACAATGTATCGCTTTAGTTTAGCATTTTTGGAATTGTACATGAATGGAATCACACTATATTATCTTCTATCTTGCTTTTCCACTCAACATCATGCTTATGAGATTCTTCCCTGTTGATACACACAGTTGTCAGCTACCCTCACTGCTGTTTATGATATATGTATCACAATTTCCTTTTTCAATATACCGTCAACAGGCCTGTAGACATATTTCAGTATTTTACTGTTGTGAATAGCATTGCTGCGACCTTTCCGGCAGACGTGTAAGAGTTTCTCTGAGGCCATGTTTCCCAATGTTCTTCACAACCCTACTTATATAAAATATCATCTCAGAATGACAAACTAAAGTCATGAGACAAAACAGTTCCCGCTCCAGGCCTGCAATTTGTTCTGCTACCCTAAAGACTAACAGGATCAGGGGACCATTTTACAAGGTATCCCAAACTTCATTCCAAAATCATTACACCAGTTTATACGGCCACCAGCATCATATGCGTATTCTCTCTGCTCCATATCCTTGCACAGTGATTCACGGTGACAGATACAATCTGGTAGGGATGAAATGGTAACTCATCGTGGCTTTAATGTTAAAACCTATTAAACCACCTCTATGAGTAAAACAGTAGGGTACTGGAACATGAAGGGACAGATCAATTGAACAGAATAGAAAATGCAGAAAGACAGCCAATTAAATACTTACGAAAATTAAGTGTATGATAGGGGCACATCTCAAATCAGTGGGAAAAAGATGGGACTTCTAATAAAGTGGGTTTTGATATCTAGAGAGCCATGTAGAAAACGAGAAAATTAGATCCATTCCCCATACAACAAAATAAATCCCAAATAGGTTGTCACAGACTGAAATGTTAATGATAAAACCACACAAGTACTAAAAGAAAATATGGATGTCCAACAGGTTAGTCATTATCCACATGTGGCTACTAAGCACTTGAAATGTGGTTAACTGTGACTGAGGAACTAAACTGGCAGTTTAATCTATTTTAATTAACTTAAATTGAAATTTTAAAATACTTAACTCAGTTATTGGATAATTTTCATGTACGTTTGGAACAACCCGGTTATGTGAATTTGCTTTTCCAAAAGCATATTTTATGAAGTCTAAATCAAGTACTGATTATGAAACTTTAGTCACCAAACTGAAGTGTACAATAGGATAAAACACACATCAGTTCTTGAAAAATTAGCATGGAAAAAAAAGTAAAATATCGCATTAATAATTTATTTTTATGAATATGATTTATTGTCAAATTGGCTTACATACAACACCCAGTGCTCATCCCAACAAGTGCCCTCCTCAATGCCCATCACCCATTTTCCCCTCTCCCCCACCCCGCAATCCACCTTCAGTTTGTTCTCTGTATTTAAGACTCTCTCGTGGTTTGCCTCCCTTCCTCTCATTAATAATTTAAAAATACTGGGGCTCCTGGGTGGCTCAGTCGCTTAGGCGTCCTACTTCAACTCAGGTCATGATCTCACAGCTTGTGAGTTCAAGCCCCACGTCAGGCTCTGTGCTGACAGCTTGGAGTCTGGAGCCTGGAGCCTGCTTCAGATTCTGGGTCTCCCTCTCTCTCTGCCTCTCCCCAGCTCATGCTGTCTCTCAAAAGTAAATAAATGTTAAAAATAAATAAATAAATAAATAAATAAAAATAATAATTTAAAAATACTGATTAGTTATTGAGGTGATGATATTTTTGATATATTTGATTAAATAAAATATATTATTAAATTCATTTCACCTGTTTCTTTTTACTTTCTTTTTTTTTTTTTTTTTTTTTAATTTTTTTTTTAATGTTTTTTATTTATTTTTGGGACAGAGAGAGACAGAGCATGAACGGGGGAGGGGCAGAGAGAGAGGGAGACACAGAATCGGAAACAGGCTCCAGGCTCCGAGCCATCAGCCCAGAGCCTGACGCGGGGCTCGAACTCACGGACCGCGAGATCGTGACCTGGCTGAAGTCGGACGCTTAACCGACTGCGCCACCCAGGCGCCCCTCTTTTTACTTTCTTTAATGTGGCTACTAAAAATGTTCATATGTGGCTTCTAGAAAATTTTTTTTCTGCATCATCATTCAAATCCAAGAGGCAATAAAAGAAAGACTAATAAAACTGACTACATCAAAGAAAAAATTTACATTAAAAAAACATAATCTGCGGCACCTGGGTGGCTCAGGTCATGATCTCACAGTTCACGAATTCGAGCCTCACATTGGGCTCCCTACTGTCAGCATGGAACCCGCTTTGGATCCTCTGGCCCCCTCTCTCTCTCTGTGTCTTCCCACTCTGGTACACAGGCTGTCTCTCAAAAAAAAAAAAAAAAAAAACATTAAAAAATAAAACACACAGTCTGGGATGCATGGCTGACTCAATCAGAAGAGCAGGTTACTTAATTCCATGGTCATGAGTTCAAGCCCCATGTTGAATACAGAGATTACGTGAATAAAAAACTTTTTAAAAAAGAAAAAGAAAACATAATCAGAGATAAAACACAAATGATAAGCAGGGGAAAAAATTGCCAGCACTGTCCATTCACCTATCCGTTTAGTTAAGGAAAAATCATGTTTTAGTCTAGGCTTTATGTTTGATTTGCAAATAAACCTCCACCAACAAAAACAATCATTCTTACTACAATGTAAGAGCAAAAGACCAGAACAACCATATACTCAAATGAATAAAGTTTGGTATATTTACACAATAGAGTCTCTGCAGTTGTAAAATACAATGAAAAACTTTACATATGGCTCCAGAGTGATCTCTAAAATACAGTATTAAATGCAAAAAGCAAGGTGCAGAACTATAATATGCCACTTTTTTTCTAAGAGGAGGGAAATGAAGATGTTTGCTTATATTAAATAGGAATAATAGGGCATGTCACATATGTCACACATACACACGTACACAAACACACACCTATACATACACATATGTTTATTTCCATAACTCTATCCATTGAACAATGACCTGCCCAGAGGTAATGAGAACTCCTAACACCTGGACTGTGGTCTCTAAATACCATGTACCACTAAAAGCAATCTGAAATAGAAAGTGTACTAGGTAAGTCTGACATATCTTGTTATACTAGCAAGGAAAACTATCACCAAAAACCACTACAGTCATGTCAAAAAAAAAATCAGAAGCCAATTTAAAAAGTCTTCCATGTGCCAAAGATAATTCAAGCTTTGAAAGAAATAACTGCAAGGGATGGAAACACATAAACTGTATTAAAGTCCACGAGTTCAGAATACTTAAAAAAAAAAATCTTTCTTCTTCTAGAAAATGAAGGCATGATTCTGAATATTACTTAAAATGAGGGAATAAAACCAAGCATTAATTTTCCCATATAAGCTATACTGTGAGGCAACCAAATAACTGATATGGCTCATTTCTTCTTGATAGGAAAACTCCAGCTAACAAGTGTAGACCGGATGGCAGAATATCATCATTTTTCCAACCTTTACTGAAACAACGTATCTAGACGATGACCATCAATGGTTCTTGATGGGGAAACTTGATAATGGAGATCAGGCTGACAACACCTAAATCCACTGCTTTCCTAAAAGAAGAAACAAGAAGGCACATGTGCCTCCTGAAGCGCCATACCAGGAAGCACATCACACTTTCTGTGACGTCCCCTTGTCAAACTATCTGATCGAGCTTCCAGTCTAGATCAAACTACCGGTTTACAGCAAATAAGAGAAACAGGAAAATAAAGTCAAGAGCACCAAGAAAGAAGATGCAATCAGCAAACTACAGAATGCAGGAACTCCTATGGGACAAATCCCTGTTTCTTCAACAAATAAACTGCCAGGAAAGAAGCTTCTCAGAAGAGGGGAAACATAGAAAAAGGGAGTCTATAAAGATACAGGTATCTTTGGGGGCGCCTGGGTAGCTCAGTCGGTTAAGCATCTGCCTGTTGATTTCGGCTCAGGTCCTTGCAGTCATGAGATTGAGCCCGGCAACAGGCTCCACACTGAGAATAGAGCCTGCTTGGGATTTTCTCTCTCTCTCTCTCTCTCTCTCTCTCTCTCTCTGCCCCCACCCCCCCCCCCCCCCGCCCTGCTTGCGTGCACACTCTCTCAAAATAAAAAAAATTAAAAAGAAAATAAATAAAGAAAAGAAAAAAAGTCCCTGAGCCTCAGTTCTTCCTCATCCACAAAGTAGAGGTAAAGGTAGAAAGTTCCTCATAAGGCTGTCGCAAGCATTAAAGAAGTACATGAATGCATATAATGTACTTAGCACAGTACCCAGGCACAGAGTGAGCTACTCCATACATGTCAGCTTTTATTATTACTACTGTCAATTATTGCCATTGTTATTCAAGATCATGAAGCTAGAGTTAAGGGGTGGTAGAACTGGGATAGAATGTGCTGAATTCAAAGCCCTCCCTCTTTCCAGTGCCCTGATCCCTCACCCATCTCCACCCTGAGTCTTTCAGTAGAGACTGAAAACAAGTAAAAATCAGACCCCACGATAAGAGCCTCTTATTTATAAGACAAAGCTTTAATGACATTGCTACTCAAGCTTGTAGGATCAATTAGCCATCCTTTGTTACAATGTTATAACTTAATGCATCTTTAACTGTTAATGGTTCCTCATCAAGTGGAATGTAAACACTCAAGTATTTGAACCCCCTTAAATCAATGTGCACACTCATAAATTCACAATGATTAAACACTGCACTATTTCATCATCCTCCCAAAATATGGCCTCAAATTTTAGTACATCAGATGCCAGTATAAATTATATAAAGCAAACCCCAGAATCCCAATATATAAAATGACCAAAGTGGTAAAACATCAAACTGCATGCAGCACAAGCTAACATGACATTACAAAGCAAAGTACCCATATCTTGACATCTCCCATAAGGTAAACATTTCCACTTTTATTTAACAACAGAATTCCAAATTCTGAGAAAACCTCTTGTTTTCTATTCTATTATTTCTATTTCTATTCTATTATTTCTATTTCTATATTCTTTTGCTTCTTCACTGGACCATTCTGACCACATGCTGATTCTCTTGCTCTGTTCATTCTCTTTCACTCTCCTTTTTCCATCACAGCCCTAAAGATTAGTGTTTTCTTCTACTTTCCCTGGGCAATCTCATGCCAAGCCACATAGCTTCAACTACCAAATTTACAAAGATTCTCTCATTCATTCATTCATTCATTCAACAAATACATGCTAGGCACCAATTGTGTGGTAGTTGTCATGGGGATACAAGAGAATTAAAAACAGATATACTTTTACCTTCGTGGTAAATGGGCATCCACCCTCCATTGGGGGGTGGAGGTGGGTAATGAAGAATCACAAAGATTGTGGTAAGTATATGCAGGCAAGGTGTATGGTGCAGTTAGAAGACAGAATAGAGGAGGGGCCCCTCGGAGGCTTCGTCAATTAAGCATCTGACTCTTGATTTCAGCTCAGCTCATGATCTCATGGTTCATGAGATTGAGCCTTGCATCAGGCTCTATGCTGACAGCAGGGAGCTGGGGTTCTCTCTCTCCCTTTTTGCCTCTCCCTCTTTCATACGGGCTCTTCTCCCCCTCCCCACCCCTCAAAATAAATAAATTACTTAAAAGAGAGAGAGAGAGAGAGAGGGACACTAGAGGGATCTAACCTCATCATGGAGGCCAGGGAATAATTCCCTAAGAAATGATGACTGAGATCAAACCCTAATTCTGCCCCAAATCTCTCCTCTGAAATCTAGACCAGAATTTCAGTATATCTCCATCTAAAAGCATATAAGCACCTAAAACTCAACATACTCCAAACTGAGTTAATAATCTTTCCTCTCAATGCATGAACTCCTCATCGCAGTAAAAGACAGAACTACCCATCCAGAAATTTTGTAATTATTCATTACCCCTTTCTTCACTCTCCAGTCCCAATTTGTCACCAGGTCCCACCAATCTTGCTTCCTAAATGCCTTTCCTGCCTGTCCTTCTTTTCCATATTCAGGCATTAATTCAGTGCCCATCAGCTCTCACCCAGTTAGGACTGGAGTTCCTCTGCTCTGACTCCAGTCTGTTCCCCTCTAGTCTCTTACCCACACTTGGAAGAAACTATCTATCATGCCAGTGATGTCTCTCCCCTGTTTACAATCTTTCAATGCTTCTCACTGCTTATATTTTGGGCAATAAGTCCAAACTCTCTACCATGAGGCTGAGGAACCACACAGCCTCATCTCCCACTGTGTTCCATCACATGTGGAAAGCCCAGCCTTGAGGACCCACATCCATACGTCTCCACATGATGCATGGTGTCTTCTGCCCGAAATACCCTACTTCATCTTCCCTTTGCCCATAAACCCCTTTATCCCCATATGCCAGTCTGTGAAATAGTCTGTGAATCCACAGTAATGTGAAAAAAATAGTTAGAAAGACAACGTTAGCCGCCCTCGATATTTTTAGAAATGTAAACAATACCCTAGAGGACTCTTGTGTAGCTTCTGAGTGTCATCCCAACTATGAAGCCTTCTCTATGTTGGGGAATCACATGATTTACCATCTAGGAGTACCATCTGAGAGTAAAAACTGGGAGACTTTTAAGTGCCAAAGGGGTATATTAAGACCTATGTTGAGGGCGCCTAGGTGGCTCAGTCATTAAGCATCTGATTTCGGTCCAGGTCATGATCTCACGGTGTGTGAGTTCGAGTTCCACATCAGGTGAGCTTGAGTCCTGCTTCAGGTGAGCATAAGCCCCGCTTTGGGTAAGCCTCACTTTTCTCTCTCCCTCTTTTTCTCTCTCTGCCGCTCGTGGGATTCTCCCTCTCTCTCTCTGCCCCTTGCTCAATTGTGCCTTCTCTCTCTCTAAAAAAAAAACAAAACAAAAAAAAACCCCAAAAAAAACAAAAAACAAAAAAAACCTAAGTTGAACACCAGGCACAGTCCAGGGCTGTCCCAGGGAACATGGTCAGCCTACCTCTAGAGAGAATCCGCTCCTTTGTTCCCTCACCTCACAAAGCAGTGTCCGTTTACCACATGTCATGTGTTTGCATGTCAATTCACACGCTGGTCTGAGGAGTCCACAAAGGCAAGGCCAGGCCTTTTTATCTGTATCTCCAGCATCTCTCCAGTGCCAGGCACGGGATGACACGAAGCGTCATCAACAAAAGCAAATGTTTGTTTAATAAATTATCTGAGTAAGAAAGATTACATGCCTTAATCTTGGCCAACACACGAATTTAAAAATTCCCATTATCTTTTCTCATCCCACACTATACTTCCTCATTTGGTTAAAGAGGGTTTTGAATGGGAGCAAGGTCTCCACAGAGAAAAATTCTGAGCTTCAAACCAATGACCAGCTGTCAACCAACCAACAGCCACTCGCTTAGCATAATACATGCCCAGGGGGCACGAGAGATCTTATAACTGGGTGGGGTGACAAAAAACACATTAATGCAAATCAAAACTAATACAGAAACAAACAAACATCAAGTAAGTGCTATGAGCATTCACGGAAGGCAAAGGAGGAGGGTCTCTTATGGTCAGCAAAGGGTCAGAGACAGGATCTGATCTGAGACCTGAGATCTCAAGGCAGTGTTGGGGAGGGTGCTAGGGAGGCCACCAACGATAAGCAGAAGATTTGTTTTCAGAGCTCTATCTATACTGCCATGAAGGCCTGGCACAGAAACCAGAACATCTGAATTTTCAGCAAATACTAAGTGACTCAAAGAGGTTCCTGGATTCTCATCCCCTTCATCAAAATAGTAATAGTATCTTTCTAAAACATATAATGAGATACATGTTGCTTATTCCTGTATAACCTTTTCACTGTAAGAACTGTTACAAAATTATTTTAGGGAAATTGCTTCTGGCAGAACGTTCAGACAGAACTGCTGAAGTCACCTCTTGGCATGTATTAACTATCTGTGTCTTTGAAAAGTTCTCTGCAAGCCACAGCCTGGCAGCATGCAGCATCTCCTTGCTCCACACCTGGCCTTTCAATCTTCTCGGTTTAAAACTAGTAGTGTCGGGGTGCCTGGGTGGCCCAGTCGGTTAAGCGTCCGACTTCGGCTCAGCTCATGATCTCACGGTTTGTGGGCTCAAGCCCCGCATCAGGTTCTTGGCTGACAGCTCGGAGCTCAAAGCCCAGAGCCTACTTCGAATTCTGCATCTCCCTCTCTCTCTGCCCCTCCCCCTGCACACGCTCTGTCTCTCCCTCTCTCTCTCAAAAATAAATAAACATTAAAAAAATTTAGAAATCGTGTCAATAGAGGGGGGTTCCACTGCACTGTAAAAAACCCATATACGGACCTCCTTCCTTATCAACCCGGGTTCAGGAGTAGCTGTCATACACTCTAGCATCTGTGACGACTGGAATGAAAAAGGTCCCCACACTCCAGGAAAGACTAAACTTCTCATGACCTCCTCCCTACCCAGCTCAGGTGGGAAAGACCATGTGAGTCACCGAGTGGGGAGGGAGTATGTCCTAACACAGGGTTTATCAGTGAAGTAACACTAAAACTACTGCAGTATCCATCACAGTCCAGCAACACACAGGTCTATCACCGACAGGGAATTCTTACCATTTTTCCTGCTCTGCTTTAAAGCACCTTCTTCCAAAGCCCTAGAGCACTCAGGATATTGCATAACTAGTGTTGGACCTACTTGTGAAGTACAGTTTTATAAAAAGACCAACCCAACTATGTATGCAATGAGTCAATAGGATATGTTTTCCTAGTAGTTGTCCCCATTAATACTTTTTCTCCCACTGACTCCCTACTGATGGGGCTGACGTAGGCTACAAACGTACGGGGAGAACCAACAGCATCAGGTCTTTGCTAAAGAATCCTTACTTGGCATAAATGTGTCCTGTAAGCTTGTAAAATTTTCATGGAGAGCAGTAAAACCATAACAGATGAGCAAAAAGTTGGTTCAATTTACAGTAATGTTTATTTAACCAAAGGAGAAAAAAACAAGTAATGAGGATGACATGAAACAAGCCATTCTACTTCTGTCATCAGTAAACAGATTTTGGTACGCAGCAACACCTTTCAATGGTGCCATGAAGAAAATCTCTGAAATGCTTTTCAAGATTTGTTATCCACATCTTGAAAAATAACAGTCATCACTGAGATGGTCCTTTATTATCCAACACAGGATATAATAGCTAAGTGAAGGGGCGCCTGGGTGGCTCAGTCGGTTGAGCGTCTGACTTCAGCTCAGGTCATGATCTCACAGCTCATGAGTTCAAGCCCCGCCTCGGGCTCTGTGCTGACAGCTCAGAGCCTGGAGCCTGCTTCAGATTCTGTGTGTGTCTCTCTCTCTCTGCCCCTAACCCACTTGCATTCTGTCTCTGTCTCTCTCAAAAATAAATAAAAACATTAAATAAATTAAAAAAAAAAAAATAAAAAAATAGCTAAGTGAAGACGCAAAGTACCTCAGCTATTATTAAATGGCCTAAGAACCTCACAAAATCCAAAATATAGTGAAGTCAAAATTGAACACAAAGGCAAAAAGATCCCTAAACTCGGGGGTGCTCTGATCCCATGTGGACTTGAACTCATGAATGCTATAAATGCATTCACTAAGATGGCATGAGCCTGTGAAACAGGCACAGGCAGGAACCTGCTGGAAGATCTAAAGGCTTGATGGAGAGAAGTGGGTGGGATTAATAAGGAAGATGTAGGGCAAAGTAGGACAAGGTAGAGGGGCCCCGAGGGCAGAAGGACGACAGCACCCTGGATGCCAGAAGTCTAAGCTTGAGCAGAGGTGGGAGGAGTCAAGGAGAAAGTGGGCCTGGGGATCGGGTTAAAACACTGGAAAAGTGATTGTTCAAATACAAAATACCCAAGTCTCGCAGGCAAAAGTAAGGTGGAAGGGTAAGAAGCAAGAGAGCGTATGGGTGAAAATCTGTGGGACGGGAAGCCATGTTAACACTCCCTAAAGGACAGAAAGGTGAAAGGGACATTTGGCAAAGGAGCAAGGTTAACAGGCAGCCGGAGGAGAACAGAGGCAGAGTCAAGGGACGCTAGCGGCCTGGGGAGCTCACTGCAGGAGGCAGGTCTCCACTTTCCCCATTTTAAGGTATTTTAGAAGGAGCAGCAGTGACTATTGATTACTGCCTCCCTTGGAAAAATCTGGTAAACCAAGAGGTGGGGCTACCTGAGTCTCCCCAGACCCTCTCCCCCACTCCTAGATCCAGGCACGTTCTGGGAGAGATTCCAGCACAGGAAACCCTAAGTGCTATGGCTCCAGCACAAAGTCCGGTAAGACAAGGTACAAGATACGTGAAAGGACTCTGAAAACAGTAAGGCACCCTTTCAGTATGAGGCGCTGTTACTCACTGAACCCCTTGGACAAAGAGATAAAGACCGCAGTCACACTTCACACTATTGAGTGAAGAAATATTTGTCAAAGATGGATATTACATATAATCCAAATCAACATGCCCCTGACTAGAAAATCCAGTAATCTGGTATGTTTTCTGGCCTGTCGAATACTCTTCAACAACTAAAAAAATCCTACCTGAGGCAGAATATGGAGCTCTTAATAGGCTATCATAGTGATTTATTAAAATGGAAGTCCGCAGCTAATGTATTTCCAAGGAGTTTTTTGACACATTACGGACCTTAACTAATTAGGTTAATTCAATTCAATTCAATCAGTCACTGAGTAACTTCCAAGTACAAGGTAGTGAGTGGGCCAGCTACCACGGGGGTTGCCGTGGGGGTTGCAAAGATGACCAAAGCCGCCTGCCTTCCAGTCGCTTGGGCAATTACTCTTCCGAATTTCCATTTCAGATTGGGGGAGCTACCTCTCCTTTCACAAGAGAAGGTAGTCTGTCTTTACATTCCGGGACAGGCCTACAACCCAGGAAATCTATTTTCCAGGAACACATTCCATTAAAAAAATAAAAAAATAAATTAAAAAAAAAAAAAAACGAAAGGAACTTCTTAATACCTGCTGACTGGGGATGCGGCTGGGTGCTCCTTTCTACGTTCCTCCTAGCCCAGCTTACATCCAACCACTCTTGTCATGATTGCATAACCAGAGCATGTCAAGTTGTTTCTTGTTGCAACTGTAACTTGTAAAATTAAACTTCAGAACTGAGATAGTCAAGCTAAATAATTGCTTACTTTAAAAATATGTACATATGTAATTTACATGCCACTTTCGATAAGCCCTTGAATTATGATCTCTTAAAGTCACAACTGTCACCAGTTTCTAAAATACAGGTTCAGTGTTGCAATTCTCCCTGCAGACAGGCCCTATCCCTGTCTTTAGTTTCCTAAGCAGTATTTTATACCTAGTCTATTGCAATCTGCTTTTCATGTTTTAACAAGAACTTAATCACAACACTGATTTCTCCCATGCTATGGGACTTCTAAAATTCCAAAGAAGGACCATAAAATGGCCCAAAATGCACTTGTTTGTGCCTTAGCACCAAGTTGTACTGGTAAGTTCAAGTGAAGAAGCTAGTGCTATTCATCACACTTAGGGCCCTCCATGAGCGAGTCCCTGCCGTCTCCTTCCTCTCCTGACCTCATGAGAGGTGCCATGACTCTCTCTCTCTCTCTCTCTCTCTCTCTCTCTCTCCTGAGGCCCCAGGAGAAAGGGGGCCAGCCATGAAGAGCCTGGAGGAAACCACTCAAAATGTTTGTCAAGGCTTGCCTGGTGGAAAATCCGACACAATGCTGAGGCACCTGGAAATGATACTCATAATCGGGCAAACCACCTTCCTCCTCGGTAGGATTTTTGAATCGGTTAGAGCAAGTAGTGCCAATTAACGAACAAGCTCTTGATTCGCACACTGTGACTCTTCAAGAAGCTCAAACCACTGCAAACAGTGGGCTATTAATTCCCAGAAATCCATGTTAGATGATAAAATGAAACAGGGAGAAAGGGGTGATGAAGAAAGTACGAGCCAAGAAAACAAATGATCAGTTCTCTCCAAGAGTAAAAATGCTGAAGAAGGAAGCTAGACCCTCAGGGTTCTCCCAGGATGAACTTTCAACATTGGATATAAGACCTCTCCACCAACCCAGGGCCATTTTTCTTAGGATATATGTTCTGATGGAGATACGCCTGACACAAAAGCAGGCACTCTTCCTCAGGCATCGGCTCATCTGAGAGCTAAGTTTGCTTGCCTTCGTTGCTTTTCCCAATGGCCCTCCAGAGCCGAATCTGAACCCTGTCTGCCCAGCAGGAATTGTGAGGGGAGGTGACATTTCAATGCTCCATTTTGTGATCAGTGAAGTGCTGGTCCCAGCAAAGGTTTAACACAGATAAATACACTCAGATGTCCTATCACTGACACTTCCCACTTCACAAGGAGCAAAACAAAAACTGGCGATCTAATCTACATTAGTTTCCATGTCTGTTCAATCCTATTTTCCAAACAGCCAACCCAGAACATACTCTATTGGTCCTAAAATCCACCTCTGGAAGTATGAAAAAGGGGAGAAAACCCCCCAAATTGAGCATCTTGGACTTAAAAACCCTTCAAAAACATCACTATCTCCCCACTGGAGAGCTAAATAGCCCAGACCCGTACTACCCATGATTTTCTTCTGCCCTGGTACATTCCAACTCTACCAAACTCAAAGGTTATTATTAGGTGAAAGGTGAGTCCATCCCCTTGAGTAGGGAGGTTTTCATAACATCTGTCTGTGTAATGAACGTGTCACTTCCCCCAAACAGTCCATAGTGTTTCCTTACCAAAAAAAAAAAAAAAAAAAAAGTGTTTCATGGAATCTATGGTGTGTCAGCCCCCCTCCCGACGTCTGAGTCAGAGCCCGTGTGTGCCTTCACAGAGGTTCTGGATGATCAGGGTGTATCACTTTCAGAGTTGCTCCAATAGCTGAACTTATGGCTGTCTTCCAGCCACACACAGCATAAGCACGATCTATTTTAAAACAAATTTCCTAACCCACACGCGATGGAAGATACCTCATACAGAGGTAGGTTTCCTACTAACAAATCACTTCTATCTCCAACCGTGTTTGTCATCACTCAGGATGAATGCGTGTTTCTGGGCATATATTTTTATCTTTGACCATGTAACTCCTGGAGCAAAGAAAGCCACCTGAAATTTAACCAACGTGCCTGAGCCAATTCAGGGCTTTAGAAGAGGAATGAATGGGAGATGAGAGCCCTTAAGCTCTCACAGGGACTTCTCTCACACAAACAGTAGGTTGGGGGGGAAAAATCCCTCCGTAGAGGGAGGAGGCAGGGTGGATGATCAGGGAAGGACATCAGCAGCAGAGCAAAGGCAGCCGTGGCGGCCGCACTTCGCGAACTGCCTGCGGAGGGGAGTGAAATCTGTTCCGTGTACAATACCCAAGCACCCTCTGCTGCTGCCTCGCATGGGCACGAATAATAAATACACCGAGGTGGGCAAACAGATGCACCGACACAAGCCACCCCCAAAAGGTCAAAACTTCAGAAATCCCGGGGATCCCAGCACCCACCCAAACACATCAATCAATCGGAGCGGGAGAAGGGACTTGAAGACTTAGCAAAGGATTCCGAATTCTGTTTTTTCTTTCAAGCTCTGGCTTGCAAAGTACGGTGGCTACAAGCAAAGCTCGAGAGGAGCAGGCAGGCTGAGGGCGGCAGGGGGAGCGGGTGGGCAGGGAGGGGTGTCTCACACCAGCCACCCAGGCCTCAATGTGACGAAAGTCGTCAGCAGCCCCAACCACATCCCAGTCCCTCCGCCCCGGCAAGCAGACGCCCCCACCCCAGCTTCCGTCCCCGCACCAGCGGCAGCCCCGGGCCGGGCCGCGCGCCGGCAGCGCCACCACCGCGGCTCGCATCCCTTCCGCGCGGCAGACTCCCCGCAGGCCTCCCTCCCAGCCCACCCGGGCTCGCCGGGGAGCGGAGGCGCGCGAGCCGCGCCGCCCGCTCCCCCCGCCCGGGACCGGCGGGGACCACGCTTACCTTGGGCGCTCGCG